>NC_134080.1:103765059-104108809 GCF_000715075.1 Nicotiana tabacum | reverse complement strand
AGGAGTTTTAAGGCAAGACTACTTATCCACTCTTATGGTAAAAAGGAATAACAGAATCGGAAGGTAGACACAAGTTTCAGCAAGTAAAAGAAGCAAGGTGAAGAATGGTACAAGGTACCCACTTAATAAAGACTATCATTTTTTACCATTCAGGAAGGGAGATATAAGCATTTTGAGTTACCTTCAACAGTGAGAGATGTACATACAATCGGCCACACGGATCTCAGTTATGCCCTATGGGAGCTAACGGATATAGTTTAAAAGAAGGACGGGTTATCAGGATCCGGTTGGGGTTAGAGTAACCCAAAATAGTGGATGGATTGGTAGAGTTAGTTGACATATCAAAAGGATAGTACAAACGTAGTAATGGATCTCCTTGTGAGACACCTAGATGGTGCACTCTAAAGCAGTACAGCTAGATATGAGTGCTACAAAGATAGGCACTAGAAGCCAACAAAGGATAAATATTATCTTAGAATGACTCCCGTCCCTAGTAGAGAGATAATACTAGGCAACCCGAAGAGCCAGTGGATGGAGCAAAGGGGAGCTAAAAGCAAAATAATATCTTGTTGAAGTTTTTAAAATAAAGTGTTAGACAGAAATGTTAGTAGAAAATGAGAAGAGAGTTAATGAAATGTTAAGAGTAAGATATGATGCATGGATGACAACAGGGAAAAAATGAATGAAGGTATTATAGGATATATAGTCAAGTGAAGGAAAAGACGAGAGGAGCCAGGCCTTGAGATAACAAAAGGGTATAGGCCATAAAGTTATATCCTCATTTCGAAAAATAAGTTCGTGACTCCAACGCGACTACCCGAAGAGAGAGTTAGACCTCAGAGTAATAAAAATCAGTATGGACTGGTGAACAAGGTTTCTAAACATGAATTAAGGACTGAGTGACTTGATAATGGTTGGCATCATGAGAATTTCATATTGCGTTCCGACCATAATAGAATGGAAAACAGAAGAAGATTCATAAGAAATTCAGAGAAAGGTCATTCAGGAAGACGCTTCCCTAAAGCAAGCAATGCGAGCAAAGTTAAGTTTAAGGGACTGCATGTGCCAGTTGCGATAAGTGTCACCATCACGAGTAAGGGAATTGGTTATCCCTAGTACATAAGGATTGCCGCAAGGCGAGTAAGGATCATTAATGTTGTGAAAAGATGCTAAAGATGAAGAGGTAAAACATCTATAGGTAGATCCTCGTGGCTTCAGCTCTTAGTACTCCCCTAAAAGGGGGAATATGGAGTGATGTGTCATTAAATCAGAATTAAGTGGTTCTAGTGAATGGTAAAGGAAGAATGCGATAAAAATGAAAAAGGAATGAGATGGCATTTATCCAAAATCCTACAGATACGCTATGATTCTGGAATATTGTGCAAGAATGACGTCAAGGAGAGGAAGTAATGGTTCCTACATGAGCTGTTATTAATAAACAAGGAGCCAGTGCGAGATGTAAGTTAAGACAAAGGAAATAACCCACGAAAGATTACGTGGAATATTGATATGAGAATGGGTCAACGAGTAGTTAGTAATTGATCAGGAAGAGCCCAATTATGGCTAAACGGGAGGTTAGAGACGAGTCAGCAGATCAGGTAAGATAAACATAGTAAAACCCAACATGGAGAATTCAGCCCAACATGGAGATATATTCAAATAGGAGTCGGGTTATTTAAAGATACCGTATGAGTGTTATAGGGATAAAAGAAAGTGCCACTGGAAAGACAGTCAAAATATCAGTTCGGCAGCAACCCTACAAGCACAAGGACATGGAGGTAAGCAACTACAGATGAGTATAGGCAAGGAAGGACATCAAAAGGTTCGTAATAAGCTCACAACTTTACAAGAGTCAAGGGTTCTCCCTAAGTACTACAATGAAAGACTAGCTGAGGAAATAAGGAAGAAAGCTGCAACCTAAGCAAAATAACCTAAAGAGAACATGGTCGTGTAACAAGAGTCTCACAACAATATTGTAAGTACTCCAAAGGAAAGTGGCACCTACCGTGGCTAATGAACGGGAAATAAAATTAAAAGTAGTATTCAAAATCATATGAGTTGCCTGAAACCTCCGGTGTGCGTGGGAACCAAGACAAGATAAGTATGCACGCAACAAGGGGGCAGAAAGACCAGGAAAAGTAATAGCTTACGTTAAAGAAAGCTGAGAAGGAACTAAAGGAATTATTCAATCAATGATCCCGAGTTGGTGACATTATGAACACAATTAAGAGTTTGGAGTTCTATACCTGCGGCATATACAGTCGTAGAAGATTCTGGTATATGTTAAAAGAAAGAATTGAGCCCAGGTCATAGATGAATGATTGAATTATTAAAGGATTATATCACGAATATTCCCCAGCACCTAGGAAAGGCTAAAGTAATAACTAATACCAGGAGCTACAAATTAGAAGATAGCTTAAGCATAAAGGCCGATCAAAAAGAGAAGGAAACTAAAGAGTTACATCAATAAAGTAAATCAGGAATTTGATTTGAACCTAGAAAATTATGGCCATAGTGATTGAGAACATTACAGGATCACTCTGGTATTAGAGATACAAGTCAGATAGTACAACAAACATATTCTATAACGGCTCCACGATAAAACCAGTTAGAAGAGTACCAGCCTTATAGAAAGTCAGTATGAAGCTCCCACCGGATTGTGTATGCACTAAAGGTGCAAGTGTTATAATAAGAGCTTCAAGTTGTGGATGTAAATTGTACCTATGTGGAAGGAAGGTCATGAAATAAATAGAAGATATGATGCGAGATTTTAAGGGAAAGGTAAACAATGTACGAGATACTCAAATGCAGAAGGCTGTGAGTAGTCCATACTTCGGAAAGAAGGCTAGAAGCACAAGGATTCAGTATTCAGGAACAATAGCAGCATCGTCAATGGTATATTTTCCAACCTATAGTTTCTAGGTACCGAGAGATCTAGCCAAGAGAGTAAAGAAAAGATAGAGATGATAAGGTGTCTCGCTTGATGTTCCAGAATAATACAAGGAAATCTATAGTGAAGCAAGATTGCGAGCAGTATAAATGGATATATGTAGGTCACACGATAAAGCATGATAAAGCGACAAGGTTCTAGGAAGACAAGAGAAAGAACAAGAAGGGGTAAGTGAGAAGGTGGCAAAAATGAATAAGTTCTCGGGGTTAAGCCCATGAAAATAAGAGAGTTGACGGGTTCTCTAAGTTATAGAAGGCTCAGTATAGCCAACTAAACACAAAGGAGTCTAAGACTAGCAGCATTTAGAAGAGATGGAATGTTGTCTTGATAGTGAAATAAAGGTGTAATTGCGATAAATAAAAAATAACGTTTGAGCCTTCGATTGAATAATGATTTGATGAAAAAAGAAAAAAAAAGGGAGAAGGAGAAATGATTTCGCGGACGGTACGAGATCAGAATAGCCCCATAAGGTGAATCACATCGAGATACTATGAAATACAATTATGTAAATCACTTCAAATATTCCTCAATGCAATATAAACCCTAGTGGCAAGGTTTTATGTAAGAAGTTTCAAGGTATCAGTGGTAAATTGTAGGTTAATATTGCGGCAAATCATAATGGATGGACAAAAGATAAGATGAATAGTAATGAGGAAGCATTAAAGGACTTGGATTTATACATATGGGATAAGAAACAAAAGTAAGCTGGAATTTGGTAGCAGACCTCCACAACGATAAATCGAAGTAAGAATTATGGTATGGTATGGCCTACTTAGATATGGTAAAGCTAATGATGCCCAAAGGGATAGCTTGACCTAATTTTGTATATGTTCACAAAGTGAAGCCTAGAGATTGGCTAAAGGCTGGAGGAAATAGAAGAAAAGAGTTGCATAGGCGCACATACAAAGTTAGAGTCATAAAGAGTGCATGATAGAAGATAGCAATAGTTACGAGATTAGAAGGATCCCGACTACAAGTCATGGTTTGAGAAAGAGTCTTAAAAGGGGAAAGCCCTGGCATTTGGGATTCATTCACAGAACAGTGCCTAAATTGCAAGAAGAGTATTAAAGTATTCGTAGGAGCTATGGGTTGTGAGAATGATAAGTGCATCAGTCAACATTCGAGGACGAATGTTCCAAAGGCGGGGAAGGATGTTACACCCCATGTTTTCGTATGTAAAAGTATGACATAAGCACATTGGTGAAAGCTCGAAAATAAGATATTACATCCCGCATTTTTCGTACGTTAAAGTTTTATAGTAAGTTAATCGACGTAAGTTCGGGAATGAGATTTATTTTAAGATTTAAGCATTTTATGTTATTTCAAACAAGTAATGAGTAAATTCGAGAAGGTGAGAAGGTAAGCAAATCGAAGAAAAAGAATTTCGTCGAAGTATGGCATTTTGGGATAAAATACTGCCCGAGCTAAAATATCCGGTGTTTATGGACTAGCATCATACAAGATATCCATGACCATGATAGTAAGGTGTATAAGGTGTATTAAAAATGAGTAGTATTTTAAGTAATTTGAGATAATTCTCAATTATGTGGATAATTGATTAATGGTGGAGATAATTGTGGTATTAAGTGGATAAGAGCTTTTTTTTGGGATTGCCACTTGGCATAAGCTTAGCCAAGGGGGCAAAGTATGCAAATGAGTCATTAGACCAAATACTAATTTGTTTAACAAGTAAGGATGGCTGATCTCTTTATGAAATGCAAAAACTTTGAAAAGTTAGGCAAAAACCTTTGATCTTTACCAATTCCCTTTTAACTTTTGTACTTTGTTTCCCTTTTCTTCTCGTTTTGGGGTTTTTTCTAAGTTAAATTTCACAATTTTCTTACTCCAAAAAGTTCTGTATTTTTAGCTTCAACTTCTCTGTAATTTGATTACATCTAATCCAAATTCCAAAGATATGGCAAATAAAACTTCCGATCTTGTTGGGCAAATAGACCCAGCTCAGAGTTTCAATACTGAAGCGCTGATTCGCTATGCCTCTACTAATGTTGTTGGCTTTCCTACAAACCCTTCTCAATTTACTATTTCTTAGTTAGGGAACGTGATCAACGAATTGTACGGAACTTTTCCAAACAGACCATGGCAGCGTTTTAACCACGACAAAGAGATCCAACGTGAAAGGCTAGTTCAAAGAAAGCCTAGTACAACCTTTCTCAAGAATATCATATTGATTTTTCCCTACTCCGATCTTACCGTCACGAGTTTTGTCGCAATTGTCGTATGTTAAAAGGATTTTCCAGAGAATCGGTCTAGGTATGTTAAGGCTATCCCTTCTTTCTTTTGGTATGATCCATACGATACGAACGAAACGTACAAATGCACAAATTCCATAAATGACTCTATTCATAGAAGTATTAGAGATATCTATGTTCTTGAATTTTCATGTGTCTTAATATTTTATCATATGTTCATGGGTCTTAGAAAAACACGAAAGTTGAAAAGAGTTTATTTTATGATATTACTCAAAGGCAAAATGGTCTTATAACAATTCGAAAGATTTTATTAACGTACTTTTTATGCATTGCATTCATGTACATTGACCCATGAATAGATGGCGTTATATACGCGTATATATGTATGTATATATATGTATAATGGATATGGGAAAGGTTATAGCGTTATATACGCACCACCACCTAATCAGCTGGTATACGTTGGTGATTTTGCCCACAGTGGCTGATGTGATATGATGGGATTCCCTCAGAGGCTGATGATGTTATGAAACATGTACCTATGCACGATATGACATTCATACATATATGCAGGATACTATACTTATTTCATGATTTATAGGATTATTTAGACTTATAGGTGGAGTCATTTACTCTATATTTCCCCCACGTCTGTTATGTACTTATTTATATGCCTTACATACTCAGTACATTATTCGTACTGACGTCCTTTTTTGCCTGGGGATGCTGCATTTTATGCCCGCAGGTTCCGATAGACAGGTTGAGATCCCTCCAAGTAGGCTATCAGCTCAGCGGAATATGTTGGTGCGCTCTATTTGCTTCGGAGTTGTTTGTCTTGTTAGTATCAGTTAAATGTTTATTATTTGGTATGGCGGGACTCTATCCCGACCTTTATGAAAATTATATATTCTTAGAGGCTTGTAGATAGATGTCATGTACATAAAAGATTGTATGGCCTTGGTAGCCTATGTTCAGTGTTCAAGTGATTATTTTGGTCTTAGAGACCCATATATCTTATGTATGAATTGGCATTACCTGTTGTATTCTACCTATTTCACGGCAACCTCTCCGGCTAAGTTATTTATGATAATATGACATAAAAAGATACGTTATGTTAGTACTCAGTTGAGTAAGATACCGGGTGCCCGTCGCAGCCCACGGTTTGGGTCGTGACACAAAATCACTACGCGAACGCGTGCACACTTCAGTGAACGCGATGCTCACTGTGCAGCAACCTATGCAAACGCGTTTGAGGAATCGCGAACGCGATGAACAATTTCTCCCCAGCCATCAAAAAACTCTATATGATCACGATCCCTTCGCCGTGATCTCAAATAAGAAAACCAGGTGCCCAAAACTCAGCAGAACCAGCAACGCAAAAATGAAGGAAAATGGTTGGAAATCAATCTGAAACATGCCTGAGCCCCTTGGGACCCCGTTCGAACATACCAACAAGTCCCATAACCTAACACGGACCTAGTCGAGGCTCAAATCATGTATAACCACATCAAAACGACGAATCTCACCTCAAATAGAACTTAATGAACTTTGAAGTTTTCAACTTCCAAAACTCGTGCCGAGACATATCAAATCAAATCGGAATGAGCTCAAATTTTGCTCACAAGTCCCAAATGACATAACAAATCTATTCCAATTCCCGGAACCATAATCTGAATCTGTTATCCTCAAAGTTAACTCTCGGTCAAACTTATGAACTTTACAAAACCTTCAGATTCTAATTTTTTGCCAATTTCTGCTGAAACCTTCTAGAAACATCCAAATGCAAATTCGGGAATACACCCAAGTCCAAAATCACCATCCGAACCTAACGAAACCATCAAATTTCCAATTCGGGGTCAAATACTAATAAGTCAAACTTGGTCAACTCTTCCAATTTTAAGGTTAAATCATGAAATTCATTCTTCCAAATCGATTCCAAATAATTATAAAATCAAAACCAACAATTCACACAAGTCATAATACATTATACGGAGCTACGCATTTTGACGACCCGGCCAGTCATCTCATGAGTATTCTCCCATTTTTGCTTCTTATTACTTTGTCTATCGGTTTTAGGTGTGATTTTGTTGGTTGGCTCGGGTTCAGAAAGGTTTTGGTAAAGTTTGAAACACTTAGTCTCTTTTGAGGAAGTTTAAGTTAGAAAAGTCAACTGGATATTAACTTATGTGCTAGAGGGCTCGGATGTGAGTTATGAGGGTTCATATAGCCTTGGGAAGTGATTTGAGACTTAGGAGCGTGATCGGTATGTGTTTTGGAGGTCTGGAGTAGATTTAGGCTTGAATTGGCGAAATTGGAATTTTGGCATTTTCCGGTTGATAGGTGAGATTTTTATATAGGGGTTGGAATGGAATTCCGAGAGTCGCAGTAGTTCCGTTGGGTCGTTTGGGATGTGTGTGCAAATTTTCAGGTCATTCGGATGTGGTTTAGTATGCATTTTGATCAAAAGCGTAATTCGGAAGATTTTGGAAACTTAGGCTTGAATCCAATGTGTTTTGGTTGATTTAATGTTGTTTGAGGTGTTTTGGAGATTGGTATATGTTTAGAAGTGTTATATGATGTGTTTGTACTTTTGGTTGAGGTCCCGGGGGGCCTCGGGGTGATTTCGGATGGTTGGCGGAAAGATTTGGAGTTGGTTGTGACAGCTGAAGTTTCGCATTGCTATCATAACCGCAACTGCGGCTTGGGGACCGCAGGTGCGGTCTCGCAGAAGCGAGATTTGAAGCACAGAAGCTGAAAGGGCCTGGGAAGGCAGAAACCGCAAAAGCGGTTGAAGAACCGCACCTGCGATGGTGCAGGTGCGGATTGGGCATCGCAGATGTGAAAGTGGAGGATTTAAGTGATAACCGCAGAAGCGGTCCATTGACCGCAAAAGCGGAACCGCAAGAACGGGATTTTTGGCCGCAGATGCAAAATCCCTGGGCCAGAAGGTATAAAAGCATTCCTTCACAATTTTTGAGTTGTTCTTCACCATTTCAAGTCGGCTTTGGAGCTTTTTGGGAGATTTTTGAAGAGGGAATCAAGAGATATCATCTGGAGGTAAGACTTTTGAGTCTAATAATCGATCCTATGGTATTATTTCACGGATTAGAGATGTAATTAATGGAATTTAAGGGTTAAAATTGGGGAGACTAGGGCTTGGTATTGGAGACCTAGACTTGAGGATTTGAGGGGCCATTTGTGGTCAGATTTTGGGACTTTTGAGATGTATGAACTCGTGGGGCGATGAGGAATCTATTGATGTGAATTTTATCGAATTCCGAGACGCGGGCACGGGGGTTGGGTTTTGATAATTTCGGGATTTATGTTGTAAATTGATTATTTTCGTATGGGCTTCGTTTCCTTAGCATATTTTGACATCGGGATTCTGATTTTAGATAGATTTGACGCGAGTTGAGGTCGATTCGAGGGGCAAAGGCGTCACGGGATAGTGTTTGGACTGGATTGAGGTGAGTAATGATTGTAAATATTGTCCTGAGGGTATGAAATCCCGGATGGCACAACATTGTGCTATATTGAGGATACGCACACGCTAGATGACGAGCGTGAGGTCGTGCACCATTGGGGATTGTGACTTATTCCATCCTGTATGACTGTTTTACCGCGTATTTGATTGAAAGACTATTTGCTATCATCATATTTTGGGTTGAATGCCATATTTGGGCCTCGTGCCAACTATTTGAACCCTTAGGGGACTTTTCCTGATATTTCCTCACTGTTTTGACTTTATACTGTTGGTATTGTGCCGAAGGGGCATTTCTTTATGTGTTTACCTTTTCTAGTTGCCTGTCTTTTACTTGCTTAACTATTTAAAAAGTCATTTTAAGAAGCTTAAACTGAACTAAAGTGACTTTGCATATTTTTACTATTTCATTACTTTTACTTGTTTTTACTGCTTCCTTATAGCCTGTGATGTGCCTTACATGATTTCTTATTTCTCATTCTTCATTTATTATTATTATTCACTGAGTTGGAGTACTCACTTTACTCCCCGCACCCTGTGTGCAGATTCAGGCGCTGCAGGTCCTGCTTGCGAGGGTTGAGAGCTCCCGGCAGATTTCAGAGTTCACGAGGTAGCTGCTCGGCGTTTGCAGCCACGTGCTCCCCCCCCCCCCATCTCATTTATTTTCTCTTGTTAGTGATTCTGTAATAGCTGTGTAGACTCTTTAGACTTTAGTATATTGATAGATGCTCATGACTGGTGACACCTCGATGTCGGGCTGTGTTGGTTTTAATTCCGCAAATTGTACTGTTCACTGCTTATATTGGGATTTTATCATGTTAAAGACTTAATACTTATTATTTTAATTACTTAAAATGAAGTGGAAATGTGTCGATTGGCCTTGTCTTCACGAGAGGCACCATCATAATCGGGTCCAGGTTTAGGGTCGTGACAAGTTGGTATCAGAGCCTAGGTTACATAAGTCTCACGAGCTATGAGCAGGTTTAGTAGAGTCTCATGGATCGGTACGGAGACTTTTGTATTTATCCTCGAGATGCTGCAGAACCTTTAGGAAAAAACTTCATATTCTTGAAATTCTTGTCATGCGAATTTGTTGATCCGAGTACTAAACTTTTGTTATTCTATTCTCTCGTAGATGGTGAGGACACGCGCTACCGGTCAGGATGGACGACCACCAATGCCACCAGTTGTGGCCACTAGAGGCCGAGGACGTGGTCGTGGTCACGGTAAGGGTAGGGGTGTGGCCCGCATAGCAGCTAGGGCAGCACCTGCAGATCCACCAGCTTCCCCAGTTCAGGATCAGGTCACAGTTGTGGACGCTCCAGCAGCACCAGTTGTGCCCATTGTGATTTCGGGTCTTCAGGAGGCCTTGGCTCAGATTCTATCAGTTTGCACCGGCCTAGCTCAGGCGGTTTCGGTTACTACAGCCGCAGCTACTTCTCAGGCCGGGGGAGGTGATAACTGTGATTTCTACATGTTTTATACCCATTCTTACCTAAGCTTTGTGCATTAACTGCCATAAATTAGTCCCAAAATGCTTACAAGTTGCGCTTGATTGCAGCTTTGAGCGACAAGATGACAAATACCAAAGATTGGCTCAAAAAGGAGTGAAATCTGCCAAGTGTCAAAAGACAACTGAAGTGGGGAACAAAATGACATGTGCGGTCCGCACTGATTTGTCACGCGGCCGCACAGGAGAGTTCAGAGGCTGGGCAATTTCCAGGTCAACCTGCGCGGTCCGCACTGCTTTGCCACATGGCTGTGCAGGATAGTTCAGAGACCATGCAATTTTCAAGTCAAAATGCGCGGTCCGCGCACCTTTCCACGCGGTCCGCGCCCAAGAGTGTCAGAGACTCGGTCATTCGAGGCAAAAGCCCACGCGGCCGCACACCTAATCAGTGTGGTCCGCGTGGAAATGCCCTACGCGGTCGCGCATCGCATTTGCGCGGTCCGCATCCCCAAGTGTCAGAAGCAAGATATGAAGACCCAAACCCCTACGCGGCTGCGCGTCATTTGTGCGCAGTCCGCGCCAGACCCTCAGGGGTATTTTTGTCCGGTTTTTCCTGTGTAGTATAAATAGAACATTTTACTTTTTAGGGGCAGTTTTCAGTTTTGGTTTTTTATCAAATAGCAGCTGAACTCGAGACTTCATAGTTTTAGTCCATTTTGGGCAATTTCTTCTAGTATTAACGTGGATTTGAGTAGATTAACATTGTAGTTAATTATTATGTCAATTTCATCTACTATTTCTTCAATTTCTATTTCTATTATGGCTAGCTAACCCCATTAGCTAGGGTTGTAGCTCAACCCTAGTGTGGGTAATTAATGGGTGTGATTGTTTAGTGCATGAATGATGTTAGGTATTTGTTATTTGGATTAATCTTATGTTTTCATTAAGATTTGGTGGTTGCAAACACTAAGTCTAGCTTAGTGAGTTTTGACTCTTCTTGATAAAGAGAGTCTATGACCCCAAGATTAATTCCAACAAGAAATTGGGATGTACCCATGAGAATGGTAGTCCCAATTAACGGGTTAAACCTCGAGAGAGTAATTACCCAACTTAAACCATAAGTTGCTTGGGCAAATTGGCCTACCCAATTGGTCTCGAGAGAGGCAATTGGGCAAAATCACTCTCTCAACCGAGAGGTATGAGAGTGGGTACAAAAGTGCAATGGTTATAGCATAAGTCCCATATTCATCATTCTTGCATTAGGAATCTCTACCCGTTAGTTGACCACCTAGGTACATGCCACGACCCTAGTGCCTTTCTCTATATTGCATACAACTTAGAATCTATATCTTAGCCTAACTTAGCTTTAAACTTGTAGTTGATAAATTGTAGTTGATAATCAAAAGAAAACCAAAAATGTTAGAAGATCAATTAGGAGCTAAAACATAGTCCTAGACCATACAAACACTCAACTCCAAATTGAAGCTCCCTGTGGAAAATTGACCCCGATACCGCTATTGGGTAAAAGTATTAGCGCCCACTCTTCCTTAGGTTAAGTCCGCTGCGATCACTTTTTGGCGCCGTTGTCGGGGAGCTTTACGGTGTTGACTATTTGTGTAGCTAGTATTGTGTTTTGCTTCTCTTTCCTTCTTATTTACTGACTTTGTTTGTGTCGATCAATCAGGTACAATGGCTCTTAATGCAAATGACCCTCTCGGCAATGTGATAGCGGGGGAGGAGGTAGAGGATCTAGAACAAGATGAGGTCTTACCTCAACTTCCACGGAGAGGCCGACATGTCAATATAAATGCAAATGAGAACAACAACATTCTAGACCCTCCTCCGGCACCGCTGAGAGTGGCTCCCAGAGTTCTACCAAATCAAGGATACGCCAGTGCTATTGTTCCTCCCCGAATCCGGGCGGGGAACTTTCAAATGACAAATGTTATGTTGACCTTGCTCGAGAAAAGAGGTTATTTCACGGGTGCCTCCGATCAAAATGCCTACAAGCACTTAAAGGGGTTCATGGATACATGTTGGGGTAGCAAGCAGACAAACGTGTCCGAGGATGCGTTGAGATTGAGGCTTTTCCCGTTTTCTCTTTGGGGTAAAGCATTGGATTGGTTAGAAAGGCTCCCCAATAATTCTATTACAACATGGGATGAATTGTCGGACAAATTTATTGCCAAGTTCTTCTCTCCAAGTCATATGGCAGCTCTTCGGGATGAAATTCTAGCTTTCAAGCAAGAGCCAATGGAACATTTGCATGAGATATGGGAAAGATATAGAACAATGGTGAAAGAGTGCCCTAATAACGACATGACCGAGGCTATGATTCAACAAACCTTTTATCGGGGCATTAACACCACAAATCAATACATTGTGAACCAATTGGCCTGAGGGAACTTTATGAAACTTTCTTACCAAGAGGCATGTGATGTACTTGATTAAATGGACGACACCTCTTCGGCATGGCAAAGCCGAGCAAACATGCCCCAAGGTGACCCCATGGTCATCTATTTGCACAAGGAATTGCACGATCATGGACAAGCTATAGCCGAGCTTACAACAACTATGAATCAATTGGCAAAGGCGCAATTGCAACAAGTCCAAAACCCGCGCCAAGTCAACGCAATGGAAGATGTTTCTATGTTGAAAAGGAGCCAAAGAGGGCAACAACCTCAAGGTAATTGTGAACAATATGACAACAACAATGATGGTGGTGGTTATTCAAATGAGTGCTATGAGGATCAAAGCAAAGAAGTCCAATATGTCAACAACTATCAAGGGAATAGAGGTAACTCCTCAAACCAACAATGGCGTCCTCAAGATAATTGGGGAAATCAACAACAAGAAGGAGGTAATTGGAATAACAACAACCAAAATAACAATTGGGGTAATCAAGGCAACCAAGGAAATTGGCTTGGTAATAACAATAATTGGGGTAACAACAACAATCAAGGAGGGTGGAACAATGGCGGGAACCAAGGCAACCGGGGGCAAGGTTTTCAAAGGGGCCCCATGTACCAACCACCCCCCTTTCTTTATCAAGGTCCGAGTTAGTCCGAGTTCGTCCGGAAGCGAGATGGGGAGAATTGAAAGCATGTTCGAGCAGATGATGAAAAAGAACCAAGATTCTGAGGCCCAATTAGCTTCGCATAACACATCTATCCGGAACTTGGAAGTGCAATTAGGCCAAATCTCTCAGTCTTTAAATACTCACCCAAAGGGTGCTCTACCAAGTGATATGGTAGTAAACCCCAAGGGTGGGCACAATAATCATGTGATGGCAGTGACAACACGAAGTGGAAGAGGCGGTGATGTGCATGCCTCAAGAGGAAACCAAGTTGCGGTAGATGAAGATGAGTTACGAAATGATGAGATCCCGTTGGTAGTTGAGGATGTTGTTGAACAAAGTGCAAGTGATGATGTGAGAATTGAAATTGATGAGGGTGAGGAGGAGACTCAAGAGGCCGTGAACCCGTCTAGGGAACACGTCATTGATATGCCCGAACCGGTGGTGCCAAAAACCAAGGCACCTTTGCCTAGACCTCCTCCGCCATATCCTCAAAGGTTGGCCAAGCAAAAGGGTGACAACCAATTTAAGAAATTCATTGAAATGATGAAGAGTTTGACTATCAACGTGCCTTTGGTGGAGACACTCGAGTAAATGCCGGGATACGCAATGTTCATGAAAGATTTGGTTACAAAAAAGAGATCAATGGAGTGTGAGACAATCAAGATAACCCATCAAGTGAGCGCAATTGTGCATTCTATGGCTCCGAAACTTGAGGATCCCGGAGCATTTACAATACCATGTACCATTGAAAGTGCCGATTTTGCAAAAGCCCTATGTGACTTGGGGGCAAGTATCAATCTCATGCCATATTCGGTCTTCAAGACCTTGGGTATCGGACAACCTCGTCCAACTTCTATGAGGCTTCAAATGGCAGACCGGTCAATGAAGTGGCCTTTGGGGATTATTGATGATGTCCTTGTTCATGTTGATAAGTTCATATTGCCGGCCAATTTCGTGATCTTGGATTGCGAAGTGGATTTCGAGGTGCCTATCATTCTTGGAAGGCCCTTCCTAGCTACGGGGAAGGCCTTGGTTGATGTGGAAGCGGGAGAATTGACCTTCCGTGTTGGAGATGAAAAGGTGGTGTTCCACGTATGCAAATCAATGAGGAAACCGGATAGCACTGAGGTATGTTCGTTTGTTGACATTGTCACGGCGGTGATAGTGGATGACACAAGCGCAATGGCAAATGTTAAGGACCTATTTGAGGCCGTGCTATTTAACATGGATGTTGATGATGATGCTAGAAGGGTGGAGTGTGTGAACGCATTACATGGCATGGGCTCATATTCTTATGAACCGAGGAAGTTATCTCTTGATCTAGAAAATCGCAAAACTCCACCCACCAAGCCATCTATTGAGGAGCCACCGGTGTTGGAGTTGAAACCACTTCTTTCTCACCTCAAGTATGAATTTCTTGGTCCTAATTTCACTTTACCGGTTATTCTTTCTTCTTGCTTGACTAACGTGCAGGTTGACGCCACTTTGGCGGTTCTTCAAAAGTGCAAGCGGGCGATTGGATGGACCTTGGCAGATATTCGAGGTATTAGCCCCGTATTTTGCATGCACAAGATAATATTGGAGGAGGATGCTAGGCCGTCTCTTGAACATCAAAGGAGACTCAATGAGGCCATGCAAGAGGTGGTCAAAAAGGAAGTCATCAAGTGGCTTGACGCTGGTGTGGTGTATCCAATTTCTGACAGTTCGTGGACTTCTCTGGTACAATGTGTGCCATAGAAGGGAGGAATGACGGTAGTGACCAGTGACAACAATGAACTTATTCCGACTCGTACTGTGACGGGTTGGAGGGTATGCATGGACTACCGGAAGTTGAACAAGGTGACTAGAAAGGATCATTTCCCATTGCCGTTCTTGGACCAAATGCTTGATCGTCTTGCGGGCCGGGCTTTCTATTGTTTTCTGGATGGGTATTCAGGCTATAACCAAATTCTCATTGCCCCGGAAGACCAAGAAAAGACAACCTTCACATGTCCTTATGGCACATTCGCCTTCTCTCGAATGCCATTTGGATTATGTAATGCACCGGCGACCTTCCAACGATGTATGCTGGCAATCTTCACCGACATGGTGGAGGACATATTGGAGGTCTTCATGGATGATTTTAGTGTGGTTGGGGGATCATTTGGTGAATGCTTGCAAAACTTGGATCGTGTGTTGGCCCGATGCGAAGACACAAACTTGGTTCTCAATTGGGAGAAATGCCATTTTATGGTAGAAGAAGGAATTGTGTTGGGTCACAAAATTTCAAAAAGAGGGATTGAGGTTGATAAGGCGAAAATTGAGGTTATCACAAGGCTCCCTCCCCCTACTTCTGTCAAAGGGGTGAGGAGTTTTCTTGGACACGCGGGTTTTTACCGAAGATTCATCAAAGACTTTTCTAAGGTAGTTAACCCGTTGTGTAAATTGCTAGAGAAAGACGCCAAATATGTGTTCGATGAGAGATGTATGGTTGCTTTCGAGCTTCTAAAGCAAAAGTTGACAACTACCCCCATCATTATCGCACCAAATTGGAGCTTGCCCTTTGAGCTCATGTGCGATGCTAGTGATGTTGTGGTGGGGGCGGTCTTGGGCCAAAGAATCAACAAAATGTTCCATCCGGTGTACTACTCAAGTAAGACAATGAATGAAGCTCAAAGGTACTACACGGTCACCGAAAAGGAATTGCTTGCTATTGTTTTTGCCATGGAGAAGTTTCGCCCATACCTTATGGGGGCAAAAGTGATTATTCATAATGATCACGCCGCCCTTAGGTACTTGATGACGAAGAAAGATTCAAAAGCGAGGTTAATGAGATGGGTGCTTCTTCTTCAAGAATTTGATTTGGAGATTGTTGATAGAAAGGGTAATGAAAATCAAGTGGCGGACCACTTGTCTCGATTGGAGGAGGAAGGGAGGCCTTTGGACGGCCTTGAGATAAATGATGCTTTTCCGGATGAACAACTCCTCTCGGTTTCAATGCTAGACATGCCATGGTTTGCCGACATTGCCAATTATCTTGTTACTGGTGTGGTTCCATATGAGCTCTCTTCTAACCAAAGGAAGAAGCTCAAGCGGGATTGTTTGGACTACTATTGGGATGAGCCGTATCTTTTCAAAATTTGCACCGATGGTGTAATTCGCCGGTGTGTTCCCGAAGAAGAGCAATTGAGTATTGTGGAAGCTTGTCACTCTTCGCCCTATGGTGGCCATCATGGCGGGGCGAGGAACGGCGTCTAAAGTGTTGAGTTGTGGTTTCTATTGGCCTTCTTTGTTCAAGGATGCCGGTGACTTTGTGAAAAGATGTGATGAATGCCAACGTGCCAGAGGGATTTTGAAGAAAGATGAGATGCCCCTTAACACGATTCTAGAGGTTGACATTTTTTATGTTTGGGGGATAGACTTTATGGGACCATTCGTAAGTTCTTGTGGCAACACCTACATCTTGGTAGAGGTTGATTATGTGTCAAAATGGGTTGAGGCCATAGCTTTGCCAAATAATGAAGCTCGAAATGTGGTGGCGTTCTTGAAAAGGAGTATCTTCACGAGGTTTGGCACTCCACGTGCTATCATTAGTGACGGGGGTTCTCATTTTTACAACCGGGCTTTTGACTCGTTGCTAGCCAAGTATGGGGTAAATCACAAGGTGACCACTCCTTATCATCCTCAAGCGAGTGGCCAAGTTGAGGTATCAAACCGTGAAATCAAGAGTATTTTATCCAAGACTGTCAATGCAAATAGGACCGACTAGTCGAAGAAATTGGATGATGCTCTTTGGGCTTATCGTACAGCTTTCAAGACTCTGATTGGTATGTCGCCATATCGGTTGGTGTTTGGGAAGGCTTGTCATCTTTCGGTAGAATTGGAACATAAGGCTATGTGGGCCCTAAAAAAGTTGAACGTAGAATGGGATGTCGCTGTAAATCTCCGGGTTGAGCAATTGAAAGAACTTGATGAGTTTAGGTTTCATGCTTACTCCAGCTCGTCCTTGTATAAGGACAAGATGAAGTACCTTCACGACAAGTATGCCCGAGGGAAGGAATTCAAAGTTGGTGACATGGTTCTTCATTTCAACTCCCGGTTGAGGTTATTTCCGGGCAAGCTGAAGTCTAAGTGGAGCGGCCCATTTGAAGTGGTTGGTGTAACTCCTTTTGGTGCCATTGATCTCAAAAATAAGAATGGTGAAGTTTTCCGGGTCAATGAGCATCGTGTCAAGCATTATTTGGGCAAGATTGATGACAGTCACGTAGTGGCACTCATTCATTTGAAATGACTGTGACGGTAACATGCGTCGTGCCGCGACGTTAAATCAGGCGCTTCTTGGGAGGCAACCCATGTCTTTTTCTTTTTCTTTGATAGTTTGTGAAGTGTTGCAGGGATAATGTTGAACCAGTGCAGGGCAAAAGTGCAAAATAGTCAGTCTCTGAATATTGCCTACGCGGCCGCGTAGCAAAACAGTGCGGTCCGCATAGGTTTGAGCAGCTGAAGGGTTAAGTCCCAGAAGACCCAGCGCGGCCGCGTGACATTTCTGTGTGGTCCGCGCTGGAGGACCCAAAATTACATGCTCTCTAACAAAGTTCCCACGCGGCCGCGAACCAAAGCAGTGCGGTCCGTGCTAGGATGGCTGAAAGTATCAAGTCTCTGAAGACTTCCACGCGGCCGCGCACCAAAACAGTGCGGTCCGTGTGGATTGAACAGCTAATGTGTAGGATGCAAAATCCAGCGCGGTCCGCGTCTCTTTTTGTGCGGCCGCGCTGGTAGGTAGGTACTGGGTCCTATGGTTTTTCTATAAATAGAGGCCTTGGGCCTCATTTTAACCTTTTCGCCAAATTTACACCTGAGCTATTATTTTCACTGTTCATCAAGACTAATTGTGCACATAGTTGAAATCTCATTAATCCCTGGTAACAACTCTCATTCATTTCAATCATAGTCTAATTTTTGTTTTGTTTAATTGCTTTTTACTAGTGTAACTTCTTACTTTCGTCTTTTTCTTCTTAGTTTAACTGTTAGCTTAGATTTTTGTGTGTTTTTGTTTAATCATGGGCATGGAATCTTGTTAAATAACTGAGTAGGGACACTTAGGACCCACAAAGGTGAACAAAAATTGGATTTAATTGAACAAACACCTGGCTCAGTTAAATTAGCCCTACGCGGCCGCGCAGCATTTGTGCGCGGTCCGTGTGACTCTGGTTAAGAGATGATGAACCTCTCTACGCAGTCCGCGTGCCATTTGTGTGCGGTCTGCTTGAGCCCAGCGCAGCCACGGTCCAAAATAGTGCGGACCGCGTGTGAAGAGTTTAGAGAGGTCAACATTTGGGTATTTCACCTGCGCGGACCGCGTACCATTTCTGTGCGGTCCGCACTGAACCAACGCGGCCGCGTACCATTTCTGTGCAGTTCACGTCGGTTTATTTAGAAAGGTATGTATGGGTGTCAGTATACTGCGCGGACCGCGTGCCTTTTGGTGCGGTCCGCGCCCCTCTGTCTGTGTCACTATGTCTGCATTCTTTGCATTCAACTGAACTGTCTACTTCACCTTATGTGCTTCTACTAACAATGTTAGACATGTATTCCTTGCAGACAATGGTTCAAAAACGAGCGGGCAAAGAAAAATAACCCGGGAGAGGTGGTTCCTCCCGAGGGGGGAAAAGCAAGAGGATTGTGAAACTCACTCCAAAAACTAGGGAATTGATATAGAAAACCCGGAAGATAATTCGGGAAGCTCATAGAGCTGCATCACATTCCACGGGGAGTGAGTATGCACCTTCACGGAGCATTACCTCGGAGTCTGCCCCCACCCACATGTCCACTTCATTTCAGCTCCTTGATTCCCATTCACTCAGGTACCAATGGCTTTAAACGCACAAGATGCTATTAATGTGGGAGTGGAGGATGTGGAAGACGTAGAACAAGAGGAGAAGAGCAATACTCCACATCTCCCACAGCTTCATTATCTGGGGAGAGTTGAAGGTATGCTGAGGGAGGTGAGCCACAGGTCGGGGGGATAGAGCGTACTAGAAAACCGGAGGCATGGGCAGACAGGTTTGTTAGTGAGGTTGCTTTCCACAGATTCCGGGAGTGGTGGCCCAAAAGGAAACTGACTCCAGAGAGGAAGTTCATAGATGCCGATCTTGTCCCTCTCAACCCTCATGTGCAAGCACAATTCCGCACTAGAGAGGGTTGGAGCTTCTTCAAAGAACGTGTTGAGATGGCGAATGAGCATATGGTGAAGGAGTTCTACAGCAATGTTCACCATGTAGTTCGGGACTCAAAAGCAACTAAAGTGAGGGACAAGACAGTTGTGTTTGATGGCAAATCGTTGAATGAATTCCTGGGGTTCGAAGAAGAGGATGAATCACAATATTTAGAAAAGCTAGCAATGAAAGAGAAGGTTCGTCCTTGGTTGGACGAGCACTTGGCAGCCCCAGGTACAGTCCCAGTCTGGTTGAAAGCACAAGAAAAGATCTTTAGGAACACCCTGAACTTTGAAGCCAAAGGGTGGTTGACTTTCGTGTGTAGTCGACTTGACCCGTCTACACATGATCACTCCATTCCCCTTCCTCGTGCTGTCTTGGTAGCATCTATCATGGCGGATTGCCCTCTGAATGTGGGTAATATTATGTCGAGAGTGATTTCTACAGTTGGTAATGAGACCCAAACAAACTACCCCTTCCCAAACACACTCTTTTTATACTTCAGAGAATTGAAAGTGAAGAAAAAGAAATATGATGTAAAGGTACCTCCGGTGGCCCCGTACTCATGGTATAGTCAGTTGGGTCCAGACAACCCGAAGAGAGGCAAGAAGAATGTGGCATCCACTTTCACCGCACATGGCCAGTCTGAGGAGCCAGCGGCCATTGAGCAGCCCAGTGAGCCTTCCACCATTCCTGCTACTGATGAGGCATTGCCTCCAGGTCCATCGTCAGCAGCTGGTCATTCTATTGCAGCTGACCCGTTAGTCCCTTCATCAAAGACTCACCGGTTCACCGCAAACCAGCTCACCCATTCCTTTGCTAGTTTGAACAACTGCATGTCAGCTGCGACATCCAAGTTGTCTACATTGACCACTGCTGTACAGGCACAGGGAGCACCAGTTACTGTTGAGATTCCTTCCTCCATTGAGGATGCACTGAAGAAGATCCTGGCCAACCAGGAAAAGATGATGGCAACGCAGGATGCCTTGACTAAGGCGGTTGGGGCACATAGCAAAGCGTTGGAGAAATTGGCTCGGGAGCACAAGAAGCTGAGGAAGCAGAAGGCTTCCAAGGAGTCAGTGACACAGTTGAGAGTGGATGTAGACAAGCTCATGGCGTATCAATTGCCAATTGACCTACTATTTGGGGATCCGTCTGTAGAGCCAGCAGTAGCACAGGTACAGGAGGAGGAGCAGAGGCCGAGGAAGAAGAGGAAAATCCCTAGCACTAAGGGAGTTGTGATTGAGGTAGCACCGGTTCAGGAGAGTCACTCCACTGCCCCACCAGTTGATGAGCCAGTTCTTGAGCAGGCACCTATCCCAGCAGCACAGCAGCAGCAGGCCGGGGACCAATCTGAGGTCCCCGCCAGTATAGAGGACTTAGGAGCCACTGACCAGCACAGGGTGACGGATGAGGCTTGAGGGGCCTTTCTATATCCTTTCTTTCATTTTGGTGCTTATTTTGATAGTTAGCATTGGTGACAATTTTAGCTTTTATTCGTGGGAGTGTGGCCCTACTATTTTGATTGACTATTGGATTACTGTATATATTCTTTTACTTTCAGCACATTCGTAGTTGTAGATGGCTTGTATATAACTGTTCATTCTAGATGCTCTTAAACTCTATATATATATTCATTCCCCCTGGTTGTATATTCTATTCCCCTTTTGTACATATTCATTCGATTTTCATTTTGGTTTTCTATTTTTCGTTAAAATTTTTCGTTTTAGTTGCAAAGTCAGGCTCGTAGCCTTTTTGTTTTGTTTTGGCGTTTGCAATAAGCCCTTGGTTTTCTTAATGCCACGGTTCTTTTCAAGGGTAGAGTGTTGTGCGAACCGGGTGGCTCTTCCCAATGATATATAGCGTGACAACCTTCTTAAGGGTTTGAGTCCGTTTGTGATTTTTCTTTATGATTTTCAAGTTTTTGTAGTTAAGGGTACCTCAGGCAAAGCTTCACTTGGGCCTAGCACATTTGCCTTTGATCCTATGGTCAAAGATATTATGTTGTGTTTAGGATGGTGAAAGTTGTGGCCTTGAGACTCTTGTGTTGACCAAACAATCATCATGTGGTCATTTTGGGCCATTGTGCGCTTGAATCATATCTAAGGTCGTTGTGGGCCCTCGACTCCGTCTTTGGCAATCCTTGAGTGTGTGTAGTGAGAATTCGAATCGTGAGCCCAAGTACCGAGCCGATGGTCTAGAACTTGCCCTAAAGGTTTGTTGAGGCGAAATCATAGGTGGAACTTGACTTGAGACGTGATTATAGGCTCTCCTTGATCCAAAATGCAAAACTTGAACAATTTCCATGACCTACCAATGAAATAATCCCTAGTTCACCCCTTTTGAGCCTTAAACCTTTTTCTTTCATAAACCAAGCTACAAGCCTATACCCGTTCTTAATGAGACCCTCTCTTGGCACCCAAATCTTCCCTTGAGTAAATGGAAAATGTATAAGTTTGGGGGGGAGAGACAAGAAAGGCATCAATGTGGTGAAAAGGCGCAAAAGCAAAAGAAAAGGAAGGCAATGAAAAAGAGAAAAAGACAAAAGGAAAGAAAAAAATGAATACGAACCAAAAAGGGAATCCAAGGACAACAAAAAAGTGAAAAAGGTGTGGAAAAGTGGTAAAAAGGAAAAAAGGTTTGAATTGCAAAAGAAAGAGTGACAATGTGTCTCTCTAACCCCTTGAAAGAAGTGAATTACTAAATTGAGTCAAGAAAGTGTGCCAAAATAAATCAAAAGAAGTGTATAAGGGAAGATTGAACCCATTTTTACAAAAACATGTCCTACCTTTACCCAAAGCCTTCACAATGACTCCTCAAAAGCCCATATGATCTTGAGTTGAGGGAAGCCTACATTAGTGGATACTTACATAAGGGGCAAGCATATGGTACTTAGAGCCGGACTTAGGGCCTTTTCTTTGTGAGAGATGAGAGAGAAGTCCATTCACCTCGATTTGTGTGCAAATACTCTAAAAAGGTGAGGTTCACTTAGGGAAAGTCGAGGATGTGTGAGTTTGGGTTCCACAATGACCAAAGAAATTGAGAAAGGTTCCTTGATGAAATGTGTCAACTCTTGATGCTCTTGTGTCACACTTGATCCACAAGTTTTCAAAGTTTAAATGTGTTAATGATGCATTCGCATTGAGGGCAATTGTTAGTCCCAATTGATGCTTGTTGAGGTTACTTTAGGATAAACAGGAATTACTTGGGTGTTTTCCATTGAGGGGTAGGTTTCATTTTATTTGCTTGAGGACAAGCAAAGGTTTAAGTTTGGGGGAGTTGATAACTGTGATTTCTACATGTTTTATACCCATTCTTACCTAAGATTTGTGCATTAACTGCCATAAATTAGTCCCAAAATGCTTACAAGTTGCGCTTGATTGCAGGTTTGAGCGACAAGATGACAAATACCAAAGATCGGCTCAAAAAGGAGTGAAATCTGCCAAGTGTCAAAAGACAACTGAAGTGGGGAACAAAATGACCTGTGCGGTCCGCACTGATTTGTCACGCGGCCGCACAGGAGAGTTCATAGGCTGGGCAATTTCCAGGTCAACTTGCACGGTCCACACTGCTTTGCCACGCGGCCGCGCAGGATAGTTCAGAGACCATGCAATTTTCAAGTCAAGATGCGCGGTCCGCGCTCCTTTCCACACGGTCCGTGCCCAAGAGTGTCAGAGACTCGGTCATTCGAGGCAAAAGCCCACGAGGCCGCACACCTAATCAGTGCGGTCCGCGTGGAAATGCCCTACGCGGTCGCGCATCGCATTTGCGCGGTCCGCATCCCCAAGTGTCAGAAGCAAGATATGAAGACCCAAACCCCTACGCGGCTGCGCATCATTTGTGCGCGGTCCGCGCCAGACCCTCAGGGGTATTTTTGTCCGGTTTTTCCTGTGTAGTATAAATAGAACATTTTACTTTTTAGGGGCAGTTTTCAGTTTTGGTTTTTTATCAAATAGCAGCTGAACTCGAGACTTCATAGTTTTAGTCCATTTTGGGCAATTTCTTCTAGTATTAACGTGGATTTGAGTAGATTAACATTGTAGTTAATTATTATGTCAATTTCATCTACTATTTCTTCAATTTCTATTTCTATTATGGCTAGCTAAACTCATTAGCTAGGGTTGTGGCTCAACCCTAGTGTGGGTAATTAATGGGTGTGATTGTTTAGTGCATGAATGATGTTGGGTATTTGTTATTTGGATTAATCTTATATTTTCATTAAGATTTGGTGGTTGCAAACACTAAGTCTAGCTTAGTGAGTTTTGACTCTTCTTGAGAAAGAGAGTCTATGACCCCAAGATTAATTCCAACAAGGAATTGGGATGGACCCATGAGAATGGTAGTCTCAATTAACGGGTTAAACCTCGAGAGAGTAATTACCCAACTTGAACCATAAGTTGCTTGGGAAAATTGGCCTACCCAATTGGCCTCGAGAGAGGCAATTAGGCAAAATCGCTCTCTCTACCGAGAGGTGTGAGAGTGGGTACAAAAGTGCAATGGTTATAGCATAAGTCCCATATTCATCATTCTTGCATAAGGAATCTCTACCCGTTAATTGACCACCTAGGTACATGCCACGACCCTAGTGCCTTTCTCTATATTGCATACAACTTAGAATCTATATCTTAGCCTAACTTAGCTTTAAACTGGTAGTTGATAAATTGTAGTTGATAATCAAAAGAAAACCAAAAATGTTAGAAGATCAATTAGGAGTTAAAACATAGTCCTAGACCATACAAACACTCAACTCCAAATTGAAGCTCCCTGTGGAAAATTGACCCCGATACCGCTATTGGGTAAAAGTATTAGCGCCCACTCTTCCTTAGGTTGAGTTCGCTGCGATCAGGAGGCACTCAGACTCCCACCGCTCACACACCTGAGTAGGTCATGCAGGGACTTCAGACACCGGGGGCGCAACCAGCCCAGCCGGTTGCAATTGCTCAGAACTATTTAGTTCCTGCCATGCCAGAGGACGAGTAACGTAGGTTGGAGAGGTTTGGTAGACTCCAGTCTCCGACCTTCAATGGTGCAGAGGGCGAGGATGCCCAGGGTTTCTTGGATAAGTGTCAGAGGATGCTTCATACAACGGGTATTTTTGAGACCAAGAGGGTCGCTTTCACTACTTATCAGTTCTCTGGAGTTGCCTTCACTTGGTGGGAGGCTTTTGAGAGGCGTAGGCCTGTTTGTGCAGCACCCCTTACCTGGCAACAGTTCTCCATTCTCTTTTTGGAGAAGTATGTGCCGCAGTCTCGCAGATAGGAGCTGCGCAGGCAGTTTGAGTCATTGCGTCAAGGAGAGATGACTGTGACGCAGTATGAGATGAGGTTCTCTGAGTTAGCTCGCCATGCGATTTGGTTGGTTCCGACAGATAGAGAGAGGATTAGGAGGTTTGTGGATGACCTCACTTATCAGCTATGTATTCTCATGACCAGAGAGAGGGTGTCTGGTGCGACTTTTAAGGAGGTTGTATACATTGCTCGTGAGATTGAGTTAGTTCGTCGCCAGGAGCGAGAGGAGAGGAAGGCCAAGAGGCCTCTAGGATTTGGTAGTTATAGTGGTGCTCCTTTGAGAGGTCAGTTTCAGCACGGCAGAGGTCGTCCATTCAGGCATGCTCAACTAGCTCGCCAGGTTATCGTGGGGCATCATCGGGTCATGGTTTTCACAGTTCTCATCAGGGCCAGTCATCACTTAGTGCCCTTCCAGCTCAGAGTTCATCCTACGTTCCATCAGTTTAGGGCTCTTCAATGCCAGGTGCATCTGCTAGTCATTTCGGTGCTAGGGGTTCCCTTCAACCCCTGTCTCCAGCACTCGGGAGTTGCTATGAGTGTGGAGAGATGGGTCATATGTGGAGGCAGTGTCCTCATCATTTTGCAGGTCCATCTCAGCAAAGGGGTCAGCCATCGGCTTCAGTGCCAGTTACTTCATCATCACCCACCTAGCCAACTAGGGGTGGAGGTCAGGCAGCTAGAGGCCGTCCCAGAGGGGGAGGTCGATTAGGGTGGCAGTCAGGCCCATTTCTATGCACTTCCAGCTAGACCCGATGTTGTTATCACAGGTATTGTTTTAGTCTGCCACAGAGATGCCTCTGTATTATTTGATCCCGGTTCCACCTTTTCTTATGTGTCATCATACTTTGCTCATTATTTGGGTACGCCCCGTAAGTCTCTTATTTCACTTGTTCATGTATCTACCGCGGTGGGCGATACTATTGTTGTAGACCGTGTGTACCGGTCGTGTGTGGTGACTATTGGGGGTCTGGAGACCCAAGTGGATCTTTTATTATTGTGTATTGTGGATTTTGATGTTATTTTGGGCATGGATTGGCTATCTCTGTGTCGTGCTATTCTAGACTGTCATGCTAAGACAATGACATTGGCTATACCGGGTGTGCCACGGATTGAGTCTCGAGGTTTGACTGATTATGTTCCCAGTAGGGTAATTTCATTCTTGAAGGCACAGCGTATGGTTGGGAAGGGTTGTCTTTCGTATCTAGCCTTTGTGAGGGATGTCGGTGCAGAGACTCCCAGTATTGATTATGTTCTAGTTGTGAGGGATTTTCCTGATATGTTTCCTGCAGACCTGTCGGGCATGCCACTGGACAAGGATATTGATTTTGGTATTGACCTGGTGCCGGGCACTCAGCCCATCTCTATTCCGCCGTATCGTATGGCACTAGCGGAGTTGAAGGAGTTAAAGGAGCGGCTTCAGGAACTCCTTAATAAAGGGTTCATTCGGCCTAGTGTGTCGCCTTGAGGTGTGCCGGTTCTATTTGTGAAGAAGAAGGATGGCACTATGAGGATGTGCATTGATTATAGGCAGTTGAACAAACTAACAATCAAGAACAAGTATCATTTACCTCGTATCGATGATTTGTTTGACCAGCTTTAGGGAGTGAGAGTGTTCTCCAAGATTGATCTCCATTCAGGTTATCACCAGTTGAAGATCAGGGACTTGGATATTCTTAAGACAACCTTTAGGACCAGATATGGTCATTATGAGTTCCTTGTTATGTCTTTTGGGCTGACCAATGCCCCAGCAGCGTTCATACATATGATGAACAGCGTGTTCCGGCCTTATCTCGACTCGTTCGTCATAGTCTTCATTAATGATATTTTGGTGTATTCACGTAGTCAAGAGGAGCACGCGGAACATTTGAGAGTTGTGTTATAGAGATTGAGGGAGGAGAAGCTTTATGCAAAGTTCTCCAAGTGTGAGTTTTGGCTCAGTGTAGTGGCTTTCTTGGGGCACGTGATATCTAGCAAGGGTATTCAGGTTGATCCTAAGAAGATAGAGGCAGTTCAGAGTTGGCCCAGACCATCCTCAGCCACAGAGATTCGCAGCTCCTTGGTTTGGCATGCTATTATCGCCGGTTTGTTTAGGGATTTTCATCCATCGCATCACCCTTGACCAAGTTGACTCAGAAGGGTGCTTCATTTGTATGGTCGGATGAGCGTGAGGAGAGCTTTCAGAAGCTCAAGACAGCCTTGACCACAGCTCTAGTATTAGTTTTGTCGTCAGCTTCAGGTTCACATATCGTCTATTGTGATGCTTCAAGAGTTGGTATTGGGTGTGTATTGATCCAAGAGGGGAGAGTTATTGCTTATGCTTCTCATCAATTGAAGCCCCATGAGAAGAACTACCCCGTTCATGATTTGGAGTTGGCTGCCATTGTTCACGCATTGAAGATTTAGAGGCATTACTTGTATGGTGTGTCTTGTGAGGTGTTTATTGATCATCGTAGTCTCCAACACTTGTTAAAGCAGAAGGATCTCAATTTGAGGCAGCGGAGGTGGTTGGAGTTACTAAAGGATTATGATATCACTATATTGTACATCCGGGAAAGGCCAATGTGGTGGCCGATGCTTTGAGCCAAAAGGCGGTGAGTATGGGGAGTTTAGCATATATTCCGGTTGGGGAGAGACCTCTTGCAGTTGATGTTCAGGTCTTGGCCAATCGGTTCGTGAGGTTAGATATTTCGGAGCCTAGTCGGGTATTGGCTTGTGTGGTTTCTCGGTCTTCCTTATATGATCGCATCAGAGAGCACTAGTATGATGATCCGTATTTGCTTGTCCTTAAGGACAGAGTTCAGCACGATGATGCTAGAGATATGACTATTGGTAATGATGGAGCGTTGAGGATGCAGGCCGGATATGTGTGCCCAATATGGATGGGCTTCGGGAGTTGATTCTGGAGGAGGCCCATAGCTCGTTGTATTCCATTCATCCGGGTGCCGTGAAAATGTATCAGGATCTGAGACAGCATTATTGGTAGAGGAGAATAAAGAAAGACATTGTGGGATTTGTAGCTCGGTGTCTCAATTTTTAGCAGGTGAAATATGAGCATCAGAGACCGGGTAGCTTGCTTCAACAGATGGATATTCCAGAGTGGAAGTGGGAGAGGATCACTATGGACTTTGTAGTTGGGCTCCCACGGATTTTGAAGAAGTTTGATGCTATTTGGGTGATTGTGGATCGGCTTACCAAGTCCGCGCACTTCATTCATGTGTATACTACCTATTCTTCAAAGCGGTTGGCAGAGATCTATATCCGAGAGATTGTTCGTTTGCATGGTGTCCCAGTTTCCATCATTTCAGATAGGGGCACTCAGTTTACATTGCAATTTTGGAGGTCTGTTCAGCGAGAGTTGGGTACTCAGGTTGAGTTAAGCACAACTTTTCACCCTCAGACGGACAGGCAGTCCGAGCGTACTATTCAGATATTAGACAACATGTTGCGTGCTTGTGTCATCGATTTCGGAAGGTCATAGGATCAGTTTCTACCGCTTGCAGAGTTTGCTTATACCAACAGCTACCAGTCGAGTATTCAGATGGCTTCATATGAGGCTTTGTATGGGAGGCAGTGTAGATCTCCAGTTGGTTGGTTTGAGCCAGGTGAGGCTAGGCTATTGGGGACAGACTTGGTACAGGATGCTTTAGAAAAGGTGAAGGTGATTCAGGAGAGGCTTCGTACAACGCAGTCAAGACAAAAGAGTTATGCTGACAGGAAGGTTCGAGATATGTCCTACATGGTTGGTGAGAAGGTTCTATTGAAGATTTCGCCCATGAAGGGTGTTATGAGATTTGGGAAGAAGGGTAAATTGAGTCCTTGGTTCATTAGGCCTTTAGAGGTGCTTCGGAGGATTGGGGAGGTGGCTTATGAGCTTGCTTTGCCACCCAGCTTGTTGAGTGTGCATTTGATATTTCATGTTTCTACGCTCCAAAAGTATATTAGGGATCCGTCTCATGTTCTGGATTTCAGCATGGTCCAGTTGGATGGTGATTTGACTATATGGAGCCAGCAGCTATTTTGGAGTGTCAGGTTCAAAAGTTGAGATCAAAAGATATAGCTTCAGTGAAAGTGTAGTGGAGATGTCGGCCCATGGAGGAGGCTACCTGGGAGATCGAGCGGGAAATGCGGAGCAGATATCCTCACCTGTTTGAGGCTTCAGGTATGCTTCTTGACTCGTTCGAGAATGAATGTTTGTTTAAGAGGGGGAGGATGTGACGACCCGGCCAGTCATCTCATGAGTTACCGCTTCGTTCCCCCAATTTATGCTTCTTATTGCTTTGTCTATCGGTTTTAGGTGTGATTGGGTTGGTTGGCTTGGGTTCAGAAAGGTTTTGGTAAGGTTGGAGACACTTAGTCTCTTTTGAGGAAGTTTAAGTTGGAAAAGTCAACTGAATATTGACTTAAGTGTTAGAGGGCTCGGATGTGAGTTACAAGGGTTCGAATAGCTTCGGGAAGTGATTTGAGACTTCAGAGCGTGATCGGCATGTGTTTTGGAGGTACGAAGTAGATTTAGGCTTGAATTGGCAAAATTGGAATTTTGACGTTTTCTGTTTGATAGGTGAGATTTTGATATAGGGGTCGAAATGGAATCCTGAGAGTTGCAGTAGTTTCGTTGGGTCGTTTGGGATGTGTGTGCAAAATTTCAGGTCATTCGGACGTGGTTTGGTATGCTTTTTGATCAAAAGCGTAATTCGGAAGATTTTGGAAACATAGGCTTGAATCTGATGTGTTTTGGTTTATTCGATGTTGTTTGAGGTGTTTTGAAGATTGGTATAAGTTTAGATGGTGGTATATGATGTGTATGTGCTTTTGGTTGAGGTCCCGAGGGCCTTGGGGTGATTTTGGATGGTTGGCGGAAAGATTTGAAGTTAGTTGTGACAGCTGAAGTTTCCCGTTACTGTCATAATGCACCTGCGGCTTGGGGACTGCAGGTGCGGTCTCGCAAAAGCGAGATTTGAATCGCAGAAGCGGAAAGGGCCTGGGAAGGCAGAAACTGCAAAAGCGGTTGAAGAACCGCACCTGCGATGGCGCAGGTGTGGATTGGGCATCGCAGATGCGAAAGTGGAAGATTTAAGTGATGACCGTAGAAGCGGTCCATTGACCACAAAATCGGAACCGTAGGAGCAGGATTTTTGGTCGTAGATGCGAAATCCCTAGGACAGAAGGTATAAAAGCATTCCTTTGCGATTTTTGAGTTGTTCTTCACCATTTCAAGTCGGTTTTGGAGCTTTTTGGGAGATTTTTGAAGAGGGAATCAAGGGATATCATCTGAAGGTAAGATTTTTGAGTCTAATAATTGATCCTATGGTATTATTTCACGGATTAGAGCATTAATGATGGAATTTAAGGATTAAATTTGGGGAGACTAGGGCTTGGTATTGGAGACCTAGACTTGAGGATTTGAGGGGTCATTTGTGGTCGGACTTTAGGACTTTTGAGATGTATGAACTCTTGGGGAGATGAGGAATCTATTGATGTGAATTTTATCGAATTCCGAGACGTGGGCCCGGGGATCGGGTTTTGATAATTTCTGGATTTATGTTGTAAATTGATTATTTTCGCATGGGCTTTGTTCCCTTAGCATATTTTGACGTCGTGATTCTAATTTTGGATAGATTTGACGTGAGTTGAGGCCGATTCGAGGGGCAAAGGCATCGCGGGCTAGAGTTTGGACCGGATTGAGGTGAGTAATAATTGTAAATATTGTCCTGAGGGTATAAAATCCCGGATGGCACAACGTTGTGCTATATTGAGGTGACGCACACGCTAGATGACGAGCATGGGGTCGTGCACCGTTGGGGATTGTGACTTAGTCCATCCCGTATGACTGTTTTACCGTGTATTTGATTGAAAGACTATTTGCTATCATTATGTTTTGGGCTGAATGCCATATTTGGGCCTCGTTCCAACTATTTGAACCCTTAGGGGACTTTTCTTGATATTTCCTCATTGTTTTGACTTTATACTTGTACTCAGTCATGCTATATTCTACTGTTTTCATAACTCAGCCATGTTTACTCTGCTTCAACACTTAAAATGATATTTTAAATGATATTTTGGGCTGAGCATTATGTTTTACTGTTGCCTGGGTGGCTTATGAGATTCTGACTGAGTAAGGCCGAGGGCCTATGTTGTGAGGGAACACTAATTATGATTATGAGGCCGAGGGCCTGAGATTTGTACGCCACGAGGTGGCTTGTGATATGAGGCCGAGAGCCTATGTGATTATGCCACGAGATGGCTTGATATTGTGCTTGGGCCGTAAGGGGCCCCTCTAGGAGTTTGCACACCCCTAGTAAGCGCGAGTACCCATTGTGATATGAGATATAGCCCGAGGGGCTGGTTATTGTTCCATATGTTGCCCGAGGGGCTGATTCTGTTGGTATTGTGCCCGAGGGGAATTTCTTTATGTGTTTACTTTTTCTAGTTGCCTGTCTTTTACTTGCTTAACTATTTAAAAAGGCATTTTAAGAAGCTTAAACTGAACTAAAGTGACTTTGCATATTTTCACTATTTCATTACTTTTACTGGCTTTTACTGCTTCCTTATAGCCTATGATGTGCCTTACATGATTTCTTATTTCTCAGTATTCATTTATTATTATTACTCACTGTGTTGTAGTACTCACTTTACTCCCTGCACCCCATGTGCAGATTCAGGCGCTGCAGGTCCTGCTTGCAAGGGTTGAAGAGCTCCCGGCAGATTTCGGAGTTCACGAGGTAGTTGCTCGGCGTTCGTAGGCCCGTGCTCCCCCCCCCCCCATCTCATTTCTTTTCTCTTGTTAGTGATTCTGTAATAGCTGTGTAGACTCTTCAGACTTGTAGTATATTGATAGATGCTCATAACTGGTGACACCCTGATGTCGGGCTCTGTTGCTTTTAATTCCGCAAGTTGTATTGTTCACTGCTTATTTTAGGATTTTATCATGTTAAAGACTTAATACTTATTATTGTAATTGCTTAAAATGAAGTGGGAATGTGTTGGTTGGCCTTGTCTTCACGAGAGGCGCCTTCACGACCGGCTCCGGGTTTAGGATCATGACACTCATGCATTCAAACTACCGAGCGAAGTACAAAGTCTCAAAATGATCGGTCGGGTTGTTACACCCAATTTTTTAAAATCTCCAATTTCTACCTAAATCCCTAATTTATACAATGAAAAAAATATAACTTAAAGGTTAAAATCAATGGGTGGTTATTGAAATGTTAGGCAACAAGTTAAAATCAACTAACCTATGAAGTTGGGATGAAAAATCTCTTCAAAATCGCCTCTAGGCCGATCTCAAGCTTGAAAATGGTGAAAAAATGACTCAAATCCCGTTTTTTGAAATTTTATAACACTGGGGGCCAGGTGCTCTTCACGTTCGCGAAGCACCTGATGCGATCGTGATACACAACAGCCAAAAAGGCCTATGCGCTCGTGATGTACCCTCCGCATTTGCGATGGCCTCACCCCCTGGCCTTTGCGTTCACGAGCCTAGGTTCATGTTCACTTAGAGTACTGCCCAGTCCCTTCCCCCCCCCCCCCAGATGCCATAACTCATCGCGTTCGCGAGGGAAAGGGCACGTTCACGAAGGGTAAGCCCTCTACTACTCCGCGATCGCGATCGCTTCCCTGCATTCGCGTAGAATAAATCTGCCCCCAGCCTAACTTCCCCTTCGCGATTGGGGGAGTAGCTTTTTGATTGCGAAGCACAAGACATCGAACACCAGAAAATAACTAAACCCACCATTTTCTAAGTACAAAATGGTCTGTAGCCTATCTGAAACCCACCCGAACCCCTCAGTCTCCAAACCAAACATGCACACAAGTGTAATAACCATCATACGAACTTGCCCGCGCAATCATAATACCTAGAACTACGAATTGGATATCAAAATGCATGGAATTTTCTAAGAAACTCAAGAACTTTCAAATTTACAATCAAGCGTCCGAATCCTATCAAATCAACTCCGTTTTGCACCAAATTTTGCAGATAAGTTTTAAATAGAAAAATGAATATGTACCAAGTCCCGGAAATGAAATTTGAATCTGGTATCTATAAATTCAACCTATGGTCAAATCTAGGAAATATCTAAACCTTCAAGTTACTAGCTTTCGATAAATCAAGTCAAATCAAGTTAGGAACTTCCGAATTCAATTTCGGGCATATGCCCAAGTCCAAAATCACTATATGGACCCATCGAGATCATCAAAATAACGATCCGGGATTGTTTACATAAAATATTGACCGTAGTCAACTCAAGTTATTTTTAAAGCTAAAAATTATTTTTTTTCAAGTTTTCACATAAAATCTTTCTGAAAAAAGATACGGACTACGCACGCGGGTCAAGAAATACTAAATGGAGCTAATAGAGGTCTCGATACACGGAAATAAGGGATAAAACTCAAAATGACCTATCGAGTCATCACAGCTCAATACTCATACATGACTGTAAACCTATGCCAAACATGATCTGATCCCGTATCAATTGCCAAATAACATGTTCAAGAGAACCTTTTAAGAATCAAATACATCAATTCATAATGAAAACTTCCTTATCATGTCAACCCGATATACTACCAACAACTCAACAAAAAATATGAGATATCAACTCAATGTAAAGAAACCCATCATTGACAACAAATCATCAAGTAGAAGCGGGGCGTGTGATAGCATGTCAAATTCAACTAACAACTCATTAAAAATAAAGACAAAAACTTTTTAAAAACGTGTATGCAATCAAAATATCAACCCTATTTCAACACATAAACAACATCCAGAAATATACCCTGAATCACCACATAACATCATCGATAATGCCACCTTTATTTTATCGTATGTGCGAATAACAATGAAATGCCTCCCTTATTTTGCCACATGCGCTTATCGCCACCCTTATTTTTCCACATGGGCAACCTGAAAAAATACCACCCTTATTTCACCCCATGCGCACAGCAATAGACACAATCACATGGCAAAGATCTCATATTGACACCCCCAATCAATCCGCTCAATATATCCATATATGCCATAATATAATCACAATCGCACGTCAAAAACATCTTGCCACAATCACAACAATGCAAGATAACAAATTATCATCGAGAGACATATCCTCATAACTCATCAATAAAGTGCATAAGGACATGATAAAAGAAAAATTGCGGATGGAGTTCAACATATAAAATATGACTACGGCTAAATCAATTATAGCAACCAAGTTCAAGTAGTTATACAAAGGATCACATATGTGTCACAGAGTGCATACGTTCCAATCAAGACAGAATACAAGAACAAGTACAGATGTGTGTTCACAACATACATGTATCTACCTCCGAGGCAAATATAGCATAAGTCTCAAGATTTGCTCATAATGTTCAAAATAAGGTACCAATAGATTCAACATTTATCTAGTATGGTTTATTTTGCCCATCTAGTCAATTAATGAAATAATACATAGAATCAAGTAGAGCACATAACTAAACAAGGCATAGAGTAAGCTAGAAGCTACCCCGAACATGAATACACATGGCATATGTATATACGCTCGTCACCTCATATATACATCACCCCCGCATATAGCAAACAATATTAATTATAAGGAAAAAAAATTTCAACCAAAGTTAGGCAAGATACTTACCTCAAACAAGCCAAATCAATACTCTAAAAATGCCTTCCCGTGCGAATCGACCTCCGAACGACTCGAATCAAGCCAAAACAACTCAATAACATCAAATAATGCCATAGGAATCAAACCCAAATGATGAAGATTGAATTTTTAGTTAAATACTCAAGGTCAACCAAAAATTCAACCTAAGCCCGCTTCCTGGAACCCGACAGAACTCACAAATCTCGAATACGAGTTCAACTGTACAAGTTTCATCCGAATTTGAATCTAAATCGGTGTTCAAAACCTATTTATTCACTTTAGAAAACTTTTACCAAACCCCCCAAAATGCACTTTCTTATCTTTCAAGCCAAAACCTTTTCTTCTTCTTTAAGATTTCTTGATTTAGAGCCAAATCAATGATAGATTTATGTTATAATCATAAATTCGAGTTAGGTTTACTTTTACTCCAATTAAGTAGACGGAAACTCCATAAGAAATTGCCTCTTCCCGAGTTCCAAAATCTTGTGAGAAAAAAGTAACTAAATTTTGAAATAAGTAAAAACAATATAGCAGTTGTCTCGGCCTGAAAGAGATCCTATATAATTCTGAAACTCATATTTGATAATCCCAACATAATCCTTGAGAGATTACACCCAAGATAGCATTTTGAATCACCCAATTTGACCTTAAAATGAGGAAGATATGATATTTTGAAGTTTTAAAAAAAGTCTAAAAATTTCAGGGACATAATAGGTATTTTCGGAATTGTTACACCAGAAAAATCAGCAATCACAAAATCTTTATTTTAGTACCCAAACTCATTCGGAATCTCTTGGACACAAGCTATATATGTATTTTAATCATAAAATATGCAATGAACATATTCTCGCACTCAAAACACCGAAAAGAGATTGTATTGACCTGATATTGACCGTGTCAAACTCCAAATTCTAACTTAGCTAGTCTCTCAACCAATAATTCAAAACACACCCGAGCCCCTTGGAGCCTGATCCAATCTTACCGACAAGTAAACGTACATTATCCAAACTTATTCAAAAGCTCAAAACACCCGCGAAAATATCACAATAAAGAATCGAGGATCAAACCGAATAGAATTTCTCTTAAGTTGTTAAATCTTCATTCCTTCAAAAGAGTGTCTGAATCACACTTACATACTTCGGATTGGATCTAAACTTTGCACACAAGTTCAATTCTACTATATAGACCTATCCAAAGTCTGGGAACACTAATTGGAGTCCAATAACATCAAAGTCAACTTTTGATCAAACTTATGAACTCTTAACTTCTTCAAATTGCAAACTTTCGACAAATAGTGTTGAATTCTTCTAAGAACCTCCAAAACTAAATACGAACATACTTACAAGTCTAAACTAATCATACGAACCTATCGGAACCATCAAAATCTGTGTCGAGTCCGTTTACCCAAAAGTCAAACCTTGGTCAACTCTTCCAACTTAAACCTTCTAAATAGAGAGTCATTCTTTTAAATCAATCCCGAACCACTCGAAAATCAAAATTGACCATATACACAAGTCATAATACATTATATGAAGCTACTCAAAGTCTCAAACTACTGAATGGAACACTAAATCTCTAAAAGACTGGTCGGACCGTTACAGTTACACCGCTAATTGCCAAATCAAATACATCATCAATATCATCACCAACTATAAGAACTTCTTCATAAATATTGTTATTATTATTTTTAGTCAATAACATCTGTAAAAGGGGATCAAAACAAATATTACTTAACTAATAAGAACTTTATATACAAACAAACATTAAGTAATTAATAATAACTTCATAATAACTTATATACAAATAAACATAACTTAACTAATAAGTGAGATTGATTCTACTCTTGGAGTGACTAATCACATACAAAAATACAATATTCCCACAAACAATAGTTTCAATAACTAGAATAAAGCATAAAAATAAGTACAAAAACTAAAACATCATATATTTCTAGTTCTTGTGTAGTTCGGATATCTTTTCCAACCATAGCAATTGCAACTCTAGGTCTTTATGTGCTAAAAATATTTCTCTCATTGATTACTTGACTAATATGATTCAACTTCTGGTTCTTCTATATTAATATGATCCAATCATTCTCATGTATTATTTCTTATTTTTAAGTCATTCTCCATATAACTGTCACGACCTAAAATCCGTTAAAGCTCATGATGGCGCCGGACACCACTGTCAGGCAAGCCAACACTAAATAGTTAATTAAATTCTCATTTTTATATTTTTGAAATCATAAATTTCCTTCAATTTAACTGGTAAAAGATGAACTTTGCAGAATAAATAATAATATTTTCCAATTACAATACTGAATATCCCATAATCATCCCAGAACCCGGTGTCACAAGTGCATGATCATTTATTAAGAGATGAAATAAAATACAGCAATTGTCCGGAATTCAAACTTGGACAGAAAAGTAAATGTAAATACTCTGAAGGAGACTCTGCTGGCTGCGGATCGTAACATGAGATGCAGCTCACCTAAATTCCCGTATCGACCACGTCGTTGCGTCCACAAGGCCACTAAATGCATATGTGCCTGCACAACAAAATGTACAGCAAGTGAAGTATGAGTATGAAAATAATGCATACCCAGTAAGTATCCAGTCTAATCTCGAAGAAGTAGTAACGAGAGATCGACTCTGATACTTACTATGGCCAATAATAATATATCGATAATATGATTAATCATGGATTTTATAGGACGACTGTAAACTCAATAACATGAAGCAGGCAAACAATTCTTTTGTTAATAGTAACTTTTCAAATTTATCATCTTTTAAGAATTTATATCTCCGGCCAATGAGGCCCCATCACTTATCAATAATTCCAAAACAATCAATTAAGTCATGCGCAAATCATGCCGATGTCGTACAGTCCGATCCAACACAATATTTAAATTGCGCACTGCCGGAGGGTCGAACGACGCGAACCATAGATGCATCTATTTAATCTGTCGAGGCGTTCGGCCCGTTCCACAAAAGATAAACACATTCAAACAATCAAATCAAGAATCTATTGTTACACCCCATAAGTTTAACAACCTTGATACTGATATAGATATATATATATATATATATATATATGGATATTTTAATGAAATAATAGTGTGTATTTATTTTACATGGTACCACATGACCGTAATAGTACGGTGTATAAAATGTATTAAAAATAAGTAGAATTTTAAGCAATTTGAGATAATTCTTAATTATACGGGTAATTGATTAATTATCGGGTAATGGGATACTACTGATTACTTAATTAATATAATTGGGTAAGGTTGGATAGTCTCAAGGCAGTTACCCACAATCAAAAAATGTGACTCATGGTCACGTGTCTGATTTTGGTCATATTACTTCTTTAGTGTCATCACATTTCTTCCATTTATAACTTAGCTCTAGGTTCGTTTATTATCTCACATCAGAACCAGAACTCGTGGTTCAAATCAGCATGTTACTTGTTTTTCCATTAGGTGATTTTACATACAAAGAAAAGAGAGAAGATTAGTTAGTTGGTCAAAGTATTAAGAAAGGTAGAAGATCATGAGCATTAATAACTTGAATCTTTGACCACATACTTCCTTCCTTTATTCAAAAGTTCAAATAGTGGTAAATTGCTATGCGTACTCTGAGCGACAACATACATGTCGTACTCTTTTGCTGGATGTGGACATGATGAGCGTTGAAGCTTGAATGAAAAGAATTGAAGAGATAAGGGAGTATGGTGTAATCTTTTCCAACCATATCATACGGATTTTTTTTTCTACTTCGATCCGTCGTTACGTATTTTCGAAAGATGCATGTTAGAGGAAATATCAAGAGAATCGGTTAAGGTATATTAAGAATATTCCTTTTTTTGGCATGATCCAAGTAACAATACGTACACATAAATGGTTAGTATTTTTTCTGTTTTCATCTTTAGCTACTATTAATCCAAAAGATGTCACCTTTCCGGGACGTGTGTTTGGCGTAGTTTATTGTAGGGCCATGAGAGGCAGCAATTTTATATTTTAGCTTCACTCTATTTACCCGAGCTTGCCACAAGTTGGTATATTTCTTTGTGAGCAAGCCCTTTTTGCTTGATTTTCCAGATACTGAACGCAATACCATTTAAGTACTAATCTTAACTTAAGCAATTAATTTAATGGTGTCGTTCCTGGCTTTTCCTTGAGTCGGTATTCTCATTAACACGCACCTCGTGGCTTAAACTTCCCTACTAATAAAATAATTACCAGAAAAGTATTGTGGCAAGTTAAATAACATGAATGTGCATGATGTAGATTTGCTTGGTCAATTTATTACGGTTCATCTGAAGTTATGAGTTCCATTAGAGTTCTCTTTATCAAGATGAGAGAAAGTTTCTCATCCTCAGTGATTTGGAGGATACATGCTTTGCCTATTCTTAAGATGAAATAATTCTTATTACCAGTTAGAGGTCCTTGCATAGCCATAATAAAGTAAAAATATAATTGGAGACATCTAAGCAAATTTTGATGGTTGACTTAGCTAAACTGGAAGTAGCAAGTCTGGTGATCAGTCAATGCTTATGGTTTAGAAATAAATGTGTGCTGTGACATGATGGAACTGAGGTAGTATATGGGACGATTAGCTGCTTAGCTTTTGTGCTTGTGCTACTTTTCAAAAGAGATGGTTATGTTACCTTTGCATGAAGAAGTTGTTTTTTCATGTCTAAGTATGTTCGTAAGTCTCTATTGAGGTATTTGATAAAGATGTTAATGTTTATAATATAGTAATACATGCATCTTCATGCATATGCATTTATCACCGAGCTACGGCCGGTCGGGCAGTAATGCATTCACTACCGAGTTACGGTCGGTTGGGCAGTTACATATTTATCACCGTGCTACGGCCGGTCGGGCAGTTATGTATCACTATTTACCACCGGTCGGGCAATTATGCATTTACCATCGAGCTACGGCCGGTTGGGCAGTTACACATTTACCACCGCGCTACGGCCGGTCGGGCAGTTACCACTAATCAGTTGGGCAGTTATACATCTGTCACCATCGGGAGACGTGATGGCGCCTACTATTGGAGCTAGGCCAGCCAAGTATTAAAACATTTCTGATAACATTCGCAACAATATAAACAAAACGAGACAATTAAATAAAAGCGGAAGTCTTTAAACTTAGATAACTGAAATTAAATGCGGAAGTTTAACATAATCTTCTACCCAAGATTGGTGTCACAATGCTCACGAACTTCTAAGATTTACTAAATACAATCGTCGGAAAGAAAATTATAAACTGTTTGTTTCGGTACAAAAGATAACAAGCTGAATAAAGAGAGAGAGACTTCGGGCCTGCGGATGTCAGCAAGGCTACCTCGGTGTCTCTGGACTGAAGTCAGCTCCCGATCAAATCCTACTGCTGAGGTCCAAAAGTTGCTCCTGGATCTGTGCAAAAAGATGCACAAAGTGTAGCATCAGCACAACCGACCCCATGTGCTGGTAAGTGCCTGGCCTAACCCCGGCGAAGTAGTGACGAGGCTAGACAGGACCTACCAAAAACAACCTGTGCAGATATATGCAATAAAAGAAAATATACAGAATTTAAACAGCTAAGAGGGGGGAGCACGCTATGGGGAGCTAACAGTTTCAAATAGAAATCCTCAATAACAGAAAGAAGTAACAAAGCCAGAATGTCAACAAGAATCAAAAGTCAACAATTTGCACGGCATCACCCTTCGTGCTTTTACTCTCGTCCTCACCAAAACAATACACGGCATCACCTTTCGTGCTTTATGCTCTTCCTCACCCAAACAACAATCACAAGGCAAATAAGGTAAAGAAATCTATAACCTCGAAGTAAATCAAATAAGAACAAGTAATGAAAGAAACAACATAACTCGGATATCAACAAAGAGTCAGAAAGCAACAAATACACGCATCACCCTTCGTGCTTTACGCTCTCGACTTCACCAAAGCAATCATATAAATGAACAATGCACGGCATCACCCTTCGTGCTTTATCACTCTTCCTCACCCAAGCAACAATCACAAACAAGGGGCAAGGGAGTAGACAAATAATGATAGAAATCCCGGCAAGGGAATACAAATAAACAGCTAACTCCCGGCAAGGGAGCACAATTAAGCAGTTAAAAACCCGGCAAGGGAACAATATCAATAATCTCAGCATCCCAGCAAGGGAAATAGTCAACAAAGCAACAAGCATCCCGGCAAGGGAGCAATTCAATAATTCTTTCTCTTTCTTTCACTTTTACCTCTTATCTCACTTTACCACCTGAGCCAACGCTCCAAAGGGGTTCAATCATTTCATATACTTTCACGCTTTATAATATACTCGAGCCAATGCTCCAAGAATGTACAAATCATAATTCTTCCTCAAACTCTTCACATTATATGAAATTTATCAATTTAACAAGGAAGAGGTATCACAGAATCCGAATAAACACAAATAAGACTCACGGTCATGCTAGACTCCGGTGTATAGATACTCATCACCATGCCTATACACCGTACTCAACAATTAGCAAATAGCAAACAACACTCTAATCCTATTCCCTCAAGCCAAAGTTAGAACAAACACTTACCTCGGTCCAAAGAATAGCAATCAACCCTCAAATACCGCTTTTCTTTTATAATCCGACTCCGAAACAACGATATCTAGGCATAATTAATTCAATAATATCAATAAAGACTCGATAACAAAATCCCATAGCTTAGATATGAAGTTCCTAGCATTCTTCAAAAAATACCAAAATTCGACCCCAGGCCCACATGGTCCAAACACGAGGCTCGGACCAAAACCCGATTACCCATAACCCCACGAGTTCAAATATATAATTTACTTTAAGATCCGACCCCAAATTAAGGTTGAATCACTCAAAATTCCCAAAAACCTAACTCTACCCAAAACCCCTAATTTCTACTTTGATTTCATGATTTAGGTTTAGAATTTCAGTAATTAATGAAGAAGAGTGAAGGAAATAGGTGGGAAATTACTTAACCAAAAGACTTTGATGAAGAAGAGCTTCAAAAATCGCCCCTAGAGCTTGGAGAAGACAAGTTTTATGAAAAATGGTAGAACTCCCGTAATGGGTCTGTTTTGGACTTTTAAAATAACTGGGCGGAATTGCCCTATGCGATCGCAAGAAAGGGAATGCGATCGCATAGGGTAAGGTAGGCTAGTCACTGCGATCGCGGGATGACGAGTGCGATCGCATAGAAGGTCAAAGCGGGGTTGGGCCTTTTGTGAATTGCGATCGTAGAAGGGAGTGTGTGATCGCATAGAATGAGTTTGCAGAGGTACGCGATTGCATGGCCTATAACGCGATCGCATAGAACAAAACTGGGCGACTCTAAAATAACTCTACGCGATCGCAGACATACCTATGCGATCGCATAGAGGAAAATGACTGGGCACTGACTGCAGAAATTCTGCAACACTTCCTAAGGCCAAAAACACCCCGAACCGCCTCCGAATCACTCCCGAGCCCTCAGGGCTCCTAACCAAACACACACACTAACTCAATAACATCCTACAAACTTACTCGAGCGATCAAATCGCCAAAATAACATCAAAATCAATGAATCAAGCCTCAAAATCATCATTTTTTTCATCAAACTTCATAAACTTCCAAACTTAGAGTTTTAGGTCCGAAACACATCAAATGACATCCGATTTCAACCAAATTTCACAGGAAGCGCTTAAACCACATATAAGACCTGTACCGGGCGCCGGAACCAAAATACGGGCCCGATACCAATGCTTTCTAATCCATTTTCATTTCAAATTTCCAAATAAATTTCAGAAAAATAATTTCTTTTAAAAATTTATTTCTCGGGCTCGGGACCTCGGATTTCGATTCTGGGCATACGCCCGAGTCCCATATTTTTCTACGGATCCTCCGGGACCGTCAAATCATAGGTCCGGGTCCGTTTACCCCAAATGTTGACCAAAGTCAACTTTAACCATTTTAAAGTCACAATTTATCAAATTTTACATAATTTAACACATAAGCTTTTCCGGCTACGCGCCCGGACTGTGCACGCAAATCGAGGCAACTAAAGGTGAGGTTTTTCAAGGCTTCAGAAGCACGGAAAAAGGGAGGGCATGCAATAGTATTAATGATTTGGATGTTACCACTGAACTCCCAAATTGTAACTTATAATTTTGTTGATATATATTCTAATTCTAACTATTAATAAGAGGGAATAAGCACACAGGAGGTCAACATGCCTGCTTGGCATCTCAAGGGTGTTTTGGTAAATTCAATTAACATGGAGCAATGTGATTGGCCGAAAAGGTATCTTAGCCATATAAATCTATGAGTGACTTGACTAAATTGCCCCTTGTTTATCTCATCATACGTCTCTATTGTTTCCAAAAGCTTTTATGAAGTTTCATTTTTGCCCCTATTTTGATCCTTTATTACATATTTGCTTATGAGTATGTGTTTTAGTAATTTTGGCAAAGTCTGGGCACAATTTATGTTCTCTATATATATATATATATATATATAGAAGCATTATATATGTAAGTATAATAAGTATGCATATACGGTGGCACTTCAGAGATTCAGGTTGATTCTTATATGTCTTTAATTAATGTTGACTTATTGTTATGTTTCAGTTCTGCCTTACATACTCAGTACATTATTCGTACTGACGTCCTTTTGTTGGGGACGCTGCATTCATGCCTGCAGGTATAGATAATCAGTTTGACGAGCCCTCATAGTAGACGATATTGGCATTCAGCGAAGGATCGGTAAGGCTCCATCTCATTCGGAGTGCAGCCGAGTCTATGAGTCATCATGTTAGAGTTTTGATACAGACTTATGGGTAGGCTGGCACCCTGTCCCATTTGATGTCAAATAATCTTAGAGGCTTTGTAGATAGAGGTTCATTTTGTACAGAATGTCAAAGGCCTTGACGACCCAAATGTATTCATCTTTTAAGAAAAATGGTTCAATGATACAATATTTTCTCACTTATAGTTGTACATTATGAGTTGCGTCCATGTTGGCCCATGATAGTTACAAAAGAAATAAATGAGGTACAGAGTGGTTCGCTCGGGCTAGTGTGGCACCGGGTGCCAGCCACGCCTCCCAAGGTTAGGGCGTGACATTTATTTAGGTTGAATGTTCAAAGAAATATCAATTCTCATTAACTTGACCCGTCCAAAACCCAAGTAGGTGAAGATTAACCTTTTGAAATTCCTTTATCAAGTTCCAATATGTTTTAAACGATTAAATTAACAAGTAGGATGCAAGCATCGCAAATATAACATGATTTGGGTCCTAGACTACCCGGACATAAGCATACACACGGACTCTCGTCACCTCGTACATACGTAGCCCCCAAAAATTAGAAGCACATATTAATTTAGCTCACCTATGGGGTTAATTTCCTTTTACAAGATTAGAAAGGAGACTTACCTCGCTCCGAAATTCCATAACCGGCTCCCAAGCCCTTTCGACGACTCAAACCGATGCGCAACGCTCCAAAACTAGTCAATAATTATGCAAACTCATAAATATATACTCAAATACTCATTATAATCCTATTTACATAATTTTCAACTCCGTTTGAAAAGTCGATAAAATCACCCTCAGGCCCACGTTCCCGGATTCCATAAATTATTGAAAATAAATATTACCCATAACTCATATGGTCTGTATCCAGAAATTCATCTTATTTCATCCATAAATCGACCCTTAAATTAAGGATTTACCATTTTTCAACTTTGGGGCTCAAAATTTCAATTTCTACAATCTAAATACGAATAAAAATAGAAACCAACAGAAATGATCATGGATAAAAATCAAAATAAAGGTCATATATTAACCCCCTTGATGAGACGAGAATAACGCCGCAAAATTCACCTCAAATTGAGTTGTAGAACTCAAGATATGCCCAAAATACTAAAATTCTCGGTTTAAAATACTGTCCAGGCGATTTTTCTTCTTTGCCTTTGCGGGAGAAATTTTTTCACGTTGAACAGTCAACCCAGAAATCCTTTTTCGCATTCGCGGAACCTCTCTTGCGTTCGCGAAGAACAAATCTTCGCACCAGAAACCAGCAACTTTGTCCGACACAAAAATGGGCATAACTCTCTCATACGACATCGAAATTCGACAATTCTTGTTGCTATGGCTCCGTAATTACGATACGGATCTAATGGTTCAATCCAATCACAAATAAAAGGTCGTTTTCTCAATATAGTTCCCTTTATGCTCAAAGAAACGACGTTGAAACATCAAATAAGAGCGCGACACACCCCAAACACCTCTGAAACACATCCGAGGCCTAGAGTTGTCAAAACGGGCCGGCCCAGCCCAGCTCGTCCCAGCCCTTGCGGGCCACGAAAGTTGATGGGCTAGGACGGGCTGGCCCTTCATGCAAAAGGGCCTTAAAATGGCTAGCCCAACCCAGCCCTAAGAGGGTCGCGGGCTAGGACGGGCCAGCCCTTTAATTTTAGCCTTTTTTTATAAGATAATTTTATTTTCAAATGGTTAATGAAGCTTCAAGAATCAAGATATGATGACAAATAAAGAAATGGAAAAGACTTAAAAACATACCAATAAAGTGAAACACACTTACAACTAAGACTGTGACAAAATTTATTATGAATTCATCAATACTTTGTATATATCATAATTGCAATTTTGTCAATTAAAATTAGGAAACTAAATAATTGTCCAAGTTATTAATAGATCAACCAAATATAAAAAATAAAAGCTCAACAACCAAAATATACTCTATTAGACTTCTACGTAGTGTCTAATCAAATCTTAGGTCCATAACCAAACTGCCAGTAATATTGCTAAAATAATATTGTATAATAAAAAGTCATTAAACGAACGACATCAGTCATCACAAAAATAAAAAAAAGACCTTATTGGAATAAATTCCTCCTAAAAAATATTTTACTGGCACTTATAGCATATCCAATACCAACACATTGTCAGCCATATCTAAATTTGCTTCTGATAAAGTTGCCTTAACATTGTCATCTTCATCTTCGTCTGCAATTCATATGCAATGTTGATTAGTTAAACATTAATAAATAACTATATTTTAAAAATAAACAATATTAATTCTACATAAAAAAATCTTACCACTTTGAGTTTGAGTAAAGTCGTGCAACCAATTTCGAGTAGCAATAAGTGTTTGGACATTTTCATGATGGATGCAACTTCTATATTTGGTGAGAACACGACCACCAATACTGAATACTAATTCTGATGCTACAGTAGTAATCAGGATACTAAGTACATCTCGCGGCATTACTGATAAGTCAGGATATTTTCCAGAATGATTCTTCCAATACATGATAACATCCATTTCGCGAAACTTCTCAAAATCAAGCTTTGACTCCTCCAAATAAATATCCAATTCTGATTTTCCATCATTGGAAGCAGATACATTCTCAAATGCTTTGACTTCTTATAAGTTAAACACATGACAATACGCTTAAGATCTAATAATAATAATAATAATAATAATAATAATAATAATAATAATAATAATAATAACAGTGAAAAAAGAAATAGAAAAATAAAATTACTTACATCGAATATTTTGAATCTCGTTCCTTTGGATTTACTTATTTCTTCACTTGGTGTAGTCAGGGTACTAGAAGAAGCACTCGCAATATTTTGCTTATTTGCATAATGATCATAGAGCTTGTACAATTTATTTTTCACATGCTTTATTTTTTCTTGTGCAGAAATTGAATCCAGCTTAGAGTAACAAAACTTTAAAAATTGCAACTTCATGCGAGGATCAAGGATTGCTCCAAAAGCAAGCACTACACTATATAACATCCAGTATTTTTTAAACTTTTCATGCATTCTTGAAGCCATTTCCTTAATAACTTCATCTTCATTATTCAATCATTAAGCATGCACTCAATTTTCCAAACTTGCATAAAATACAAGTTGGATGTTGGATAACTTGAACCAGAAATCAAGTTAGTTGTCTCATAAAAAGGCTCCAAGAACTGAAATATTTTCTCCGCCCTTCTCCACTGATTCAATGTAGGACAATAAGTATAATTTCTATCTATTAAATGTAGACTAGCAAAAGCCTTTTCATACTGGAGTGCACTATTAGGCATCATATATGTCGAGTTCCATCTAGTTGATACATCCAAATGTAAACCAAGATTTATTTCAATTCCAACTTCCTTAACACATTGCTCAAACTTTTGTTTTCTCCCATCCGATCCTTTAACATACTTAACACTTTCCCTTATTGAAAACAAGGAATCACTAGTTGCTTTTTGTCATGACCCGAATCGGAGGGCCGCGCCTGGCACTCAATGACTTACACAACCGAGTACCAACGTAAAATATCTTTTTTATTATACCATCATGGGTAAATGGGCCAGAAAGGCTGTCATGATATAACAAGAATGAAACATAAGGGAATACTTGACATAGGATGACCCAACATGTAATACAAACTTATACATGTGACATGCAGTCCTATATGACCAAAATGAACACTCGTACACTGAACATAGGCCGAAAAGGCCATACAATCTTTCATATGCATGACATTTGTCTACAAGCCTCTAAGAGTACATACATATCATAAGGTCGGGACAGGGCCCCGCCATACCAATCAATATATGTCCAAATCATACTGACCAAATAGGCAACTCCGGAGCAAGTAGAGTGCACCAACACCTTCCGCTGAGCTGATAGCCTACTAGGAGGAACGTCAACCTGTCTATCGGGACCTACGGGTATGAAACACAGCGTCCCCAGGCAAAAGGGACGTTAGTACGAATAAAGTACCGAGTATGTAAGGCAGGAAAGCATAAACAAGAACAGTAATGTAAAGAAAGATAGAGGAGATACAACCTGTAACATCTCAGTGCCTCTGGGGGCTACTGACATGAAATGCATAATACATATATATACATAAACTTTTTTTTAAAAACATACGCCTCTGTGGGCATCATCATCATCATATCATACCCGGCCTCAAAGAGGACTCGGTAAAAACATACCCGGCCATCATAAGGCTTGGTAGAATTGTACCCCGGCCACGTGGCCCTCGGTAAACCCAACTGATCAGTGGTTGCACAATAGGTGTCATACCCGGCCGACTATAGCGCGGCTCGGTAGAGTAAAATAGATATTATATATAATGCATGCTAGACTCATGAAATCACGTTCTAAACCTTTCAGAGTGACTTAAGGTCATTGCACCTTTGACTAACATTATGGACATCATACCATCAATATGAAATTCACTAGAACTCAAGGATCATACATACTTTCTTAGAATAACTTTGTACGGAAAGAACAACATAAACAACCTTAGTTGCTAGGAGTAGATTCATTATGATATAGCATATCGTTTATGTTCATTTCATTTTAGATTCATTATGATATAGCATATCGTTTATGTTCATTTCATTTTAGATCATGCCAAAAGAAAGAAGAAAGTGCCTTAACATACCTGAGCAGCAACTGAAGGCAATCCCTCTAACACACGTTAACTGCGACAAAACACGTAACGGCGGATCGGAATAGGGTAAAATCCATATGATATTCTTGATTTTATAGCACGTTATTTCTTATCCGACTAATATTCACTCCATACACTACATCACCAAACAGCTCTTTCGACCTTCTTCTGTTACGTCTTCAAAAATTTTCCAAGCTTTATCATTAACAAGGATTTTCACGTGTGATGTCCAAAACAAAGACTCAACATCCAAGCTCTAGTGGTCACTCCACCTAGTCAGATCTTATGGCATGGCATGCATTTTCATTGGAGTTAGCTCTTGCATTTGGTTTTGGCTTCTTTCTACCAATATGAAAAAGATAACAACTTGCTACTGCACCAGGAGTAAGAAATAGAACAGATGGTATATTATGTGAAGTAGCCATAGTGGGAACCTATGGCTGAAGAAAATCATACATAACCAAATCTTGCTTCAAAGTGTTAAGCATATGAAAAAAACTTGGTTTGGCCATATCTAAAGCATTTTTTTTAGCGTGGACATGAGATGGGGCGGTAGGCCATTTGTGGTGTGGTAGTGAGGAGGAAGTTCAGGTAAATTTGGAAGGTGAAGTTCCACTATCTTTATTGAAATTGAATCTTTTTCTCAAATTGTTTGTTTGAACGAATTGATATTGACCAGTGTGGAACATATGTATATGTAGAAATTTCTCTTGGACAGTGTTTTGGCTAGTTCTATGAAGGGACATATGTGACCGTATGCTTCTCTGTGTTGTATCCATAGAAAAGTTTGAAACTTCAAAAAGGGGGAAATTAAACACAATGAAAAATGACGAGGCTAAAGAAATCATTTTTAGGACATGTATTTATTATAGGATATGTGTTCTTTTCTAAGCTTCATCTTCTTGTTGCAGCTATACGGATAGAATGAGCAAGAAAACATGTAACGTGGCAGCAGAAGAAAAATCTTGAATATGTGGCAGTAGATGAGTGTATACACATGAGCATGAGAAGAAGAAAGAGAAAAAAATGATTCAGTTTGTGATAAAGTCAAAATGCAATATACAATGTAGTCTATTTTTGTAAGAAGATCCACGAAAAGTAAATTGAATACCAAGAGGTTGTTTGGAAAGTTACATGTCAATTGAATTTGAGAGTAACTCAATGTAATAATACAATTTGATATATTTTTTTCTTCAAGTACTTACTTAATCAGTATAAAATTAGATATAATTGAAGAAGCGTAATTACTTTTCAATAAGTAATAAGATAAGTGGTAATGGACGAAACAAAATAACACAAGCCCATTACCCAAAATAGAACTTGTGCCTTATATTTTGATATTACAAAATGAAATATGAAAAATAATTACTATGCAAGTAATAAACGTAACCTTAGTAGACAAACTTGTTAATCCACAAAGGCATTGGTTGTCATGACCCAAATTCTAGTCCATGACGACGTCTATCATGGTATTAATAAATACATATATTATTATTTAAAATATCCATATAAAAATACATATATCTTCTCAACTTTTAATTTTTCTACTCTCATATAAAGAGTACACATTTATTACGCTTAATTCTTAAAATGGTAAAAGATAACCTTCTTTTCTTGTGCAAAAATAATTTATATCTTTACAATAAAGAAAATCTCATAAGCTTTCTTTTAATTTGTGTATAATTAAAAGTAGTAATATTAATAACTATATAAAATTAAATTTTTTCAAACTATTTTACAAAAATATTCCACTTAAAATATCATATCAAACGCATATAACGGTGTTAATGTTGTTAAACTTACGAAGTGTAACACTTTTAAACCCTCTTGAACAATTAAATTCAAAATATGAGCAGAACAACGCACATGAAAGAACTCACCATCACACAACAAACTCTTTTGCAACCTAAGATGGCCTTTCAAAATATTTTGTAAGCTATCATTGGCAGTGGCATTATCTAAAGTGATCGAAAATACCTTCTTATCTATGCCCCATTCTTTCAAACAGTCATATATAGTAGTAGCCAATTCAACTCCAGTATGGGGAGGATACATACGACAGAAATTAAGAATTTTACAAACCAACCTCCAATTTTCATCAACAAATTGGGCAGTTAAACAAATATATCCCTCAGAGTTAGATGATGTCCAACAATCAGAAGTCAAGCATACCTTATTAGGAATTTTTGCTAAGATTTGTTTTAGTTTCTCCTTCTCTCGGATATACACTTTCTTGACATCTGCAACACAAGTGTTCCTAGAAGGCATCTTAACATCTGGACTTATATAATTTACCCAAGACTTAATTCTATCATACTCGACGAAAGAATATAGCAAATTACGCTTAATGACAGCTTCAGCAAGGATACTACGATGTGTCCATTGATCTATTTTTCTAGATTGCATTTTACCTTCTTGATTTAAGAACATTTGACCTAAATCATGAACTTTAAGCATTGGACACTGATATTTATGATGATGCAAATGTGATGTTCCATAGTTTTTACCTTTGGGTCCCGGAGTTGAACCAACCTTAAATGGTTTCTTACACCCTTTACATTCAGCCCTTTCAATTCCATCTTTAGCTTTGCCAATTTTTTTGAAATATAGCCACACATCTGATGTTAACTTAGTTTTTTCTGACTTGGTTCTGCAGAATCATTTACCTCCACAACGTCCTCAATATGTTCATGTGTTCCATTTGAATCATCCATTGGTCTTCCTGTAACAAAATTTCAAGAAGTGTTAAGTTTATAAAGTAAACATCACTGCCACTACAAGTTAGTAAAATTTTTGTAAGAAAATAATTATTAGAGTGCTTACTCAACTTTTGAACCAAATGTATCCCAAATCGTGCATTCACGATGTTATCGGAAAGGAATCTGACAACATCATTGTAATTTAAGGATAAATTCATATTATTTGTGCATCATCTAGTTCACAACATTCTAAAACTACTCCGTTATAACTTATAATTAAAAAAACTTCAAAAGCCTTTAAAGTATTCCATGCAAATAAGTAATTTATTTTTACTAATATGTTAACTGAATAGAATGTTAAGTTTTAATATGTTATTAACGAGAATATTAAGATTTACTATGTTATTTTCTTTGCCCAGATTATCATAAATACTATGTCATGAGACTTTTAAATAAAATACTAATAAGAGTTTTAGCATAGCATATTCATTTATATCTAAAAGAGTAGTTGGTAGTATCATAAATTCATAATCTTTCTTTCTTTATTCCTCCTGAGAACGTATATTAAAAGCTGACTAATCCTTTCATAAATTAATATATTTCTTGCATTGCAGCAAAATTGTCATTAATTTATTTTAGTTACTTCTAGGCTCTAGCTTAACTTTTTATATTTTAACTAATTGACTTAACACAAATCAACACATACATCTAAAGCCGTCAAAATATAGTAAATAAATAAAAACAAAAACCTAAATATGATCCAAATACATATACAAATGCATATAGAATAGACATAAACCCAAAGTAAAATAGAGAAATATATATGCATGGGAATAAAATATGAAGCAAACAGATCATTAGTCATGTACATAATAGATTGAATAGTCCAAATATTGAACTTATTTATTTGTAAGATAGAAAGATTAGTAAACTCAAGAGAAAAAAACTAATTACCTATAGTAAGTCGTCGATGCCGAAGATCAAGAAAGAGGGAGCGATAAAGAATTGAGAATTGAGGGGAGGTAGACAGAGAGTTGCGGTAATATGTTGACTATTGAGGAAGGAAAAGTTTATGATCAGGGTGCAAGACTTACGTCTTTAGCCCATTCAAAATCCTTACTTCCTTTTTTTAAAATTTAAAATTCGAATTAAATAAATTATTGGCTCGCGGGCCAGCCTTAGTCAAGCCTCAAGGATCGCGGGCTAACTTGGGTCGGGCTACCTTCGCGTTCGCGAAGAAGGAAACCAGACAGCAACAACAACAGTCTAAAATAACTCCAATTTGGTTTGAAACCACCCCGAAACACACCCGAGGCCCCCGGGACCCCGTCCAATCACACAAACCAGTCCCATAACATAACACGGACCTGCTCGAGGCCTCAAATCATATCAAACAACATCCAAATAATGAATCGCACCCCAATTCAAGCTTAATGAACTTTAGAACTTCGAACTTTTACATTCGATGCTGAAACCTATCAACTCACGTTCGATTGACCTCAAATTTTGCACACAAGTTATATTCGACATTACAGCCCTACTCCAACTTTCAAAATCAGAATTTGACCCTGATATCAAAAAGTCCACCTCTGGTCAAACTTCTCAAAACCTTCAAATTTTTAACTTTAGCCAAATGACTCCAAAATGACCTACAGACCTCTGAATCTACTTCTGGATGCGCTCCCAATACCAGAATCACCGTACGGAGCTATTCACAGGCTCGGAATCCCAAACGGACATCGAAAACATTAAAATGCACTGCAACCCAAATTCATGAAATTCTTCCCAAAATGCTAACTTCCACAATAGGCGCTGAAATGCTCCCGGGCCATCCAAAACCCAATCTGGACATATGCCCCAGTCCAAAATTATCATACAAACCTGTTGGAACTTTCAAATCTTGATTCCGATGTTGTTTACTCAAAATCAACCCTTAGTTACATTCTTCCAACTTTAAGCTTCCAAAATGAGAATTCTCTTTCCAAATCAACTCCGAACTCCCCGAATTTCAATTCCGACTACGTGTATAAGTCATAATACCTGAAGTGAAGTTGCTCATGGTCTTAAACCACTGAACGATGCGCTAGAGCTCAAAACAACCGGTCGGATCGTTACATTCTCTCCCACTTAAACATACGTTCATCCTCGAACGTGCTAAGGACTGCTCTAGAGTTGTCTGAAATCATCGTTTAACACCTCGTGCACCTACCCGTGCTACCACAATCAGTTGAGCACATTAGCTCGAGCTAATCTAATGATTTTCCCTTTTTACTCAGCCAAATAGGCCTTAGAACCTAATTCCAACATCCGAAATTCTCTGTCAGGCCTACTTCCATCATACGAACACCATATCAATCTCTATGCGATGCACCAATATATAATTGCATACCTTTGCTGTATCCACATTGACCATAATAACATCCTCTGATAACAATAGCCAAAATTTTACGAATCTGATGCTCACAATGCACCTCATGACATATATAAGTCTTGTTCCGACTCTTACAATACCGCCATGGCGAAAGAGAGCTATAGAAATCCATAACCAACTTCTGAGTCAACAAATCATTGAATCTCTCCTCTTAACTAGAATCATCACCTCATTATGAACCAAATAATGGTATTTGCTCTTTAATCTGCTTCATATAGTCTGATCGCACTGATCCTAGATCCAATAACCTCGTCTCATCCAGTCTTGGACAGTTTATTTGTGAAAATGTATATAAGTCGTTCAGGCAATAAGCCACCTCAAACGCTGCCAAAGGTATCCTATGATGCCACAATGTGCCAACAAGCTACCAACTTGAATGTGACACATAAGGAAGAATGAACTCTAGAAAGAACTACTCAACCCACGTAACTAATTTAAACAACTAAAAACATGTTATGAACTTTCCTCAGAAAATGATAAGAAAAACACACAATAATAGATACAAGAGGAACTGTATTCAACATCACACTGTTGCAGCGTGCAACCCGATCCACACATAATACTATATAAGGAAATACTTTACCGAGCTAAAATGCTCATAACTACAAAATACCCGAGTATCGTCCACAAGCACGCTAAGTGCATAATACCATCCCTGGGGAGACAGATAGCGCCATACGCTACAAAACTCAAGCAAAACTAAGGTGCGATATAAGATCTGAATCTCGAGAGCCATCCTGCTCACATAACATCATCATTACACAAAAACTCACACATGCAATTTAATTTTCAAGCCGCCTCACAACTCACACGGTACAATACAGTATTACATGAAATAGCCGACGATGAAACAACATCCAATGTCCGAATACTCCTACATAAGGAGCATTATGCTGAAATGAATACATCCGGCCTGATATAGAGCCCACACTCATATTTAGATTATCCACAGGCCTCAAGCCGATTTTGATCGTACCACACTAGGCTAGTAACCTTTTAAGGATCCACAATAACCCTTCTTTCCATGATACACAAGAACAACCGTCGATCCGAAACAAACTTTCACAGTCCACAACCAAATGAACCGAGCGCCCTTCAGGTGTAAATTCTTACATTAGCGATAGTACCAAAATTCTCCACACTTGGTTTTTAATCTTTAATCAATTAGGTGACTACATGTCACACTTATACCATCTTCCCACGGGATATGCTCCCACAACCTTCCGCACCAGACAATGAGTCTGCACATCCATACTACTGAACACAAAGACGTTGTGAAGCAAATCAAGAATCCGCAATCCATACGCAAAGCCTCTTACATAAGACACCAATCTCAGGTGACACTAAAGACAATACCAGCTGATTCCAACCATCTGAGTCATTTCCTTGCTCATTCGAGCTCATGATATTCTAGCCAACACCAAACGACAACCTTGATCCTCAACTTTCAATCCCCATGTCGCTCACTGCATATAACATGCCAATACACGACAGTATAAGAATTTAAACATAACTCCTGAACCACTAATACAATTAAACACTTCATCATATAGAAACCTTTCACTTAACTCCTTTCAGAAGAATCATTACAACACGTGACTGAATTCCCATAACTACAGAAAATATCATCCTCTAGTAGTGGTCTAAACCACCATAACTCTTCCGGGATCCATCTACATATAATATGCCATGATACTCAAATGCCTCCAAATAAAATCAATCACGGCGGTCGTCAAGCCTCGCACATATTGTCACAAATCATGTATATAACTTAACAAGCTGAAGGAACTGATCACTACCACCATCATGCCAATTCGCCCGTTGCTAATGGATCCGACTTGTTCTAATTTACTATAGGCTTACCTTAGGAATATTAATAGCCCCATTCGGAACATCACGAACCCAAACCTGCACTCATCCTAAGTGGCCTTATTTCACGAGACCACGTCATCTCAATACCCATGAACCATCTCATGTCCTCCTTAAGAGCACAATAGCATCGCCAACTGGTACACCCATTCTGATAGTTCCTTCATAAGTCCGAAGTTATTTCCTCCCACTCCTCCAATACTACATCGCAGACCGAAGATAACATAGAAAACTTCAAGTCCCTTTTCATAATCCACTGCAAAGCTCGATACTTAGCCATACTACGTACTCGAAATCCTTAGGCACCACACTTTAACTAATGAATTCACTAGGGCCATTGTTGAGAGTCACCCACTCTGAATTGGCCTCGAATATAATCAACTCCAAGGCTCTTCTAGCATATGAACACCCTCTCAAAGAAGCACCTGACTGAATCATCTTCCTTGTAAATCACCTCTACACGAAGCGTAAATCATGAACCTTCCCAAATCCTAAACATGGGTCGATAAGGCCAATTATAGAACATTTTCCATAATCCTTGCTCAAATTACCACTGATGTTTTCTTCCCTTAGTTGTAATAACCCATCAATATGCCGATAACCAGACATCTCACAAGTAGACGACCGTGCAATCCAACCGTAGGCGGTGGGACTCTCCCACTTAGCTTGGAGCCATTTATTAAATAACTCCGGAACCTACCAAGATTCTTCCTTCATTGTTGGCATGATCTTGCACAATTAAACAGCCAAATTCCTCGAAATTCCTTATGTTAAGCCTTTCATGAACACTCTAAATTACCAGCCACATTTACATATCTGACCTCCTACTGGATAGCCAGTAGAATTCTTCATAAAAGCTTCATCAACACCACGCGACCGCTAACCTTCTCACAGGAGATAACCCACATGTGGAAATTACATACCAACATCTTCCAACGTCGTTGCATGGGGTACAATTGCTACGAAATCATTGACTCATCCTGAGCCCGTGCTCATTCACCAGCCGTACAAGTCCGTTCACTCCTCATGGACATCAACTAAAGGTGCGACAATACATTCCAATCCAAAGTCATGTTGCATTACCCTTCATATCAAGCAAGCTCCTTTCTGTCACACCCAATCTTCCTCAATATAGCCGCCAATATTCCAAATTAAGCCCGTAGACCTAGTCGTTGTCCACCATGCATCCCAAATCACTCTAACTTCTCCCAAGGCGTGTGGCTATCCTACCACAGAACCCATATGCTACTCTGCCACTCTCCCACTTTGGTCAAATCCTCTCCTTTAAGCAACTACTTGACTTCTACTTCTTACACCTGATCTTCTAGTAATTTAACCACCGCATGACACTTCTCACATGTCCTTCCTCATCCTTCGCTGCCCAGTTGTTGCCTTGAATCAAAATTCATCTCTGTAGCACTTGAACCAATAGATCGCTACCAACTTTAAACCCCTTCGAAGATTATCTTTCTCAAGTCAATGACACCAGGGACACCGATTCAATCTCGAACCACCGCACACCGCGATCTCTGATAGCCGCTTCTCCGACACTATTTCACGCTTCCCTTCCTCGAGGGAGATTTGACGAAGACCGTAACACCAGCGAACTTAACACATTCGATCAAAGGCGACGACACCAAATTACTAATGAAAATTCCTCCACGCTCGAAAATACCAAGTCTCATTACTCCATCTACCCAAACCTGAACATTTATAGTTCGATTGCCTTTCCTCCACCGGAAATAAAATATCGAATCTCTAAGTCGTGCATTGAGTAAACCTCCCTTCAAGTCATTCACTGCCCCGACACATAGACAAGCATCCTACCATTACCTCAATACTGTGTGATAACAACTCATGAACATCATAGCAACATGTGCATAGCCTCAAAGGTCTCAGAAGTACAACTACTAAGCTGAAATGACAGAATATCCTTTTGCAAGGCAACGACAATCGCCTAGTCAACTACGCAGGGAGAAACATACCGCACCACATCTGTAGTACCATTACAATTCCTAAATTCCCAATTTATAACCAGCACTTCCCGTCGCATAAGATTGAATGGGAAAGAAATAAAGGCATAAGCCTCGAAGGAGTCAAATCGCACGATGAGGAATCAAGAAGGGAAGTGCTCCTAACAGCCTCGTAGCCTCTCGAAGATAAGTATAAACATCTCTGTATCGATCTGCAAGACTTTGCTAGACTTGCTCATGACTCGTGAGACCTATGTGAACCTGGCTCTGATACCATATTGTCACGACCCAAAATCCGTTAAAGATCGTGATGGCGCCGAACACCACTGTCAGGCAAGCACACATTAAATAGTTAATTAAATTCTCATTTTTATATTTTTGAAATAATAAATTTCCTTTAATTTAACTGGTAAAAGATGAACGTTGCAGAATAAATAATAATAATGTTTTCCAATTACAATACTGAATATCCCATAATCATCCTAGAACCTGGTGTCACAAGTGCATAAGCATTTACTAAGAGATGAAATAAAATACAGCAACTGTCCGGAATACAATTTTGGACAGAAAAGAAAATGTAAATACTCTGAAGGAGACTCTGCTAGCTGCGGATCATAACTTGAGATGCAGCTCACCTAAATCCCCGTATCGACCATGTCGCTGCATCCACAAGGCCACTAAATGCATATGTGCATGTACAATAAAATGTACAGCAAGTGTAGTATGAATACGAAAACAACGCGTACCCAGTAAGTATCCAGTCTAATCTCGAAGAAGTAGTAACGAGAGGTCAACTCCGACACTTACTATAGCCAACAATAATATATCGATAATATGATTAATCATGGATTTTATAGGACTACTGTAAACTCAATAACATAAAGCAGGTAAATAATTTTTTTGTTAATAGGAGATTTTCAATTTTATTTTCATCTTTTAAGAATTTATATCTCCGGCCAATGAGGCCCCATCAATTATCAATAATTCCAAAACAATCAATTAAGTCATTCGCAAATCATGTCGAGGTCGTACGACCCGATCCAATATAATATTTAAATTGTGCACTGCCGGAGGGTCGAACGGCGCGAACCATAGATGCATCTATTTAATCTGCCGAGACGTTCATCCTGTTCCACAAAAGATAAACATATTCAAACAACCAAAGCAAGAATTTATTTAGGTTTAATGTTTAAAGAAATATCAATTCTCATTAACTTGACCCGTCCAAAACCCAAGCAGGTGAAGATTAACCTTTTGAAACTCCTTTATCAAGTTCTAATATGTTTTAAACAATTAAATTAACAAGTAGGATGCAATTATCGCAAATATAACATAATTTGGGTCCTAGACTACCCGGACATAAGCATACACACAGACTCTCGTCACCGTGCGTACGTAGCCCCCACAAATTAGAAGCACATATTAATTTAGTTCACCTATGGGGTTAATTCCCTCTTACAAGATTAGAAAGGAAACTTACCTCGCTCCGAAATTCCATAACCAGCTCCCAAGCCCTTCCGACGACTCAAACCGATGCCCAACACTCCAAAACTAGTCAATAATTATGCAAACTCATAAATATATACTCAAATACTCAATATAATCCTATTTACATCAATTTTCAACTCCATTCGAAAAGTCGATAAAATCACCCTCGGACCTACATGCCCGGATTCCAAAAATTATTGAAAATAAATATCACCCATAACTCATATGGTCTATATCCAGAAATTCATCCAATTGCATCTATAAATCGATCCTCAAATTAAGGATTTGCCATTTTTCAACTTTGGGGCTCAAAATCCCAATTTCTACAATCCAAATACGGATAAAAATAGAAACCAACAGAAATAATCATGGAGAAACATCAAAATAAAGATCATATATTTACCCCTTGATGAGACGAGAACAACGCCGCAAAAATCACCTGAAACGGAGCTCTAGAACTCAAGATATGCCCAAAATACTAAAATTCTCGGTTTAAAACACTGTCCAGACGATTTTTCTTCTTCGCCTTCGCGGGAGACCTTCGCGTTCGCGAAAAGAAATTTTTTCGCGTTGACAGTCAATCTAGAAATCCTTCTTCGCGTTCGCGAAGAACAAATCTTCGCACCAGAAACCAGCAATTTTGTCCGACACGGAAATAAGCATAACTCTCTCATACGATATCAAAATTTGACGATTCTTATTGCTATGGCTCCATAATTACGATACGAATCTAATGGTTTAATTTAATCACAAATCAAAGGTTGTTTTATCAATATAGTTCCCTTTATGCTCAAAGAAACGATACCGAAACATCAAATAAGAGCGCGACACACCCCAAACACCTCTGAAACACACACGAGGCCTCCGTCCAATCGCACAAACCAGTCCCATAATATAACACGGACCTTCTCGAGGCCTCAAATCACATCAAACAATATCAAAATAATGAATCGCACCCCAATTCAAGCTTAATGAACTTTAGAACTTCAAACTTTTATATTCGATGCTGAAACCTATCAACTCACGTCTGATTGACCTCAAATTTTGCACACAAGTCATATTCAACATTATGGACCTACTCCAACTTCCATAATTGGAATCCGACCCCGATATCAAAAAGTCCACCTCCGGTCAAACTTCTCAAAACCTTCGAATTTTTAACTTTAGCCAAATGACTCCAAAATGACCTACGGGCCTTCGAATCCACTTCCGGATGCGCTCCCAATACCAGAATCACCATACAGAGCTATTTCCAGGCTCAGAATCCCAAACTGACATCGAAAATATTAAAATGCACTGCAACTCAAATTTATGAAATTCTTCCCAAAATGCTAACTTCCACAATAGGCACCGAAATGCTCCCGGGTCATCCAAAACCCAATCTGGACATATGCCCAAGTCCGAAATCATCATAAGAACATGTTGGAACCTTCAGTCGTTTACGCAAAATCAACCCTTAGTCAGATTCTTCCAACTTTAAGCTTCCGAAATGAGAATTTTCTTTCCAAATCAACTCCGAACTCCCCGAATTTCAATTCCGACTATGCGTACAAATCATAATACCTGAGGTGAAGCTGCTCATGGTTTCAAACCACTGAACGACGCGCTAGAGCTCAAAACAACTGGTCGGGTCGTTACAATAACCTCCTTGTTACTTGTTGGAGTTTCAAACTCAACCTGTTTCTCAAGCTGAACCCAATTTCTTTAAAGCATGCTATCGGGTAAAACTCTAGATGATGGCGTCGATGCATGTTCACCGGTGGCAACAACATCTTTAAAATAAATTTTCATCAATTCTCGAAATTGTAAATCCTTAATTCTGAATTTCTCTACATTTGCATTCTCTTGTAGTCATGGAAGAACAATTAAAAGAATTTGGTCTTCGAAATAAAATAATAATAATATATTATATTTAAGGGAAAATAAATTTAAGAATTCTTAATACCTTTATCTTCCTACTCCACCATTCAACGCTCGCTTGAACTGTCTTTTCTCGCAATCCCATCCTAAGCCAGTATCCTTTCCAATTAAAGCATCCCAATCTTTTCAAATAAGTTTCAAACTATCCCATTTGTTCTTCAATTTGGTTTTATCATAATTTTTTTCAATCTTGTCATTAAATTCTTGTATCAAGTTAGACTATCCTATTCTGTTGAAATGAATGCTAGGACTATTTCCAGCCGTAGTTTTTTCCACACATTCTGATGTTTCTGCATCCCGTTTAGCCTTCTCACTATTGCTATATTATGTCAATTTCTTGCTTATTATCTTGTCAATATGCTTGCAAAAAAAAAAAAAAAATTAAAATAAAGAATTATGACAAGATTTTCTAAGCAATATCTTATTTGGGTGGAGAACCAATATAGCAATAATTTGTATTTGTCACGATCCTAACTCCGAACCCGATCATGATGGCGCCTCTCATGAAGACAAGGCCAGCCAGACCAAAGCAGAACGCCTCATTTAAACAGCTAAATACCATAAATAGTTCTAAAACATGATATAATAACCATAATTTGCGGAAGTAACGATAACAACAGTAGAAACCATCCCGAGACAGCCCAAACCGGGGTGTCACAAGTCATGAACAACTAAGAAAATCGGATACAAGTCTACTGAACACTAAATCCGATACAATAGTTCTAAGAACATGAAAATGATAAGATAAGGGAGGCACGGGGCTGCGGACGCCAACAGCTACCTCGTAGTCTCCGAATTACTGCCTGGACTAGGAGGATCAGCACTCAGGAGCGGACTTTGTGATGCCTGAATCTGCACACAAGGTGCAGGGAGTAATGTGAGTACTCCGACTCAGTGAGTAATAATTATAAATAATGGCTGAAAGCATGAAAACACGTAAGGCACAAAGCAATTCTGTATCAAAGCAGTAAAAATCACGTAAAGCAGTGAATCAGTGAGGAAGTCAAGTGAAATCTCTTTAAATAAGGTAAAACAGGTAATTTGACAGGTAAATAACGAGTAGAAATCTGCCCCTCAAGCACAGTATCAATCATTCAGAACCGTATCAGCTCTTCGGGCTCACTCTCATCACTAGTGCTCATTCTCAGCTCTCGACCTATGTATCTCTCATAATAACAGCAACCAGAATAACCGTTGCGGCGTGCAGCCCGATCCGTACATCGATGCGGCGTGCAGCCCGATCCATAAAGATAGTCGACTACGCTCACTGGGGTGTGCAGACTCCGGAGGGGCTCCTACAGCCCAAGCGCTATATTGCTGCGGAGTGCAGCCCGATCCATATAAGTATTGTTGCGGCGTGCAGCCCGATCCATAACATATATAATACCCTCACCATTGGGTTCTCAACCCCTCTCAGTCATTAACCTTACAACCTCTCAGGCACAATAATAGGAGATAGGGATCTCAGCCCACAAATTCCTCTCATTTAGGAATAGTATGATAAAACCAGCTCGAATCGTTTAAAACAGATAGAAACATGACTGAGGATATGATTTTTTTAACAAGTATAGCGAGGAAAATTAGTCAAAATCCCCAAATGGTTCAGATAGTTGGCACGAAGCCCAAATAAGGCAATCAGCCCAAATCATGATGATAACAAATAAAATTTCAGTCAAATACACGGTAAAAATTATCAATCGGTACGGATCAAGTCACAATCCCCAGCAGTAAAAGACTAACGCTCATCATCCAGCGCGTGTCTCACCTCAATATAGTACTACGATGTGCAATCCGGGGTCTCAAACCCTCAGGACATCATTTACAATCATTACTCACCTCGAACCGGCTAATTCTCTAGCTCGCGACGCCTTTGCCCCTCGAATTGGCCTCCACGCGCGTCGAATCTATTCAAAATTAGAACTAATACGTCACAATATGCTAAGGGAACAAAGCCCAAGCGAAAACATTCGAAAAATATCAAAAATCCCGAAATTAGCAAAACCCGAGCCCCGGGCCCACGTCTCGGAATCGGGTAAAATTTACATTCTCAGAATCCCCATACCCTCACGAGTCTAACCATACAAAAATTATCCAATTCTGATACCATTTGGTCCTTCAAATCATCATTTTATATTTTTGAAAGGTTTCACAATTTTCTTCTCAAATTTCATCCCAAATCATGAATTAAATGATGAATTAAATGATAGATTCATGTACTCTAGCCAAATCTGAGTTAGAATCACTTACTCCGATGAATTTCTTGAAAACCCTTCGAAAAATCGCCAAAATCCGAGCTCTTTAGGTCAAAATATTAAATAAAATCCAAAACCTCATATTTATAGAGTACCCCTCAGGTTTCAGCCTCCGCGGTTCACACAGAACCACCGCGGCCCGCACAAAACCACCGTGGCCGCACTTAATTTTGTGCGGTTCGCACACCACATACCGCGGCCGTACTTCCTTTTGTGCGATCCGCGCGGGTGGGTTCCGAGGCCTGCAACCCTTCTGGACTTGCTACAGCTATTATTTTGGCCTAAAACATCCCGGAACCTAGCTGGAACTCCTGGAATTCCAAACCAATTGCACCAACACATCCCATGACATCGTTTAAACTTGTTCAAAACCTCGGGATGCTCACAATAACATCAAATCACCAATTTAACAGGGGATTCAAGCTTAAGAACTCCAAGAACTCTTAAAAGATGCTTTCGATCAAAGGTCTATCAAATCTCACCCCATTGACCTGAAAATTTTGTACACACATCCCAAATGACACAACGAAGCTACTGCAACTCTCAGAATTCCTTTCCGACCCTTATATCAAAATCTCGCCTATCAACCGGAAATCGTCAACGGAGCCAATTCAAGTCTAAATCTTCTCTACAACTCCAAAACTCATTCCGGTCGCGCTCCTAAGTCACAAATCACCTCCCGAAGCTAACCGAACCATCGGAACTCACATCCGAGCCTTCTAACACATAAGTCAATGTCCGGTTGACTTTTCCAACTTAAGCCTTCTTAAAAGAGGCTAAGTTTCTCATTTCTTACCAGATCCTCTCCGAACTCGAACTAATCAACCCGATCACATAAACACGGATAACGAAGCGTAAAAAAGCTAAAATAGGAAAAAACGTAGCGGTAACTCATGAGATGACTGGCCGGATCGTCACAGTATTATTCTAATATTTCGGTCAGCCATTAAAACATTACTAATTATCTCCTTACTAATACGTGTTTCCTATAGCATGCTAATTCAACTATACAGGTACCAACATCTTTGACAAAAGTTGCAACTAAGGAGCATACCAACAATAATATGGTTGCATTATATTTTATAAATATGCAACATGAAAGTACCCTTTTTATTGTAATTACAAAAAAGAAATTTTTTTCTATTCTTCAAGCAAAAGGTATCAATAACACAAAAGTGAGGGAAATGACTTTTTTAGAGATGTCTTTATATGAGCCAATATTACATTTAATTAAGCTTAAAATATTACTATATTATTATTATTACTACACTTTCTACTCTTTCAATCAACAATTTTGTTATTCATATTAAGCTTGTTTTATCAAGAAAGAGTGCTAACTGTTGAGTTTTGGACGTATTGGTTCTTTTTTGTCTGGATATTTGATCTTCAAAGGTAAATACAAATAGATGTATTAAGTTGGCATAAATCTAGGCTTTATCATGTTCTAGCTGGATGCATATGCACACCACATAGGCCAAACAAAATCTCTGTGTCTCAACATCTTGAAGATAAATTCGGACTCGACAAAAAATAAGGAGACAAATTAATAATAGATTAAGAAAAAAGTTTAAAGGGCGTATTCACTAATAGTTCTTCAATTCAAAATATAAAAAAATAAGTCATATATTTGGGGGGAAAATAATGCACAAGAATAAATGGGCTAAGAACTCATACCTTGAGAAAAATTGCAGTTTGATTGGAAAAACTTCAAGCTGGATCCACAAATTCGCTTGCTGTTGAACCTAAGGGAGAAACCCCAAGAATATTCTCAAGCGATTTGTGTTTAATCAAAAATCTGAGTTTTTGGTCAAAGCTAGAAAGAAATTCGGGTTACTGATAATCAGGAGACAAAAATAAAATATTTTTTGAGAATGAAGGTGAAGCAGTAAATAGTTTTGTATTTCAGTAAGATCTCAATAGTATTTCTTGTCCTTACAGATGTTGAGTCTCTCCCCTTTTATAGTTGATTCTAGGAGAAGATATAATGTCTTTGTCTTAATGAGTCAATTACGAGCAATAAATGATATTTAAAAGAAACGTTACACAATCATTTCTATTTAATTCAGATTCTCTAACGTATTTGACATTTAATGTTGTATTTAAACTCTTTTACGTCATCAGATTCGTATCTTCAACTTCTTCTGATCTTTGATCTTTAAACGACTCGAATAGGTACGAGACTCGTACGTACTTTAGTAACGGTCCACACCTATGTTGCTTTCTTTTCCCCCTATCTGTTGCCGCCCGTGCCTCTTGGCTATTTATTGCGTTTTGACCTTTTGACCAGTCCACGTGTCATGACACGTCATCTTCAATATTCAGACTCAGTTTTTTCTCAATACAGATAATCCCCCCACTTTTCATTTATTTATCCATTAAATATTTGGGAAGTGGACCTTCACAAAAAGGGAATTTTTGCTGTAATCAATGCTATGACAGTACTAACGCCCCAGTTATCTTTTCTATTTAATGCTCTGCACACGTGTCACCTTCCGATTGGTTTCGTAATTCTGCAGCCTTTTTCCAAAGTTTATTCATCCCTTATATTCATGAAGCGATAGTTGCCTTTATTATAGGCTTTTCATCATTACACTTCTTTGCTTGACGGTTGCTATTATATACATATATATCATTTTTCCCTTTGTCCTTTTCTTCATAAACCCTTAACAGATCCTTCACTCTTTATTTCTACTCCTTTCTCCTTGAGTTCATCCTTTTCTCTGCAATGGCATCTCCGAATCCTAACCCTAAAAGAATCCCAATTCTTGATAGCTTTCCCAATGCCCCTGTAAGACATAGAAGAGGAAGAGGAGGCAGGCTTCGTAGCCTAGGATCCATTCGTGGTGGTGCCTCTGGTTTTGTCATGCCTTCTTCTAGCTCCGGTACTATTTTCAGAGGTTCTATCACTAAGAAATCTTCCTCTAAAGGTAAAGAACTTCCTGAGCCTCTTCAAGAGACTTTAGTTGAGGAAATAGTACACAACGACCTATCTTTTGAGAATGATAGGAAATCCCTTCGTAAGCAAGTTGTCAATTTAGAGAAAGCCGACATTTTTCCTTCTTTAATCACTGAACCTTTGGTTTCTATTGTTCGAAAAGATTGCAACTGGAGAAGTGATTTTCGTATAGTAATCCCTAATCCAAATCAAAGAATATCTTCTTTTAGGATTGGATTTTCTTTTGTTTATACTTACCCCTTCACTTTGGGATTTATTCCTGCTATTGACCCAGTCATACTTGATTTCTGTCGTTTTTTCAAAATTTGTTTGGGACAAATTGGTCCCCTTGTATGGAGAACAGTGGCTTGTTTGAGGTATTTATCTGTTAAAGCCGGTGTTGATTTTTCCTTTCCCCACCTTATTTATCTTTACTACCCCAAGTTATTTCGCAATGGAGTTTTTACTCTAACTGCAAGAAGTAAAAGGGTCTTAGTAAGCCCTGAAGATGACAAGGACCGCGGGTGGTACACTCGTTATGTTGCGGTATGCACAGTTGATTTGGTGGGTGAAACAAATATCCCCTTCCCTGAGAAGTGGAACTTTGCACGTAAGTTTTTTTTTACTTACCGTTCTTACCTCTTAAGAATTTCAACTTCTTTTCTAATTTCATCCTTTTTTGCTTTTCTATAGCAACCATGGGAGATGTGGAACACATTCCTAATTTTCGTGGTTGGGTAGATTTAATCATGAAAGTCGTGCCTATGGAGGCGAGAACGTGGAAATCCATTTCCAATTTACATGGTTGGAAAGTGAAAACTCATGGTATGCATCTCTTTATCATTTTTCGTATGACAAGTCCTTTATTTTTCCTAACTTCTTTTTTTTAAAATCCTTCTTTTTGTCAGGATTTGCTATTCGAGGAATGACAACCGAAGTGGCTACTGCCCTTCGAGCCTCTTCTGGTACTTCTCTTTCTGTGGAGAGAACTCAAGCTAGGCTGTCAAAGAGAAAAGTTGTAGAAGAAGATTCTGAGGACGATGAAGACGAAGACACCTCTTTGATAGCTAGACCAAGAGCCAGGAGACGCATAGTTTCCGAGAACGAAGTTGAAGTTACCCCTGTCTGTGCCTCTCTTACTGAACCAGTTCACATTCCCTCTGAAGATGAAACCACTCCGAGGGACACCAATAAATCTATTCATCGTCTCTTCGTTGGTGGTTTTGAAAGTGGAGAACTAGGTCCAGTTTTAGATGAAGTTCCTCTTTCTTCCTCTGTTCCCATTCCTTCCTTTCCTGCTTCTTTACCTACTTCTGCTCCCTTACCTGCTTCGAGTCCTATGACTCCTGTTATTTTCACTTCTTTTACCACTCTTCCTTCTATAGTTCCCCCTTCCTCTGTTCAATATGCAGAGGAGGGTTCTAGTAGCAGAAGCTTGGCTATGAGGAGCGTTACGCTTGATGTTCCTGCTAACAACAGCCTTTTAAGGAAGTCTGGTGGAGCAGATGACTGGCTTAGGCCTTTGATTAGAGATATTGAGAAGAAGAAGATGGACAGCCATAGCTGCTTAACTTTGATGAATGACATTGTTCATTCTACTTTGAAGGTATTCTTCCTTCACTTACTAACAAGTTTTTTTAAAAAAAATCTTATTTCTATGAATTGTCACTGCAGGCTAACCTCATTGGTACAGAATTGATGGGAAGAATTTTCCTTCTGGAAAAGAAAGCTCGTGAGTCTGAAAAGTCTATCCACGAGGCTGAGAAAATAGCCAGGGGAGCACAGCTAGAAGCAGACAATTGGAAAGAGCAGTTTGAAAATGCTCAGGGAACTATAGAAGAATTGCTAGAGAGTAGAAATCTCCTGGAGAAACAAAAGTGAGGTTTGACTTCTGAGCTAGCAGTTGCCAAGGCTTCTTCAAGCCAATTTGAGAAAGATAAGGAGCGCCTTGAGTGTTCATTTTCAGAACAACTATCAAATTGTAGTGAAGAGATCAGAGAACTTAAGGTACTCTTGGCCAAGAAAGAAGAGTATGCAGGGGAGTTAGTGCAAATCTTGACTCAAGCTCAAGCTGATTTAAAAATCTCTTCTGATAAGGTACGTACCTTAGAGAGTTCTCATGCCTCCCTTGAAGCATCCCTTGAATCCTCTTTAGCTGAAAATCAAGTGTTAAAGAATGATTTTGCTATGTGGGAAAGGGAGTATGAACTTCTTGAGGAGAATTTTAACATAGAGGTGAGTTGGGCTTCTCTAAACTCTCGTCGTGATGCTTTAATGGAGGCTAGTCAAGAAAACTTTGATTTAAACTCAGAGTGGGCCAAAGTTTTAGAGACCATTGAGAGAACCCAACAACCACTTGACTTTCCTTCTCCGTCAATTGAAGCTCCCGTGGCTGAAGAACCTTTAAATTAAGAAACTGTTGTTATGGCAGTTAAAGTTGAAAATGTTGCAATTCCAGCTTCAGAGGGTGAAACTTCTATGACTCAGTCTGTGGAAGTTGAAGCTTTCGTGACTCTTGCTTCCCTCGTTGATTCTAACATTTCAAGCTCAATTGAAACCGTTCCTGTTGCTGCTTCTTCAGAAGTTGCCACCGTGCCTATGGCTGAAAGTGAAATTAATATTGCAACTTCTGATGTGCTAACCCCTTCAATTGGATGATGGTTTTATCCCTTAGCTTTTAAGGGATTTTTTGGTGAAAGTCCCCAGTTATCATAATGGGGCACTTGTATAAACTTTTATTGACTAAGTTTCTACTTAGTCTTTTTAATTATATTAAGAAGTTTTGTTAGTACTTCAATGTGTTCTATTCTTGCCTTTTCCTTACTTATTTAGGACTTATAGAATAGTTTAACATTTTTATCCTTTGAAAATGTTTTATGATTCTTCTCATGACTTATTAACATGAGGTTTATAAAAGAGGGCCTTTTTATTTTATCGACACTTAATGAAGAAGACGTCTCAACTTCACAATGGTGTTATAATACGATGAAAGAAATAGGAACACACATATTTTTTATGAAACAACTGTGACAAGTTTTATTCATGAACTTTAACAAGTTTTTTTTGACTATTACATGTATTAAAATCCATCTATGACTTTCTCATAACTGTTTTTCTTGTAACAGATTTTTACAGCGGTGAAATAAACAAGGTTTTTCTTCATAACCTGTTTTAGTACATAGCTTTTATGAGTTTGAGAGATGACTCTGTTGTTCTCATGGGAAAAACATTATGATGAATGTCTTGTGTTTGTTGAACACGATGATGAATGCTGAAGACTTCGTAACTTTTTTCTCAACACTTGTCTCTTTGTGGCCGACTTTTGTTCGATATTCGTATCTGTTTATCTACACATATCTGTGTATAATATATAGTCCCCAAGTGTTTGAGCGGTGAAGTATGAAGCCTCGAGCACTTGTTTATTTCTTTCTATTTGGTCCTTTTCCTGAAACATAAAAAGATACGGGACTCGGAGGTATGATTATAGATGAAGACTGCCTAACTCGTGTGTATTTCCATCAGATTAATTGTAACCCTGGGCTGGAAATTTTAGAACACTCCATTTTGCCTTGCAGGTCATGACTCATCATTTGGCACGAGTTAGGGTTTTTGCCTAGCATCTAAAATCGTTAGTAAAACTTTAATAATTCAAAAGAAAAAATTTTAACATGGTGATACCTGACCGTGGGTACTTTTTCAGAAGTAATACCTCTTTAAATGGACGGCATTCCAATGTGAGGGTAAAATTTTGCCATCCATTGTCTCCAACTCGTATGCTCCTTTTCCCGCAATGTCATGAACTTTGTATGGTTCTTCCCACGTTGAACTTAGCTTTCCTGAATTAGTAGCCTTTGCAGATTGGAACACCTTTTTAAGCACGAAGTCTCCAATTTTGAAAAATCTTAGGCGTGCTTTCCTATTGTAATATCGTTCAATTACTAGCTTTTGTGTTGCCATTCTTATCAATGCAGCTTATCTTCTTCCTTCAAGCAAATCAAGGTTGACCCGCATCTCTTCATCATTAGACTCCTTTATTGCCCGAACGTACTGCGTGCTTGGTTCTCCTATTTCAACTGTAATTAAGGCTTTCGCACCATAAACCATTGAAAATGGTGTTTCTCCAGTGCTTGTTTTTGTCGTTGTACGATAAGCCCATAATACTCCAGGTAATACCTTAGGCCAATTACCTTTTGAATCATGTAACCTCTTCTTCAAGTTGTTGATAATGACTTTGTTAGTGGATTCCGCTAGTCCATTACCCACTGGATGGTATGGCGTAGACGTTATCCTTTTAATCTGCCAAAATTGAAGAAATTCTGTGATTTGAGCTCCTATGAATTGTGGTCCATTGTCACATACGATCTCCTTTGGTGCTCCAAAGCGGCATATTATATTTTGTCATATGAAGTCTTTAACTTCCTTCTCTCGTACCTATTTAAATGCTCCTGCTTCTACCCATTTAGTGAAATAATCTGTGAGTACAAGTAGAAACTTTACCTGACCTTTTGCTTGTGGAAGTGGACCTACGATATCCATTCCCCATTTCATAAAGGGCCACGGGGCTATAACAGGGTGTAGTAACTCAGCTGGTCTGTGCATATTATTGCTGTATCTTTGACATTTATCACATTTGGACACGAAACTGTTTGCCTCTTCTTCCATCTTAGGCCAATAATATCCTGCTCGAATCAATGTTCTTACCAGCGACCTTCCCCCTGTGTGATTTCCACAATGTCCTTCGTGCACTTCCCTCATCACATATTCTGTTTGAGAGGGTCCGAGACACCGTGATAGTGGTCCACCGAACATCTTTCGATAAAGATTTCCTTGATAAAAACAATATCGAGCGGCTTTTTTGCGAAGCGCGTGAGCCTTCCCTTTGTCAATAGGCATGGTTTCGTGCTGTAAAAATGCAATAATTTCGTTTCTCCAATCCCATGTTAGATGATTAAAATTTACCTCATTCTTATCAGGTTCGAGAATGGAATGAAACAAATGTATGACTGAAGCATTTGCGTCGTTTGCTATGTCAGCTGCAGATGCGAGATTAGCTAAATCATCTGCCTCCACATTCTCATCTCTTGGGATCTGCATTACCTTCCAAGTTTGGAATTGCTTAATTAGCTCCCGTACCTTTTCGAGATATTCTTGCATTCGAATTTCCCTGACTGTATAAGTCCCCAGCATTTGATTGACCACGAGTTGAGAATCACTCTTGATTATAATTTGTGTTATGCCGAGTTCTCTTGCCAATTCCAAACCTGCAATTACAGCTTCGTACTCTGCTTCATTGTTAGTTATAGAATGACATTTTATAGCTTGCCTAATAATTTCACCCGTAGGTGGTATGAGAACTATACCCAGACCTGCTCCTTTTATATTGGATGATCCATCAGTGAATAAAACCCAAGTCCCTGGGTTTGCACCATTAAAAACTTGTAATTCTTTTTCTGCTTCTAAATGCATCCCCTGACTAAAATCAGCCACGAAATCAGCTAGTACTTGAGATTTTATAGCGGTCCTGGGTTGATAAATGATTTCGTATTCACTTAGTTATATAGCCCATTTTGCTAATCTTCCTGACAGTTCGTGTTTATGCAAAATATTTTGAAGCGGAAAAGCAGTAACTACAATAATGGGATGACATTGAAAATAAGGTCTTAATTTTCTAGATGCCATGATCAAAGCTAATGCTAACTTTTCTAACTGTGGGTATCGTGTCTCAGCATCTAATAAGGACTTACTTACATAATAAATAGGAGATTGTTTACCTTGGTCCTCACGGACTAAAACAACACTTACCGCAACTTCAGATACAGCCAGATAGATGAGAAGCTTTTCTCCCACCTTTGGTTTTGCCAATAATGGTTGTTTTGACAAATAAGCTTTCAAATTTCTAAAGGCTTGTTGACAATCTTCATTCCATTCAAAATGATCTTACTTTTTAAGTGCAGAGAAAAACTTAAAACACTTTTCTGAGGATTTGGAAATAAATCTCCCCAAAGCTGCAATTCTTCCCGTTAATCTTTGAACTTTCTTTTTATTAGTAAGGATATTAGGGATTTCTTCTATTGCTTTGATCTGAGAAGGATTTACCTCAATACCACGGTTAGAAACAAGAAAACCCAAAAACTTGCTTGACGCAACTCCAAATGCACATTTTTCTGGGTTAAGTTTCATATTAAATTTTCGTAAAATTTCAAATGTAACAGATAGATGAGAAATATGATCATGAGACTGCTGGGTTTTGACGAGCATATCGTCTATATATACCTCCATTGTCTTTCCTAAATGTTCTTGGAACATTTTGGTGACCAACCTTTGATAGGTTGCCCCAGCATTTTTGAGACCAAAGGGCATTACTTTATAACAGTAAGTCCCCCTGTCTGTGATGAAAGAAGTTTTTTCTTCATCACTAGGGTCCATTTTAATTTGGTTGTACCCTGAATATGCATCTAAAAAACTTAAAAGTTCATGTCCTGCACTTGCATCAATTAATTGATCTATATGTGATAAAGGAAAAGAATCTTTTGGACAAGCTTTATTAAGATCTGTATAATCTACACAAACTCGTCACTTACCATTTTTCTTAGGTACAACAACTGTGTTGGCTAACCAATTAGGGTACTTTACCTCGCGGATTGACCCAATTTTTAATAGCTTTTGGACCTCATCTTGAATCACCTGGTTTTTGAAAGCCCCTTGCTTTCTTTTCTTTTGCTTTATTGGTGTAAAGGATGGGTCTTCGTTTAATTTGTGAGTCATCACATCCGGTGGTATCCCTGTCATGTCAGCATGGGACCAAGCAAAATAGTCCACGTTAGATTTTAGAAATTCAATTAACATACCTCGCATGTTTGAGTTTAAATTAGCTCCAACATAAACTTTCCGTTCAGGCCATTGCTCAAATAATATCACAGCATCGAGTTCTTCGATGGTTGTTTTGATATTTTCATTCTCCTCAGGTTCTTGAATTGTATCAGGTCTCGAGTCTAAATCTGTTTTCTCTCGCTCAGTTGAGGTTTGATTGCTGACACCTTCAACTGTTTCCTGTAATTGCTATTTTTCTTTGTTTACGGTGCTCATATCTTTACAGTGTTGATACTCCTCGTTGTTTGCTGATCCCCTCGAATTTGACAAATCCCCCACGGTGATGGAAATTTAATAACTTGATGTAGAGTTGACGGAACAACATCCATATCATGGATCCAAGGCCTCCCCATGATCATATTGTAGGCCATTTCCATATCAACTACCTGAAATTTAGTTTCTTTAACAACACCTGCAGCAAAAGTTGTTAGAATTACCTCTCCTTTTGTTACCACACTTGAATTATCGAAGCCTGACAAGGTATGCGCCTTGGGTATCATTTTGTCTTCAGCTTGCATTTCACGTAATACCCTTAGTAGTATAATATTTATGGAACTCCCTGGATCAATCAAAACTCGTTTTACATTAGTATCATGTACAAGTAAAGATATTACCGGTGCGTCATTATGGGGGTGATCACTCCTTCGGTATCTGCATCATCGAATGAAATACTTTCATTTTCTAAAACCTGCCGTACTCGTTTCCCGTGTGTAATTATTACTTTAGAAACCTTGTTGGAAGCTGTGTAGGTTATGCCGTGAATATCTTCTCCCCCACTTATCACATTCACTGTTCTCTTGGGTGAAGGAGGCTTTAGTGGCTCTTGCCTATTTTTCATATAGGCTTGTTTACCTTTTTCACTAAATAACTCAGTGAGGTACCCTTGCTTCAATAGATGATCCACTTCACTCTGCAAGAATCTACATTCTGAAGTTTTGTGCCCGTGATCATTGTGGAATTCGCACCAATGATCTGGATTGCGTCTATTTGGATTTGACCGCATCTCTTTTGGCCACCGCACCTTATCTCCCATACTACTCAAAACAGCCACAAGCTCGGAGGTAGTGACATTAAAGTTATATCCACTGAACCGTGCCTTTAATCTTCTGTCATCATCTCGCGACTCTTGTCTGTTCTGATCATTTCTGAATTTTGATGAAGAACCAGAGTCCCTATTCCTCGATTTTTGATCATATTGCTGGCTATCTTGTTTTGACCGTGGGTCTTTTCCTACAAGTCCCATATATGGATCGTACCTATTTTTACCTGATCTTTTTTCGGTTTCTGATCTTCTAGAACCACCATTTTCTTCTTGATGAAACTTAGGTACGGTATCTTCTTCAATTCGCAGCTTCGTACTATACCTGTTGTAAACATCATTCCACATGGTTGCAGGGAATTCTCGAAGGCTTTCTTTGAGTCTTCTCGTGGCTTCAGAACTTTTGTCATTTAAATTATTTGCAAAAGCTATTGCAGCCCAGTTGTCAGGCACACGGGGTAGAGTCATTCTTTCATGCTGGAATCTATCAACAAAGTCTCTGAGCAACTCTGAACCTCCTTGCTTGATTTTGAAAATATCTTCCATTCTTTTCTCAACCTTTTGTGCTCCCGAATGTGCTTTAATAAAAGAATCTACAAGCTCAGCAAAAGAATTTATAGAATTTTCAGATAAAAGAGAATACCAGGTTAATGCACCCTTGGTGAATATTTCTCCAAATTTCTTGACCAGTACTGATTTAATTTCTTGTTTGGTCAAGTCGTTGCCTTTTACGCCTGTTGTAAATGCAGTCATGTGGTCACGTGGGTCTGTAGTACCATCATATTTCGGGATGTCAGGCATTTTGAACTTTTTCGGAATTGGAAGGGGAGCAGCACTTGGCTTCCAAGGTTGTTGTGAGTATTTGCCCATGTCAACTCCTTTTATTACAGGCAGAACTCCAGGGATTTGCTCAATACGTTCATTTTGTTCCTTAATCTGTTTCTGCAAGGTTAGTACTAAATTTTGCAAATAGGAATTATTTGAATTACCTGGTTCCCCTTCCTGTGGTTCACTGGTGATTCCTCCATTTTCAGAATTAACAAGACCAGAACGGGGATTCTCCAATGTATTATTATTAGGAGTTGGTGTGGGTGGTGCAGCAGGCAATCGACTAACTAGAACCTGAAGAGCTTTCCGACCTGTGCATCAATTAGCTTTTGTAAAGCTTCATTTGTACCACCTTCAAAGTGTTCAGATTGTTCTTGTTGATTAGCACGAGATTCAGGAGTGCCTTCACGAGATTGACGTGGTGAATTTTGAGGGGAGGGAACCACTTCAATGTTATGTAAATCTCCTTGATTTTGATGGATTTGATTTTCAGGGTTTCCCAAAGTGTTTTCATTGTTATTGTTGGTGTTGTTGTTTGACATGGTGATAACAATGGACAAGATGTAGCTTAAAAGAAAAGATTATCAGATTCCCGGTAACGGAACCAATTTGTTTAACCAAAAATCTGAGTCTTTGGTCAAAGCTAGAAAGAAATTCAGGTTACTGATAATCAGGAGACAAAAATAAAATATTTTTGAGAATGAAGGTAAAGCAGTAAATAGTTTTGTATTTCAGTAAGATCTCAATAGTATTTCTTGTCCTTACAGATGTTGAGTCTCTCCCCTTTTATAGTTGATTCTAGGAGAAGATATAATGCCTTTGTCTTAATGAGGCAATTATGAGCAATAAATGATATTTAAAAGAAACGTTACACAATCATTTCTATTTAATCCAGATTCTCTAACGTATTTGACATTTAATGCTGTATTTAAACTCTTTTACGTCATCAGATTCATATCTTCAACTTCTTCTGATCTTTGATCTTTAAACGACTCGAATAGGTACGAGACTCGTACCTACTTTAGTAACGGTCCACACCTATGTTGCTTTCTTTTCCCCCTATCTGTTGTCGCTCGTGCCTCTTGGCTATTTATTGCGTTTTGAGCTTTTGACCAGTCCACGTGTCATGACACGTCATCTTCAATATTCAGACTCAGTTTTTTCCCAATACAACTTGCTGGAGAAAAGTGTGAGGTGATTTGCTTGTTGAAGTGCGTCTAAAATCCTTAATATTAGATTTAAAGTAAGTAAGGTTATTTTATATACAATATTTTACTAAGGATATTTCGGTATGAAAAAAATACAAAAATGCTTCTACTTATGGGGAGAAGCTATTTTTTCTGCTTCTCAAAAATTGCTTCTGCCTCTTCCCAAAAATACTTTTTTCTCTCTCAAAAAACTTGGTCAAATACTTCAAGTTGAGAAAAAAAGTACATTCGTTTCATATTAGATTAAGTACTCTCCTTTTTAGTCTGTTCCAAAATAAATGACACATTTCTAAATTTGAAAATAATTCAACTTTAAACTCTTTCATTTTACCCATTTACCCTTAATGAGAAGTTTTTATAGTCACACAAATGTCATGGCCATACAAACTTTTTACCCCTTAAGCTTTTAAGACCACAAATTCCAAAAGTCTTCTTCTTTTTTCTTAAACTCTATGCCGAGTCAAACTACCTCATCTAATATGAAACGGAGCTTTGTTTGCAAAAACACGTGTGGCCCCTGGAGAAGCTTAGTTATTTATTGTGTTGCTAGACATATATGAATGCAGATCAGAGAAAAAAGAAGATTTGGAGGGCTATTCCCTTATGCATTGCTTGGACTGTTTGGCTGGAAAGGAATAAGAGGTGTTTGAAGGCAAAAAAGAGCATTTATAGTATTATCAAAGTAAAGTAATATATTTCCTCCGGTCCAAAATAAGTGATTTTTTGGATGTTTTCACACAGATTAAGAAATCCACCTTTTAGCATTAATTAGCAATAAAATTGACCATAATAACCTTTACTATCTCACATAAACACTCCTAACATATATTCCAATACTATTTACTCCAAGGACAGCGTAGGAAAAAAATAATTAATTCATTCTTAAAATCTGGAAAAATCACTTATTTTGGACCACAAGAAAAAGACCAAAAAATCACTTATTTTGGACCTGAGGGAGTATTAAACTTTTTCGATATGTGGGACTTTTTGAATGTGATGAGTCTGTAATGTAAAACAGGTTCCGATTTTTGTTATTCTCTGACATTATTACTATCTTAGTATTGTATATCAATAAAATCTTACCTTATCAAAAAAAATTTAAAAAATTGACCTAACTTTTATAATCATTAAGTATACTAATGTTGCTTAGGACTGTACTTGTTACTCCATGGTTTCCATAAGTAAAGAGTCTTTGTCATGCTAATTGCACGTGCATGCTTTTGTGGCTTAAGTGAACTTCAAAAAAGAAAGCTAAAAAAAATTAATTAAAATTTCAAAAAAAGATTTATTATTTTTTTACAATGCTGAATACAGTAATATTTAAATTTTCAAAAAATACATGTAGAGTAACTGTTTTTGGATTCTCTTGAATTGTGATGCTTTGTAACTCGACAAAGAAAAAAGACGATAACTCTCGTTGTTCTTCGCGGTGGAGAAAGATTTGCCCAGTTAGCTCTTAGAGATAGCTACCTTGCTGGTAAAGTATGTTTTCTTATATATGAGGCGATGCACACAAATGACTCAACATCCTGAAGTTGTATCACTACCTTTGGCCGATCCGTGCAGGCCTTCCATCAATTTTTCTTTTTTATATTTTATCTGGGACGAAATATTAACTTTAACATAAAATATGAAAATTCAGTTACTTTTAGGATTGAGGACCGTAAGTCTATACTTTTCATATATCAAGGATCACACTTGTTAGCTTGTGTACGTCAAGGACCAAAATGAACCGACCCCAATATATTAAGGACCATTTTAATAATTTTATCCACGTATGTTACATAACTGAATGAGCATGATTTGGTAATTGATCACGAGACATGAAAGATATGCTTTCGAAAGGTAACATATTCTGATAGATAGAATCATTTCACCCTTAATTAGAGATCTTATACTCAAGTTGTATAAATAAATAAAAATATTGGATTAAAACGGTCCAAAGATACTCTTAATATGTTGTGATATTGTCCGCTTTGGACCAAGTCTGCACGGTTTTCTCAAAAGACCTCACACCATTAAGAATATTCAACTCCTTATAAGTAATTATTTTTCTTTTCTGCTTTTCATGTGGGATTTTGTTCACACACACCCAACAATTTCTCCCTTGAACTAAGTTCCACATGACCCATCACCATTTATGGGCTAATTTGGAGATTAAATGTGTACCGCCTACATGATCTTCAGTATTTGTGGTCACCGAAGTCCAAAGAATGTGTATGCGTCTTCAAAATTACGGGTAAAAGTTGTAAACCCCATAGACGGGCAAAAGTACTAACCCGGGCCCCCACGTCACACTTCGCCATCTCCATAGTCCGCCAATTTATTGGCTATGATACCGGTTGTTGGGCTAAAACTGTGACGACCCGGCCAGTCGTCTCATAAGTTACCACTCTGTTTTTCCCATTTCTGCTTCTTTATGCTTTGTTTATCCGTGTTATATGATATTGGGTTGGTCGGATCGAATCCAGAAGGAATTTGGTAAGGTTTGAGACACTTAGTCTCTTTTGAGGGATCTTAAGTTAGAAAAGTCAACCGGATGTTGACTTATGTGTTAGAGGGTTCGGAAGTGAATTCCGATGGTTCGGTTAGCTTCCGGAGGTGATTTGTGACTTAGGAGTGTGATCGGAATGAGTTTTGTAGGTTCAGAGTAGATTTAGGCTTGAATTTGTGAAGTTGATATTTTGGCAATTTCCAGTCGATAGGCGAGATTTTGATATAGGGGTCAGAATGGAATTCTGAGAGTTGTAGTAGTTCCGTTGTGTCATTTAGGATGTGTGTGCAAAATTTCAAGTCATTCGGACGTGGCTTGGTTGGGTTTTAGATCAAAAGCGTAATTCGAAATTTTTTAGAAAGTTTGGCTTGAATCCGATATGTTTTGGGTGATTTGATGTTGTTTGAGGTGTTTTGATGATTGGAACAAGTTTGAATAAGGTTTTAGGATATGTTGGTGCCTTTGATTGAGGTCCCGGGGGCCTCGGGTGAGTTTCGAGTGGTCTATCGGATCATTTTTGGAGTTAGGAAATTGCAGAAAATCTGTTCAGCTGTTGGAGAGATTTTACCCTTCGCGTTCGCGAGTGGAGTTTCGCGTTCGCGAAGAGGCAGTTGAGGAAGGCAAGGATTAAGCCTTCGCGTTCGCGAGAAGGGCTTCGCGTTCGCGGAGGGCTGGGAAGTGGTGCATCGCGTTCGCGAGAAGGTCTTCGCGATCGCGTAGAGGAATTTACGTCAGATGAGTTCGAGGTCAAGTGTTCATCGCGTTCGCGGAAGATTGAGCGCGTTCGTGAAGGGTAAGGTAGAGGAAGCATCGCATTCGCGATAGTCATGTCGCGTTCGCATAGAGGAAAAGTTGGTCAAAGTAAGTTTGTGCTTCGCGACGCGAGGGTTTGACCGCGTTCGCGAAGAAGGAATTTATGCCTGGGCAGAATGTTTTTAACTCGTCTTGTCTGCGATTTTAGGGCTCATTTCCTCCATAGTTGGCCATTTTGGGAGATTTTTGAAGGAGATTGATGAGGGATTCAAGGGGAATCGTTGGGTGGACTTAAAACTCGATATTTATGTGAATTCCATTTAGAAAATCATGGAAATTAAGCTAAAAGTTGAAGAAACTAGGGCTTGGAAATTTGGACTTTTGATTTGGGATTTGAAGGACCATTTGGGGTCGGATTTGAGAACTTTTAATATGTATGAACTCGTGGGGAGATAAGGAATCTATTGCTGGAAAATTTTTGAATTTCGAGACGTGGGCCCGGGGGTCGGGTTTTGGTAATTTCGAGATTTGTGCCATTTATTGATTGTTTTCGCTTGGGCTTCATTCCCTTAGCATATTTTGACGTCCTCGTTCTGATTTTGGATAGATTCAACGCGTGTGGAAGCCGATTCGAGGGGCAAAGGCGTCGCGAGCTAGAGATTTAGCCGGTTCGAGGTGAGTAATGATTGTAAATGATGTTCTGAGGGTTTGAAACCCCGGATTGCACATCGTAGTGCTATATTGAGGTAAGGCACACGCTTGATGACAAGCGTGGGGTCGTGCACTATTGGGGATTGTGACTTGGTCCGTCCCGATTGATGATTTTACCGCGTATTTGATTGAAAACTATTTGCTATCATCATAATTTGGGTTGAATGCCATATTTGGGCCTAGTGCCAATTATTTGAATCCTTCGGGTATTTTCATTGCTATTTCCTCACTGTTCTGACTTTATACTTGAACTCAGTCATGTTATTTTCCACTGTTTTCATACTCAGCCATGTTTACTCAGTTTTAAGACTTAAATGATATTTTAAATGATGTTTGGGCTGAGAAACACTGTTTTACTATTGCCCGAGGGGCTTGTGAGTATTTTTGACTGAGTAAGGCCGAGGGCCTATGTTGTGAGGAAACACTGATACTGATTTGAGGCCGAGGGCCTGAGATATATATATGCCACGAGGTGGTTTGATTCCGAGGGCCTGAGATATATATAGATATGTATGCCACGAGGTGGCTTGATTGATATGAGGCCGAGGGCCTAGTTTTGATGCCATGAGATGACTTGTTATTGCGCTTGGGCCGTAAGGGGCCCCTCCAGAAGTTTGCACATGCCTAGTGAGCGCGGGTACCCATTATGATGTGAGATTGAGCCCGAGGGGCTGTTATTGTACTGAGATGTTGCCCGAGGGGCAGATGTGGTGATACTGTGCCCGAGGGGCGAACTTCTATTTGTTTACTTTACATTAATTACCTGTCAATTACTTGTTTACTTGTTGAAAGAGGATTTTACTTGATTTTTCACTGGTTTACTGCTTTTAAATGATTTTACTGCTTCATTATAGAATGCCTTGTGCCCTACGTGTTTTCTTACCTTCAGTCGTTATTTACATTTGTTACTCACTGAGTTGGAGTACTCACTTTACTCTCTGCACCCAGTGTGCAAATTCATGCGTAGCTGGTCCCGCTCCCGAGTGCTAATTCATTCCAGCTTCAGGTGGATCTTCGAGGAGTCTTTAGGTAGTTGTTGGCGTTCGCAGCCTGGAGCTCCTCCCTATCTATTTCCTTTATGTTCTTAGTTCAGTATTTAAAACTTTGTGATTACATTTGAGGATTCTGTATTGTTAGATGCTCGTGACTTGTGACACCCTGGTTAGGGCTATGTTGGGTTGTACTTCCGCACTTTATTGACATTATCTGTTACTTAGTATTGCTATATCATATTTTAGACTGCTTTTATATTGTTTAACTGTTTAAAAAGTGAATTAGGTTTAATTGGCTGGCCTTGTCTTCACAAGAGGCGCCATCACGACCGGGTTCGGGTTTAGGGTCGTGACAAAAATGACCCAAAAATACTCTTAATATGGTGTGATATTGTCCATTTTGTGCCAATCCCGCACGATTTTTTCAAAAGGCCTCACACCATTAAGAGTATCTAACTCCTTATAAATAGCTTATTTTTTTTTCTACTTTCTATGTAGGACTTTATTCACACACACCCAATAAAAATCTTGTCAGGAAGCGCAACCTCCTTTAATGAACCTTACATGACAAAAGTCCGGATTAATCGAGATTCCAATGCGAGATATCGATCAACGACTGGAAAATAAAAATAAAAAAAGGTAACACAGATAAGTGCGCGAGATTATGACTTAAAGAGAGTTGCATCCAACTTAAATTAACATTTTTGAATTTTTCATGATGAATGTTTCTTAGTTAATCTAGATGTTTTTGGTGAAGTGAGCAAAAGTGACCTTTAAATAATTAGATTGAATGTCTGATGATAGGCTATAATTACGTATTTTAGTTGTTTATTACATTCTAATTTACTGTACTTTAATTGAGTTTGAGCTTTAATCGTTAGTGTTTTGCACTAATTGTGTGTTTTATGCCTTGTAGGAGTGATTCCGAGCTTTGTAGATGTTATGGAATGAATTTAAGTGATTTGGAGCTTTGAAGTCTGAGTAAAAGCCCAAGAAATTAAGCTGAGATCATGTTCGAGGACCAACGGATGATAGTACAACGAAACGAAGAATCGAGTAGGCATATTGCGCACTGTCTAGTAAAATGCATATAACGCTTCTCTCAGAACTCTATTTGGGCTCCAAAATATATGGTTCGAAATCTAATTCAGAGGAATACAATTTCATGTTTTACGTTTTTTCAAATTCCCAACAGAACAAGGTGATAAGTGCGCGGCAAGTGTACGACCACGCACTAACCGCGCAAATGAGGCAGAAACTGGCCAAAGTGCGCGGTCGATGTGCAGCCGCACACGTCCTGTCTGGAAAAAGTATCCTTTTTCGCATATGAGAAGTTATAATTGTTTGGACCCGATCCTACTTGGTATATATACATGGAAAAACGATATTTGGAGCACTTTGGACATAATTTAGACCTAAGGAGGCTAAGGAGACCGGAATTCGACCTAAGGAGGAAAGAACACATTAGGAGCAAGGTAGAGAATTTTTCCAGGAGTTTTCACTTCCTTCTTCCTATTTCCATTATTGGTTATGAATTCTAGTATTGTAGTTATTCATACTATTATGAATAGCTAATTTATTATCTAGGGTTTTGATGGAACCTCTTGGAGGATAAACTATTGTCATGTTTTAATATAATTTAGCCTTTGAATTTATCTAGTCGTTCAACTATGTGTTTGTTGTTGTTGATTGAATGGCCATCGATTGAATGTGCCTATTCATTATGTGTTGCTTGAGAAAGGATACATAGTTAGGTGGTTGTTGAACAATGTCACTCCTAATGTATGTGAGAAATCAATACAGTGGGTTTAAAGGTAGGTTTAGAAATAACAAAGCCTTGACGTGGTCATAGTGAGCGGTTAGATAAAGCCAACTAGCGTAGTTAGGAAGAATATGTCTAGTAAATTGTTGTAGTTGTTCAAGAGTGAATTACGGTACCTAAAGTGCTCACGATCAGTAGAATACATAGCCGAAATTGTAGGGAACATAACAGGAAGGATTCCGACAATTGGGGAAATCATAACTCTAGACCTCCTTAATTTAGTTTCCAGCCCTTTGTCTCGTTAGTTGATAATTTTACCGCTTTCTAGTATTTGCTAGTGTTACATCTCGCATTTTCGTACGTTAAAATTTCGTTTTCAGTTAACCAACGTAGACTCGGGGATGAGATCATCATGACGTTAACGTACTTACGCTATTTATAACAAGTGATGAATAAGTGATTGAGAGATAAAGGGGTACACGGATTAACAAAAACGAGTTTTGTTGAAAGTGGATAATTTGGAATAAAATACGGATCGAGCAATAATACCCGATAATTATGAACTAGTACCATGCAAGGTACCATGTGACCACGGTAGTGTGATATATAAAGTATATATGAAGTATTTTAAAATAACTAAAATTTTCAGTAATTTGTAATAATTTTTAAATTATGCGGGTAATAGATTAATTACCGGGTAACGAAACATTACCTAGTTAACTAATAAATGGATAAATTAAAATCACACCACCCAAGGAGGAACGTGGCAGCTTTCCCCCTATCTTAAAGTGAGTCGTGGATTAACTTTCCATGTGTCAAAAGCCATAAAGGTCAAGGTCTTATCAAAACCTTGTTATGAGCCTTATTAATAAAAAAAATGAGATAACCAACTTCATTTAAAAGAGAATCTGTCTTTAGCTTACTTATTTGAAATATTAACAAGCACTAACTGAAGTTCAAGTCTAAAAGACAATCTGCCTTTAGCTGTGACTCGTAAAAGCTTCAAGACATCAAAATACTTTTGGCTTAAAGCCAAGAACGTGAGGTAGAAGCAAAGAAAATTCGTTCAGTTTAAAGGAAATCCAAGCCAAAGTCTCGTTCCAATTTCAAAAGCAGAAGCTTCACTTTCTCGTTCCGAACATAATTCACGGAAGTAGAAGCTTTATTTAGATCAAATAATTTACGGAACAGGTATGTTAAAGCTATCCCTTCTTTCTTTTGGCATGATCCATATGATACGAACGAAACGTGCAAATGCACAAATTTCATGAATGACTCTATTCATAGAAGTATTAGAGATATCTATGTTCTTGAATTTCCATGTGTCATAATATTTTATCATCTGTTCATGGGTCTCAGAAAAAAATACGGAAGTTGAAAAGAGTTTACTTGATGATATTACTCAAAGGCAAAATGGTCTTATGAGATTCTGAAAGATTTTATTAACGTATTTTTCATGTATTGCATTCATGTGCATTGACCCATGACCAGATCGTTATATACGCATATATATGTAAATATATGTATATGGGATATGGGAAAAGATTACAGCATTATATACGCACCACCACCTGATCAGCTGGTATATGATGATGATGTTGCCCACAGTGGCTGAAATATGATTCAAATAGCATTATATACGCATATATATATGTATTCAAACGACGTTATATACGCATATATATGTATGTATATATATGTATATGTGATTTGGGAAAGGTTACGACGTTATATACGCACCACCACCTAATCAGCTGGTATATGTTGATGACATTACCCACAGTGGTCGAGATGATATGATGGGATGTCTCAGTAGCTTGATGATATTATGTACACCATACCTATGCATGGCATGACATTTACACGCATGTGCATGACGTTATAAACGGTTCGGTATTTACAAAGTTATTCAAATTTAAAAATGTGTTTCAGTATTTCATATTTCATCTATGTCTTTTACGTACTAATTTCCATGCCTTACATACTCAGTAAATTTTTCGTACTGACGCCCTATTTCACGGGGCCTGCGTTTCATGCCCGCAGGTGCAGGTAGGCAAGCTGATGGTCCCCCTTCTTAGGATCCCTGATCAATGAGAGTTGGCGTGCTCCATTTGATCCGGAGCTGCTTTTGATATTGGTACAATACGTTTGTACATATATATGTATATGAGTATGATGTGGCTCAGTCCCGTCTTTGTACAGTTATGTTTCTACTAGAGGTCTGTAGACAGTATGTCTAGTTGGTTTGTATGTGGCCTTGTCGGCTTTCAGTTTTTGATGTATAGTTGTCTATAGCAGCCTTGTCGGCTCACCCACTGTATTCTGCCTATATACGTACATATGCCTTGATGGCAGGCTTCTTTCACGTATGTTAATTTTGTAACGCAACAGATGTTATTCAGGTTCATATTTTAGACGCATGCTTAGGGGTGTTTGACAGGTAAGACTCAGGCGCCCATCGCGGCCTATCGGTTTGGGTCGTGACAGCTAGTTAATTAGTTAGAAATATAAATCTCAATCTTTATAATTTAGAAAATTGTTCAAACTTGTCTTCTTAATGATATTAAACAACTATAGCTAAGCCTTAGTTCTCTTTGGGATTCGACTCTGGACTTTTAGACAGATTATATTTGCAGCGACCGCTTATCCTTTTTAGGACTAGAGTTGGGCGTGATCAAATTTTGGAGACGTTGTCGGGGAACTAACGATATAGCTGTAGCTATATATATTACTAGGTTTCAAGTTTGAACTTTTATTTTGTTTTGTGTTTTTTGTATTCTTTTATTATAACTGTTGATTTGAGAAGCATGACATCTTGGAAGTATGGAAATTTAGGCGTAGATAATTCTACTATTGATCCTCATACATATTATGAAGGAAACTACCTGTATCAAAATTATCAAAATATTCCTGAGAGCGAGTTATGTGCACCAATTCAGTCTTATTTGTGAAATGTGTGTGGTGGTAAAAATGGTCACTTTATGGTTGTGCTTATATTTTTTTATCTTTCTCCAATCCCTTACTATGATGGTTCTACCTTTTCTTGTGAAGTTAACAGGAACAAAGAACCTGGGGATGCAGAACTGAAGGAGATCAAGAATATATTAAAGTGCCTTCTGGAACAAAATAATGAAAAACAATTGCAGATAGAAAGGCGAGATTCGCAACTTGGAGGCTCAAGTGAGTCAAGTGGTTGAAGCTTTTAATGCTCATCAAGCCAATTTCGGGGATAGGAGCCAAAAAGAGCATGAATTTGTGGTGCTATGGAGGTCAGAGTAGAACATCAACAACCTAGCCAACTACAATTTGAGGATATCGATGTTGAAGAAGTGAGACTAGAACAGCCAAGGACATTGAGGATATAAATTTTGTTCACTCTAGTATCATTGATGTTGAGGAAGTTGAAAGTCCTGAATTTCATGTGTTTGTGCGCATTGGGCCTCACTCCAAATATTCTTCCACATTGTTATTGGATGACGATATGGAAATAGAGCCATCCAAGCCGGTTGAGGAGTCAAGGAACGAGGAACAATGTGCCTACATTATGGAATTTTTCATGCCAGAAAGACAGGACTACATACCTCATCTAAAAGCCAAGAAGTGTAGAATAGTACAATGGTTGCTTGGGCCAATTAGATTTGTTCCACCACCCCTGGAGCAAAACCGAAAACTTGAAGCCAAATTGAGGGATCAATTCATAAGCTCGCGGTAGAGGCAAAAAGTGATTCGCGTCGTGCTGCGACGTTAAATCAAGCGCTTGTTGGGAGACAACCCAGCTTTACTGCTTTCTTTTATTTTTTATTATTATTTTTAAATTGTACTATTTTTGTAGTGTCAATTTTTGATTTTCTAGGGGCATGGAAAGAAAAGCTATTGGAAGGATGCAACAGCAAACCAAATGGTTGGAACTAAGTGTGAGGTATTCGCACGAAGGACCAAGCCTGGGAGAAGTCTGAGTACCCCATGAGCTGCTAGTGCTTCAGCCTTTGGCCTACCAGGGAGTTTCTTTTACCCTCCTATAGTTATGATGTGCATTGGGGACAATGCACAATTTTAAATGTGGGGTGAGGAGATTGTCTGAGTGACTTTCTATGCTACTTTAACTGTGTTAGTTTAATTGAATAATATATATATATATATATATATATATATATATATATATATATATATATTAAAGATTGGACTTTTCCCGACGATGGATCTATTAGACAATTTTTTTGAGGGATTTAAGTCTAAGGAAAAAGGACAAAAAGATTTCTTTATAGGTAGTGTAGCAACCCCCCTTGGTTTTTCTTTGTGTCGCGGTTCTTTGCCAAGGATTTTGTTTGAACCGGGTGTAGTTAGTTTTTTTAGGAATATGAGGCATTGTGTTGTGTTTTGAATTGAAGCAATATCCCTTGACTTAGTTATGCCTTGAGAATGGTGAGTACTTTGGTTGTGACGCTTAGGCTTAGTTTTTGACTCTTGTATAAGAACCTTAAATTGTATGATTTTAAATTTGGTTAACTGCTTTGACTAGAGTGTCTTGATTAATCTAATCCTGAGGAGTTATGTGTCATGTGTGTGTGTGAGGTTTGGGTGTTATTCTTTGCATTGCATTTGATGCCTAGAACTTGTCCCGTGTCTGTACAAAGCGAAATAGTAGTTTTGTTAAGTCTTGGAAGTGACATAGACGTTTTTTTGTTGAGCCAGATATGTATATTTTACCTGCCTAATTATTATGTATCGTAGTTAACCCCTTTGAGTCTGTAATCCTGTTTCTTTGGCAACCACATTACAAGCCTTACTCATTTGTTTGAACTAACCATCTATTTGAACCATTTAACCTCCCATGAGCACTTGAATAGTTATGAACTTTGTAAAAGTTAAAGTGTGGGGTGGTTGGTTTGGCTTTTGAGTGGAACTAATGAAATAAGGAGAAAGGTGCACTATTTTGAAAAAGTAAGAGCCACTTGAATTGAAAAAGAAAAAAATAGTTGGATTGTTGCAAAAAATATTCCTTGATAAGTGGTGGCTCTTGATGTAAGTGTGCTTAAAGAAGAATGAAGTTAATATATAGTGATGTGAAGGTGGAGTTATGATTTGACATAAGTGTGGGGTTTGAATGTTATAATATATGTATTAAGGTGCTTAGGGAGGTGTAGTCACTCTTATATCTAAATGTATCTTACTCGTCCCACAACCTACATTACAATCAAATAAAGTCCAACTTGATCCTAGACTAAATGATCTCGATTAGTAGAGTAGTACACTACAGGAAAACATATGGTGCATCTTTTGTGGCATATGAATGCTATTTTTAAGAGTGAGTGAATTCTTTCTATCTTGAGTTCCTAAGTGTTATTAAATTTTATTGTGTGGAACTACTCTCTTTTGTTGTGTGAGGGCACTTGATCCGTGAAGGAAAGGTAATGTCAGTGACCTCTATGTTAGAGTAAATGAGTTAGTTATGAATAATGCATGGTACTTGTGAGTCAAATCTTGAGGTAAAGATGTTACGTTTTGTGCTTAGTCTATTTTAAATATTCTTGGTGTGATGAATTAGGAGAATTATTTAAAAAGAGCGCGTCTATATAAAGTGTAGTGTGATTGCTCGAGGACGAGCAATAATTTAAGTGTGGGGTATTGATGATAGGCTATAATTACGTATTTTAGTCGCTTATTACACTCTAATTTACTGCACTTTAATTGAGTTTGAGCTTTAATAGCTAGTATTTTGCACTAATTGTGTGTTTTATGCCTTGTAGGAGTGATTCCGAGCTATGTAGATGTTATGGAATGAATTCAAGTGATTTGGAGCTTTGAAATCTGAGTAAAAGCCCAATGAATTAAGCTGGGATCGTGTTCGAGGATCAACGGATGATAGAGCAACGAAACGAAGAATCGAGTAGGTATATTGTACACTGTCTAGTAAAATACACATAACTTTTTTCTCAAAATTCCATTTGGGCTCCAAAATATATGGTTGGAAATCTAATCCAAAAGACTACAACTTTCATGTTTTATGTTTTTTCAAATTCCCAACAAAACAGGGTGAAAAGTGCGCGGCCGCGCACGGACAACGCAAATGAGGCAGAAACTAGCCAAAGTGCGCGGTCGATGCGCAGCCACGCACGTCCTGTTCGGAAAAAAGTGTCCTTTTTCACGTAGGAGAAGTTATAATTGTTTGGACCTGACCCTACTTGGTATATATACATGAAAAAATGGTATTTTAAGCACTTTGGACATAATTTAGACTTAAGAAGGCTAAGGAGACCAGGGATTCGACCTAAGGAGGCAAGAACACATTAGGAGCAAGGCGGAGAATTTTTCCACGAGTTTTTCACTTCCTTCTTCCTATTTTCATTATTGGTTATGAATTCTAGTATTGTAGTTATGCATACTATTATGAATAGCTAATTTGTTATCTAGAGTTTTGATGGAACCTCTTGGAGGATGAATTCTTGTTATGTTTTAATATAATTTAGCCTTTGAATTTATCTATTTGTTCAACTATGTGCTTATTTTAGTTGTGATTGAATGTCCATCGATTGACTGTACCTATTTATTATGTGTTGCTTGAGAAAATATACATATTTAGGTGGTTGTTGAACAACGTCACTCCTAACGTATTTGAGAAATCAATACAATAGGTTTAAAGGTATGTTTAGAAATAACAAAGCCTTGACGTGGTCATAATGAGCGGTTAGATGAAGCCAACTAGCGTAGTTCGAGAGAATATATCTAGTAAATTATTGTAGTTGCTCAAGAGAGAATTACAACACCTAAAGTGCTCACGATCAGTAGAGAATACATTGGCGAAATTGTAGGGAACATAACAGGAAGGATTCCGACAATTGAGAAAATCATAACTCTAGACCTCCTTAATTTAGTCTCCAACCCTTTGTCTCGTTAGTTGATAATTTTACCGCTTTCTAGTATTTGCTAGTTAATTAATTAGAAATATAAATCTCAATCTTTATAATTTAGAAAATTGTTCAAACTTGTCTTCTTAGTGATATTAAACAGTTATAACTAAGCCTTAGTTATTTGTGGGATTCGACTCCGGACTTTTAGACCGGATTATATTTGTAGCGACCACTTATCTTTTTTAGGATTAGAGTTAGGCGTGATCACTTTCCCAAAAAAACAACTAGTTATTTAAGAAGTAACAATTTAAACTATCATCAAAGGATATGGAGGGATGGTTGGGAAGTTCGATGTATTGGAATTAAAAATTTCTTGACAGAAAAAACTTTATTAGCTTAGTTAACTTATTATCTTGTAAACTTTGAATTGATCGAGCCAATTAACTTTTAATACCAATTGATGAAATAAAGAAAAGTTTAAATTGTAATGTCACTAATTCAAATTCCATAGTTCCTCATTATTAAGTGTAGTGAAATCTTTGAAAACTATGAATAAGGAAACAGACAAAATGAACAGCTAGGACTAAAATACACCTAAAAATTCCCATCCCCATTATATCCATTGAAGACATGAGACCTGCCTTTCGGTGAAGGATAAAATCGTAATTACAGATCATATCCAGATGCGTTGCAAAGCAGCAAAGCGAAAGCAAAATCAACTATACACAACATCCACACTAAGACAAATTAAGCCTCCAGTCAGTTCACCGTTCGATCTTTCACATCAGTTCCACGTGTCAGTATAATATAGCAAGACCAAATTCTTCTCATAAACACGGACTGCACCAGAACAACCTACCGCTTATGAAGTGGCATTAGCCGGTGATTTCACACCCTCTGGTGGGCAAATATATAATTCAACTCTCAATTCAATATCCCGCGTTACAAAAGAGCAATTTAGATGTCGTACCAGAACAGAATGTGATACTTACTTCAGTCACCTTTGCTTTATATCTCTCCAATATATATACACAAATCCGTCCATAAATTCTGCTATAATTTTCACTTTGATACTTCAAAATTCTCTGCAAATTTTCTTGTCGTAAAGTTGAAGAAGAGAGAGAAAAATGAGTAGAGGAAACGATCCGAATCCGTTTGACGAAGAGGAGCCTGAAGTCAATCCTTTTTCAGTTACCGCCTTTTTCTCAATGCACTTTTATTCTTTTTTTTTTTTTAATTTTAAATTTTATTTAATTATGAAATGGGTGCATTTCTTAGATCTAGCTTTTTACAAATTATCTTCTGCGTTATCCATTTTGTCGATTTTTGTGATTTTTTATCGGCTATTTTTGTGGTATTTAGAATGAGTTGTTTGATCTAGATTTGACTACTCTAATCGTGGAAGTTTGTTAAGGAATTTAGCATTTATTTTTGTTATTCTAAAGGAATTTAGAAAATTATAGTAACATTTTTAGGTACATTTTGGTGTTTAAGATTGGTTTGTCGGTGTGGTAAAGTTATAGTAGGAGTAGTATTTTAGTGAAATTAATTTTTTTTTTGTTTGGGCCAGCCTGCTCCCACCTCAACTATCTTGCACCTGGTTACCCGCTCCCACTAGCACAACTAGCAGCTAATTCCGCCTACTAAGATTTAGACATAGGAGAAGGAATCACCCCAGCTATTTGTTCTCGCGATTTGAATATGAGAATAAATAAAACTTTAGCTGATTTTCTACTTGGAAATTTCTTTTATTTAGCTTTCTTAGTGGGTGTGCGTCTGCACCAACTATATTAGAGTCGTACTTTGAAAGTCTAGAGTAGGCTCGAGGAGGATCAAAAGACTGATTCTTCGTCCCGTTTAACAAAATACAAATTACACTATTAAAGGTTGGGATATGTTTGAAATTGGACTCTGTTGTAAAAGAAATTTGGACATTACCTGTTTTATACACAGTTTCTGGTCCTTGATGACGACTATTAAATGAAGGTTGTTTCTGTTTGAATTATTATGTTTAGGTATAGTGCATTCCTTTTCACACATTTAAGGAAAATGGAGGTAGGAAAAACAATGACAATACACAATAATATGAGTTATGGTTTACCAAGTTATTTAAGAACAAAAGGGCGCAGTTTAAACATTTAAAAATTTATCTTTATTGTAAAAAAGAGAGGAAAATAAGCAATGAAAGATCAGTCTCTTTTTCTTTGTGGAACCAGTTTTGCTAAATAGCTGGCAAGGGATCTATGATCTCTCTCTCTATATATATGTATATTCTTTTTTGATATATAAAATGAGTATGTGTATACATTAATAAGAAGGTATCTATGATGTGGGTTTAGCTAGGGCGTTTATAACACGACCCAAATAGGCCTCGCTCACGGGTGTCTGAGCAATTCTTCCTGTTGCTTTACAGAACTTCCTTGTATCAACAAACCATTACCCATTAATGCAACACAAACATTATTTGATTCCAAATTCAGAGCAATGCCTTACCCTCTTCAAATTCTACCAATTCACCTATCATTACTTCATCAAGACTGTGAATACAAGCAATGTCGTCGCCTATGTTATGAGGGAAGTCAAAAAAGCTACAAATTTTTAAACATTCATGTCTTGAAACCTTAGTGTATTTGAGCCTTGGTGGGTGGAGATATTCGGTTCCCTTTTCTGGTAGGAGTTGCAGGTGCTTGTTGGAATAATTGAGATGTGCAAGGTGGCCAGATACCACCCATCATCGAAAAAGAAGAAGAAACAATCAGACTTATGAGAAAAATACCAAGTCAATAAGCTAATACCTTAAAGGTCTTAAGAGGTTACTTACGTTAACTAGAACAGATTTTGTAGCCCATGTGGTTAGTTGCATAAAGTGGTTCACTTTATCAAATGTCACTTGCTGCCCTGCCCTGTTGGAACTTGGCTTCCATATCCTTCAGAAAACTCTTTCTTACTTCCTTATTTAGACTCACAATCCCACATATATGTCATAGGACCTGGAAATACCTAGAACCATTAAAATCCAAGATTTGTCCTCTCATCAAGAATTATATGGATTTTCTACTAATCTTTCAAGGTCGTGAGTATTGTTACCAAAATGGCCAAACTGAGTTCTGGAACTATTACAGTGAATTTATGATCAACTTAAAATTGCTTTGTTGAAGTGCAGTTATTGCTATATTATAATATTCAAATTGTAACTTCTTATACACTGTTTACTTTGACTCTGCTCTTAATATGCAAAATCCTCATTTATCATCTGTGTTTTCTTGTAGAATGGTGGCTCTGCGCCTGCATCTAAATCACGCTTTCCTCAAATGATTGCTAGTAGTCTTGGTTTTGGTCAAAAGCATGATGCAACTATTGACATCCCATTGGATTCTACGAATGTAATGAAGTTGATATGCTCTTGTTTGCAGTTTTGTAAAGAACATAGAGTTTTTTTCTGAATCTGTTCTTTTGAATTTTCTTTCAGGGTTCCAATAAAAAGCAAAAAGAATTAGCAAATTGGGAAGCAGATCTGCAAAGGAGAGAAAGAGTTGTTCTTTTTTTCTTTTCCCTAAAAATTAAAATTTTCATTTGCAATGTGAATTTCTACATTTTTCTCTTGCTGATTTCTGATTGTCGCTGCAAGGGTGCAAATTCTTTTTAAAAGTTTAGTTCCTAGATTTTTGGCTAAAATATTTACTGCAACCTCTTCAACTTTTGTGCTATTTTAGTCTATACTTTTCCCGATTTATATTTGAGGCTGATGAATGATTTCCAGAATGCTCTTTTAGCTAAATATTTTGCGTTGAGTTCCGTAACTTATGTAGTTTATTCTAGTTCATATCTGCTTCAACTCAGTTTGAGGCTTCTGCATGATATTCATTAATTGCCCGTTTGACAGGATATTAAACGAAGAGAAGATGCTGTTGCTGGCGGTAAGCAATGACTTGAGCTAGTTTCAGATTGTTATTAAATTGGCTTATTCTCTCTTTAGCATGCCTAGATGATGTGTTTCTATGATTCAATCCAGCTGGTGTGCCAACTGATGATAGGAATTGGCCTCCCTTTTTCCCAATTATTCATCATGATATAGCAAATGAAATACCAGCTCATTCTCGGAAGCTGCAGTATTTGGCATTTGCGAGTTGGTTAGGTAGTGTCTTCACTTCTGTTTTATTTTCTCTTAGATAGTAATGTTTTCTTTGAATATCAAGAGGTTTTATTCTGCAAATGTTTCTCTGATCTCCAATTGTCATTAAGTACATGCACAATTACCACCACCACCACCACCACCAACCCAATAAAATCCCACAAGTGGGGTCTGGGGAGGGTAGAATGTACGCATACCTTACACCTAGATAGGCTGTTTCCGAAAGGCCCTCGGCTCGAGAGGAAGAAAAATAAACAATAGACAATCGATCAATGATAACAATATAAGATAAAAAAAATAGTAACAACATCGTAAGAAATAGAAAAATAGATGTAAAAGCAATAACAATAAACAACAATACTACCATAGGAAATAGTGAGGAAACTACATAAACCACTAACAACCCACAGCGAAACATCAACAGGCCAGCCCCGCCCCCGGAAAAAAAAAACGTTCGACTCTCTCCTAACCTACAACTCTAATACTCGATCTCCACCCCTTCCTATCCAGAGCCATGTCCTCGGACATCTGTAGTCGTACATGCACAATTACCATCTGATTATAATTAGAGAAATTTGTGCCTACTAGTGCAGAATATTTGATCTCACATGAAATTCTTCAGTCTCTTCGCTTTTCCTTGGGCTCAATATGTGTAGGGTGCATTGGTTTCTTTGCTTCTCTTTTTCAGGATTTAGCTTAAAAGATATAACGTGGAAATATACTATCTGCTTTTCGGTCCAAGCTTGTGACAAAAATAAAAAGTGGTTTGGGGGGGGGGGGGCAGCCCGGTTGACTAAGCTCCCACTATGCGCCGGGTCCAAGCTTATGACAAAAAAATGAAATTCCTTTCCCGTCTGCTTCTGCCTAATTTCTGTTGAAACAAGGACCAGTATAACTGTATAATCGAATACCGATCAAACTTGAATTCATTCAGGTTTTCAACAGAAAATTAAGATCCCTGTCCCAAGGGCCAAGACCATTCAGACTACTAATAGCCAGAAGTTCAACCATAAATTCCTCTATTAAATTGATAGCCGAATGTTGTTTCTGTAAAAACAAACACATACTGAGAGCATCAGTAGCTTCATCTTACTTAGTAAGTTTAACGCTAGCAAATGTCTCTTACTCGAATGAGCTAGTATTTTAAGACTTAAGTTGATGACTAGCTGTTTTCATTTATGTGAAATTGAATTTGCTTGTTTCCCATGGAAAAATTGGCAATTCTTTTCTTAAATGATGATAACGAATTAATCGTGGGTGGGTAATAGACTAATATCTTGTTTAGCTAATAGAATTACTAGTTCGTATGGTGCAATAAAGGCAACCTTTGTTTTTTTTTGAATTGGTAACTATTGTATATATTAGAAACATCAGTACATAGGTTGCACTGAAAACCAAATTTACATGAAGAGGATTAGTAGATGTTCTGATTTGAGACCTAGCAAGATCCTAGTATGTCTATGATTGTCAATGTATCTTCTGTGTAAATCTGTTTACACCAAAAACAAAAAAGAAGAATACAATTGAGTTTGATCTTCTGCACTGGATTGCTTCTATCTTCAAAACATCTAGCGTTCCTTTCCCTCCAAACTGTTCACCATATACAAGCCGGGACAATCCTCCATCTATCTCTACTAGTTGCTTCAGCTCCAGCTTCTTCCCAGCTATAAAGAACATCTTTAAGCCTGTATGGCATTGACCATGAAATACCCCTAAGACTAATAAAGATTTTCCATAGTTGATCTGTAATCTTGCAATGTAGAAATAAATGGGTGACAGTTTCAACATTTTCCCCAAATAGAAAACATCTAGAACACAGTGAAATTCCCCTTTTTATGAGATTATCCCGGGTTAATACCGCCTCCTTTGCTAGTAGCCAAGTGAAGCATGTATGGAATCTTTGTTTTCCATATATGTTTCCAAGGCCATGGGTGTACCTGTTGATTATTATGATTCAAAATCTTATATGCATCCTTCACCCGGTAAACCCCTCTGTTGTGCCTCTGCCACCAAAGTAAATCAAACCCTTCCTGTAATCCTTTAAATGCTTCCAGCTCTTTGTAAAGGTCAGCTAATCTTGTTATCTCCCAGTCATTCAGCTGTCTTCTGAGAGCGATTTCCCATCCTTGATGACTCCTCATATCAGCTACTGTCCTGTGCTGGTTATGTGCTAAACCAAACATATCGGGGTGTCTTTCCTTTAAGCTTCCGTGTCCTAACCAGTTATCATTCCAGAATGATGTGTTCCTTCCGTTGTTCACTCTAATGGAGGAGTGGTTCTTCATTATAGGCCAAAATTCTCTGATGGATTTCCACACACTTATTCCACATGATGTTTTGACTTTTTTTGACACCCAGTTATTTTCCTCACCATACTTAGCTTTTATCACTTTGCCCTATAAAGATTGTGGTTCTTGAGAGTACTTCCATAACCATTTCATTCTAAGAGCCTTGCTTTGATTCTTCAAATTCCTTATTCCTAAACCACCTTGTTTTATAGCCATTGTGAGTGTCTTCCATTTAACTAAATGGAAGACCTTTTTCTCCTTATTACCTTGCCAAAGGAATGATCTTCGTAGTTTGTCCAATCTCTGTAAAATGCCGGCTGGAATTGGGAACAAAGACATCATATAAGTAGGAAGTGAGTCTAATACTGAGTTGATTAGAACTAGCCTTCCCCCCAATGATAGGTATTGCGATTTCCATCTTGACAACTTCTTCTCACACTTTTCTATGACTGAATTCCAGATCTCTTTTGATTTGGATCTTGCACCAAGAGGCATCCCAAGGTAAACAGTTGGCAGGGACCCAACTTCTCCTCCCAATATCTGTGTCAGTTCCTCCATGTTGTTAACTTCATTAATGGGGAAAATATTGCTCTTTCTCCGGTTGATGTGTAATCCTGAGACTCCCTCAAATAAGACCAAAATGATCCTTAGGAATCTTAGTTGTTCCTTTTCAGCGTCGCAGAAGACTAGAGTACCGTCAGCATATTGGAGATGTGTGATCTTTAGATTGTTTGCCCCACTCCTGTTTACCTCAAAACCTTTAACCCATCCACTGACTTTAGCCGTTTTGATCATGTTGTTCAATCCTTCCATAGCTATAATGAATAGAAAGGGAGATAAAGGATCACCTTGTCTTAGACCTCCGTGTGAATGGAAAAAACCTTTAGGAGATCCATTTATGAGAATGGAGAATGTTACCATAGATATGCAAAATTTCATCCATCTATTCCATTTCTGCCCAAAACCCATTTGTTCTAGCATTATGAGTAAGAAGCTCCAATTTACATGATCATAGGCCTTCTCAATATCTAATTTGCATAAGATTTCAGGTTCTTTCTTTTTTATTCTTGAATCCACAGCTTCGTTGGCAATCAACACTGCATCTATTATTTGTCTTCCTTTGATGAAAACCATTTGTTGAGCATCGACAATTTTCCCTACCACCCTCTTAAGTCTTTCAGTCAAGACTTTTGAGAGCAGTTTGTAGAAGCTCCCTATCAGACTGATCGGTCTGAAATCTCTCAATTCTTTCGCACCTGTCTTCTTTGGAATCAAAGCTATATATGTTGCATTGAAGCTTTTCTCAAACATCTCCTGCGAATGGAAGTTGTTGAAGGCCTCCATGATGTCTTCCTTCAAAATGTCCCAACACTTTATGAAAAAACCCATTGTGTATCCATCCGGACCTGGGGCCTTGTCACTTGCACACATCTTCAGACAGCTCAAAACTTCTTGTTCCTCAAAGTTACTCTGTAAAGACTCCCTCTCTGATTCAGAAATTCTTGGGCTATTTTCGAAATTGACCGTTGGTCTCCACTCTTCAGGTTCTGTGTATAACCCCTTGTAGAATTCAATGATCTCGTTCTCTATTCTGGCTGGATCCTCGGCTACATGTCGAATCGATAGTTGATCAATGATGTTGTTTCTCTTGTGTGCATTGGCAGTACGATGGAAAAAATTTGTATTCCTGTCCCCTTCTTTGAGCCACAGAGCTCTTGATTTCTGTCTCCATGCACTTTCTTCATTCTTAGTTGTTCCTCAATCTCCATTAGAGTAATTGCTTTCCTCACTGATTCCTCCTCTGTCAGCGCTCTTAGTTGTTGTGTTGCCTCAAAACCTGCGAGTTGACTCAGCAATTTTGATTTTTGCAATCCCAAATTACCTTCACAACTTCTGCTCCATTCTTTTAGCTTGCCCTTGAGCGCTTTTAACTTGCAAGCTAAAATGTAATCTGGTTTTCTTGAGAATTCAAAAGATGTCCACCAGTCTCTAATTCTGTCATCAAAACCTTCCACATTCAGCCACCAATTTTCAAACTTAAAGTATGATTTAGCTTGTTCCCAAGCACCACAGTATAAAGCCACAGGTGAATGGTCAGAAATCAGCCTTTGTTGGATAATTTGCTTGATGTTTCTGAAGCTTTCATCCCATTCTTCTGAAATGAGAAATCTATCAATTCTTGAAGCGGTTGTATGATTGTCCCCTTTGAACCAAGTATAGTAGCCTCCTTCAAGTCGAAGGTCTATCAACTCCATATCTTCTACAAAATCCGAGAATTCCACCATGGCCCTGGACCTCTTTGAACATTCCCGTTTTTCAGAAGGGTACCTTGTAACATTTAAATCACCACAAACCGCCCAAGGACCTTTCATCAATCCTTTCACTGCACCAATTTCTCTCCATACTATTTTCCTTTCTATTCTACAATTTGGGGCATACACTTCTGTTATGTGACATTGAAAATTCTGTAAAAAAGCCTCGAACTTGCAAGTCAAAGTGTATGCACCAGTCTGTAACATCTCTCCTTTCCATACTCTGCACCAGTCTTAACTTTGAAAGATGCAGAAGTTAAGGTGATAGATTTTGGTTTTTTTTTTTTTTTTTGATGAAGTAAGGTGTTGTATTGCTGGCATCAAGAAGATGCAATTAGTACAAAAGAAGAGATGTTAGCTCCAGTACATCATGTGCTGTTCTAATCATAGGGAGCTAACCAAAAAAAGGGCCATCAGGCTAGGCTCATTGCGCCAATAAAGTCTAGAAAGGGGATAACATTATTTACAGGGGAGATATTACTCCAACTAAAAAGATACACCAGACATCTAGCTTTCAAAAAGTGAATAGGAGTTGAAATGCCATCAAAACATCTTCGATTCCTTTATGTCCAAAGACACCAAAATATGCAACCTGGGACCATTTTCCAGATACTTTTGATGGCCTTGCTGACTTTCCAAAAGCTCCTGCTTTCAACTGCTTCCTTAATGTTCTGAGGTAGTGTCCAGCTGATACCAAAAATTGAGAAGAACATGTGCCAGAGATCAATAGCCATTGTGCAATGCAGAAATAGGTGATTGATTGATTCTGAGTTTAGCTTACACATGTGGCATCTATTAACAATCTGGAAGCTCCTCCTACAAAGATTGTCTTGTGTCAAAATAGCATCTTTAAGAGTCGTCCATGCAAAACAGACCTTTGTAGGCATTTTGGTTTTCCAGATTAGCTTCCAAGGCCACATGTCAATAACTTCATTCAAAGCACAAAGTTTATTGTAGCCTGCCTTCACTGTATATGCCCCTTCCTTAGAAGTGCCCCATCGTAGATTATCCGTAGATTATCACTGTATAGATTTTGGTTTTCTCGCAAGCAACCTTTCACTTCTACTTTCCAACTTTTTTCCCTACCTATTCCTTCATTTTTCTTGTTTTCTCCTTTAAGTTGCATGCATTCTCTATTTTGCAAGCCTCATTTTCTGAACCCACGGAGCATATAGTGTATGGGAGAAGCAGAATGATAGTATTCATTAGCTCATTCAAGGACTAGCTTTTATATAGAAGTGATCTTTTGGTTTTGTAAAAGGGATGGCCTATTTTTGCATACACCAGCCTCCATTTTATTGGTTGGTTTGTCATTATCATTGATAAAATTTTGCTTACTGAATTTAAAAATAATGTATGAGAGAAACAGATGGAATGAAAGTACTTCTGTTTTTGTCGCTGCTGCCATTTATGATTAGGGTCAAAAGGCTTTAGACTTTCTGTTTACACCTCTCTCTGGGATCCAAGCAGCGTAAAATAAGTAGTTGCAAGTATTGATTTTATCTTTTCAAACTTTAACAACCGTTCAGCTCTGAAGTTTCAATTGTCCAAAGTTTTGATTGAAATTCAGCAAAGCCGTTTCTTCACTAATAATAACAAAACGATAATAGATATGGAACCTAAAAGTAAGCTATTTGGCAACTTCATCTAATTCACTTGACTCGACATTTGAGGTTGAAATGTGAGTAACTTGAATAGCTTGAAGCGAAACTAGTAGATTTTTTGTTACATGACAGGGTTTATAGCTGTTGTGGAAAAGAATATACTGGGATAGATGACTATCTGCTTTATGGCACGGTTGGCTTCTCTCTCACAAATGTTACTCTTTCTTTCAAGTGCTATGTGGATATTTTTCTATTTTCCTTACTCTTTTTTTCAAGTGTTATCTGAATTTTCTTCTATTTCATCGCCTCTTTGGATTTGCTCTGATTCTTTTTCAGGTATTGTCTTTTGTCTGGCGTTCAATGTTCTTGCCGTGACTATCTGTTGGATTAGGGGTGGTGGTGAGTTTTATTCTCTCTTTGCTGCTGCTTATATGTCATTCTCTTTTATTGGTTTAAAGGTTTAAAAAAAATTCGAGTTCAATTCTTCTGACATTATCTAGTTCTTGCTTTATCTAGGTGTTAAAATCTTTTTCCTGGCTATAATATATGCTTTAATGGGATGTCCCCTTTCGTACGTTTTGTGGTACAGGCCTCTGTATAACGCGATGAGGTATCTAGTGTTGTTTCAATATCTTTTCATAATCTCCTTAATAAAATATCCCGTCAGTTGTTTTTCATATTTTTTGATTTCCGGATGCTGACTTTTTACTCTGAGCTTGTGGTGATGTGCAGGACTGACAGCGCACTGAAGTTTGGCTGGTTTTTCATGTTCTACTTGGTTCGTTCTGCTAACAAAAGTGATAAAGATGCTGCCTATTTTATGTCCGGATTTGATTTTTAGTAATTAACCTTTTATGTTTCTATACGTGCAGATTCACATCGGATTTTGCATACTTGCTGCTATTGCTCCTCCCATTGTATTTCACGGAAAATCCTTAACGTAAGTTCTGCTTCTGTAATTTTTAGTGCATTAACCTTGCACCGTTGAGTGAAATGTTCTGTAGAAGCTGCTAGTTTGATAGGCTGTTTTAGCATAGTAGAATTTCCTTTTAGTCTTTAAGGATATACTTTTTAGGTGAAAATATATTTTAAATTCTACGTTATCCTAGGAAACTGTGCTCGCAGCTAAATTGGATGCAGTTGCCTTGTCACCTTTTCCTCCTTGTTTGTTCAAATATTTTGGTTCATAGGGTGATGCTAGAAGAGTTGAAGATCTCAAGAAACCCCTAGTGTCATGCACCATAAAAAGCACATGCTTCAGTTTTGTGACCAACAGATTACTGTTTCCCTCATTGGTGCATCAGTTTTCCTGCATTTGTACCATATCGATTTTTTTTTATAAGGATATTTGTTCCATATTGATATGAAACAGATAAAAGCAAATTGTCCCCTTAAAGTGCTGGTTGTACCCTGATATGTGATTTTTTTTAATGAACTGAGTGAGCTATGCTGGTCTTGAATGGTGAAAAATGCTCTTTCTGTGCATGAATAAGGGAACGATGAAATATTGATGCCTGTTAAATGAAGTGGATTGTTATCAGGGGTTTTCCATTTTCCCTTGGATTGTCATTGCCATATTTTCACTAATTGTTTCTGCTTTCTTTTTTACTTTATTCTAGGGGTATCCTTGCAGCAATTGATGTCTTCTCTGACCATGTGTTGGTTGGGGTAAGTTGTGTATTCTTTATTGCTCTTTGTTTACTTTATTGCTCTTTGCTTAATGAGTGGAAAGAATTAACAAATTTTTTGACACGTTTGAAACAAACTAGTGCACCTTCCACTGTTGTAATTTATTATGGCTTTTTTGTTTGTTTGTGGTATAACCATCTGGTATCCGGTATCTATTAGCCCGACTAATCCAGATTTGTGCTGCATATGAGGGGGAAGCGCTCCCTTCTAGGGGTTTCTCTATTCTCAAGGCTTGAACCTAAGACGTCTGATTAAGAGTGGAGGGATCCCATCCATCCCACCCTTATCCCTTGGTGGTATTATGAAAATAAGTTTGCATCATGCAGCTGCTTCTTAGGTATGTGATATTAATGAAATCCATGAGGAATATTAGGTGTCAAGAGTAGATAAGAAGTTAGAGTATTATTTTTGAGGCCTTAAAGTACTTAAAGTTCAAGGCTTCACCAATATATGATAAAACAAATTTGCTCTTTTTCTGAATTTCAGTTTCTGCGTTCTTGGTAAAAAATAAAGAATAAGTATCCCACAGGCAGGAGTCTCTAGTAGATCTCATTGTCTCCTTGTAGCCGTTACAAGATTGATTTTTGTTAATTTGGGTCTTGTAACTTGTTACTCCTTAGCACAATCTTTGTGCTAGGGACTACTTTTATCAATATATTGGAATTTGTTACCTTCTCAAAAAAAAAAAAAAAAAAAAATGTATCCCACAGATAGGGGAAGCATATCTTTAACCTCCTTTACTAACTCCCTACTCAGCAAGAAGAGAAGGGAAAAATTGAAGAGGAGCAAGTAGATACATTGAGCACAAAAGCCGCATTTGGAACTCCCCCAATGTTCTTACACAAACCATTGGATGCATTCAGTACATGGGCAGTATTTGGTTTACTAACTAACTAATAAGTTACCCTCTCAGTTTAATTAAATAGTAATTTTAAGTTAAAAAATTCTAAAATGATGAATTTGTGTACTATAATTGCGGCTGTCTCTTGATACAATAATTTATTGATATTGTGAACAAATTGCATACACGTCGTCTATAAAATATATAGAGCCTGCACAAAAATGTGGCTCTCTATGAACGTTACTCATCATTTATGCTAACAGGAACTCATTCAGTATGAAAATTTCAATTTCAGTTGTAAAACCAGGATGGTTATTCTAGAGTGCTGGCACTATATAAATTAGCATACATTAAAAGATTGCCTTGGTATCAACTTACTGAATGCTTGTTCTATTCTAACTGATGGAATGCTTGTTTTATTCCAACAATTTAAATGCTTCTTGGCGCTTCAAAATATTTGAATGCCTTCTTGGGTAGTAGATACTGCCCTTCCAAGTATTATTGTGAAAAGGATATAAGGGGAAAAGCCCTCAATTCTCATTACAGATCGAGTCTGAGTTAACTTTTGCACTGACTTTTACTTGAATTACTGTCTTTTGATATTCTCATTGCATGTTGCAGTTAGTTTGTTATTAGATTTAGTGGATCAAAAGCTTTCTTTAGATAATTAAAACTCCTAAGAGAATATAGTGTTAATGCCTGTATTAGCTTATCAGGCTGTTTGATCTTATCTTTTTGATAGATTCCTGTGTTGTCCTTCTCTTCTTCTTCTTGCAGATCTTTTATTTGATTGGATTTGCCTTCTTCTGCTTGGAAGCTTTGCTTAGCTTGTGGGTGCTGCAGGTGAGGTTTTACAGAATTGAGATTCTTAATGTCAGGTTCATTTAATTAATTGATTGTATGATAATCAACTAGGGCATTCTTTCCACCTAGCCTTCTGGTATCTGCTGTTCTCTTTCTCTCCTGTTCCTCTTTTTAGCTTTTCTAGTTTTCTTCATGTTTGCCTTGTGGCTTGAGCTTCATGATTACGTGGCTTAAAGGTGAAATCTAAGGGAAAGAGAGAATTGTACGCTAATTCATATTTTAAATCTTTTAGCTTTTCTAGTTTGCTTCATGTTTGCCTTGTGGCTTGAGCTTCATGATTACGTGGCCTAAAGGTGAAATCTAAGGGAAAGAGAGAATTGTACTCTAATTCATATTTTAGCTCTTGCGTGCTGTTTGAAGGGCAGTCTTTTTGGGGAAGGGGAGGACGGGATATTATCTGCACTTTCGTTTATCAAGAAAAGAGTATCTCCATTTCTTTGATGATTTTCTAGGTTTTCAACTAGATTTAGATATCTAAGAACTTCCCCTTTGGAGAATGTACATCTCTTGAACAAGTTGGTGCAACCTATAAAAGTAACTGCCATGTTTTCCAGTACAGGGACTAAATGAAGAGTCAGTTTTGGGGGTCTCTTTTTTTTTTTTTTTTTGGGGGGGGGGGGGGGTTGTATCTTTTGGTAGCCCTTTTCAGAACCTATAATTGATTTTAAGTTGTATATATTAACCTGTTACCATTTTGGTGATTAGACTTTTTTATGCTTGATAACAAGCTATTCCATACTACTCTGAGTGAAAATGCTGTACAACTTTAGGGGAAAAGAGTTATCTTAAAACATCCTAAGATTCAAATGGGTACTATCTTGAAAGTTGATTCCCGGGGAAGTTTAGTGGTCCAAGTACCAGCCCTCATGTTAAAATCGGACCAATTCTAACAGAGAAAAAAAGATCTCTTTCCATCTGCCTAAGGCAGAGTTACCCGGTACTTGTGTTGGTAGGAGGTAGTAGCAGGTACCCAGTAGAATAGTCGAAATGCGCATGGCCGGACATTGTCATTGTTTTGGAAAAAAAAGAAGGGGAGTACCAGCCCTCATATTTCTTCTATGTTCTGCTTACTGTTTTATTGTTGAGCCTCCCGTATATGAATGCTTTCCCAAACCAAGCAATTTGATTTCCTCCTCCCTATGATAGTATGACTGATATGGAGGGAGGAAAAAAGAAAAATTGTTGGATGCTGACTGTCTACGCTCATCTTATGATGTTTTCTTCTGTACTATCGATGCAGAAAGTGTACATGTTTTTTCGAGGGCACAAGTAATGCACGAGTTTGTGGCTCAAGATCTCAGCGTCCTAGTAACAATTCTTTTCCGGAGGAAGCTAAACATATGCCTTTATCTCTTCATTATGGTTTTGGCTTAGTTATGACTTGCGTGTTACAGTTGCATGTTTTCTAGGTTTAGTTGATATTTTTGCTTCATTCAAGCATGTTCCTTTTCATTGTCATTTCTGTATGTATTCGCAGTTTGACCTTTGATTAGACTATCGCATTATTTTACCTATAATCATAGCTGCTTTGGGACTCAGCTTGAATCGAATATGTATATTTGGTTCGGATAATACGAGGATTGAGTCAATATCATGATATGTGCTGAAGAAACTGGGGACGTCCATCACAGTAACTTGACTGTTTTCTAAGTCTGGGTGAGGCAATGTTTTGATTTAGAATATAACTATTACAAGTGAAAAATGTAAATCTCTAGTTAAACTTTAATTTTTTTTTAAGTGAGCAGACAAATTTAATTTTGTTAAGCCCTTATTGCCATGAGGACCAATAGAAGGTGCAGAAATTCCTATATATCAAATGGATCTTGGTGTTATAAAGACAGATTGAGCAGGGTTTCGACCATGTTAAATTTGAGTGTCTTACGGCCAAGTATGCAAGTAAATCAGATTTGACCAGATTAGTAAAAAAATAAATATTCCTTTTTTTGTTTTTTTTTGCTTTGCAAAGTGCTTTTGGGTTATTGTGCTACCAAATATATTGAGCACATAACTTCAAATATTTCTTATAAGAGATTCTCAGAAGTATATCAACCAACCGTCCCAGAGCTTCAAAAGTTATTGGTAATTAATTAAAAGCTTGTAATTAGGAGCTGGCCAACATGATTCGGTAAATGAAATTCGCTGTACGCTGCAAAGTCTCAAATTCTGAGTAGACGTGGACATGTTTAAATCCATATCTTGACCCAAATAAGAAGCTTGCTAAAATAGGATATAGGGAAGCAATTATATATGGGGAGAAATTCAAAAATAGTTAGATTTATAAGTAGTTATACAAAAATAGTTACAGTTTCAAAAGTAATCAAAATTTAGCCACAACGAAAATATTATTCAAAATCAGGAAAATACTCCAGCATAATATACTGGAGTTCCAGCATAAGTATACTGGAATTCCAACATATATAATGGAGTTCCAGCATAAGTATACTGGAACTCCAGCATAATATATTAGAGTTTCGGTATAATATACCGCTCCAGTATAATATGCTAGAAATTCATACACAGGTGCTCCAATCTCCAGTATATTATGCTGGAACTTTCCGCGTGTTGGAGTTCCAGAATAATATGCTGGAAGTTCATACACAGGTGCACCGATCTCCAGTATATTATGCTGGACCGATCCTTGTTGCAGCAAAATAGTGGCTATTTTCAATGACTTTGCAAACACTGCTATTTTTGAATGATCAGTTCGAAAACTGGCTAGCCCGTGCTATTGTAACTTATATATGTGGTGCTAAGAGCCTAAATTTAGAATCCTGAATATAGCGAATCTAAAATTAGAACTTTTTTTTTTTTTTTTTTGGAAATAACAAATCTAGCCAGAGAAAAGGCCGGGTTTAGCATATTCCATTTTCCATTTTTATTCATAGTTCGTGACTAATTTTTCCTGAATTAATGTGCTATTCCTCTCTCTCTTCATTTTATCAGTGAATTTCTTGTATTTATCGCACTCACAAGAATGTCAAAATTGAAGAGTGTTGAACTCATGCAGCATACCTAAATCAGTTAACAAGAGTTTAGTTAGGTTTGAATTGCTTCATATCATCCTGTCATTAATTGTATTTAATGTTTTGTAATATACGGATAATAAGTTTTTAGACCGATATGTATTTTTTCAATAAAATTGATTAAATTTGAATTGACTGCCTAATAATTTCTGATTAAGCATACTAAGGCCTCATTTGTTTTTTTAAGACTAGTTTCAGGGTACGCGCTTTGCGACTGTACCCATATTAATAAGTATATATATATTTTTAAATTACATAAATAATATTAGATAATGTGTTTGAATTACAATATAAAATTATAATAAAAAATACCTTAAAGTGATGAATATTTTTCTTATTTATTTAACTCAATAAATGAAGAAATCATGTTTCACAGAAGTTATGAGATGTCTTATCAAGATTTATTAGAACTTATGTTGGAATGTCTTATAATTTTTTTCTTCTTCAGTAATCTAATACTGAAAACAAAACATCAAATTATTTCTCTCACGACTCTCAAATAACATAAGTTGAAAACTGAATCTTATGCTTTTTAACCCTCTACCTCCTAAAAAAATTGATAATGACAATGTAAAATTGAAAAAAAGACGAATATTGAGATAATATTTATAAAACATAAATTAATATAAAAATAATATAGTAAAACGTTGTCATTTGTCAGATGAGCAAAAAAATGATAATTTATTTAAGATATATTTTGTCTTCTACTATTTTATTCTTATTATTTTAAATTTGTGTTTGTACCAGTTTAACTATTTATACTATACTATAATTGATTTGGCTCTATTTTCTGATTTTTTTCACCGCGAATGCTCTTCTTATGAAAATAAATTTATGTACCTTAATAGTTTTGTCAACTTGACAAATAATTAATTTATTTATATGATGAATTTGAAAAATAAAATAAAATTGGTTGTTGTTGCTAATTATTTAATTCAAAGATTCAATTATTTTTTCTATTAAAGGAAATAATTTAGTTTTTGTTAATTCAAAGCATTAATGTTAGTTTTTATTATTTTCATGAAATTTACTTTAAAACAAACTAACGTTATGAGTTATTAACTTTTTCTTTGTTGAAACAACTTAATATTTTATTTTATATAAATTATTTTTCATTTAAACTATGTAACATAACTATAAGTTACTTTACCTAATAGTATCTACTTATATTTTTATAAAGTCAAAAGAAATTAAGCTGCAATTTTTTCTTTTCTAATTACTCATACGATTTAGTTCATCACGTTTAAAACCTATGTAGATACATTCATTAATTGCAAATTTATAATTAAAAAACATGCTAAGACAAGTGAGTTATCACTTGAATAACAAACCAAATAAAGCAAGCTATGTTATCTTAGTCAACATGTATAATATATATTTGAATTATCTCCATCTTTTACAAAAGTCAAACTACAAAAGGATATATCTATATATCTATCTATCTATTTATACTATATTAAAAGCACGAAAGCCCTTAACAAAATGTCGTTCGTTATTTTTACCCTTTAAAAATTGATTTCACACTAGACAAAATAGTCATTTAATTATTCTTCCTAATATTTAGATCTTTGAAATCAAGTAAAATTTTAATATTAAAATCTTTCCTTATTTGAATTATATAAAGATTCCTAATATTTAGGACTTCAAAGTCCAATAAAATTTAGCTATGTAATTATAGTATCTACGATACTAAACGTTTTATTTGTCAAACAAACTGTTAGTATTAAATAACGTGAATGAAATACTAAACGTTTTCTTGATAGCATAAAGCAATTGCTAATTGAGGTCAAAATAAGTACAATACACAAATATAGATAGTTAAGTATCACGGTATCAATTAATGATGAATAATTTATTCAATGGTCAATTTCACATTTCTATATTATATGTGAACTACCTTTCACTTAAATACTATTTTTTTTGTTCATCTTTTTATATCTCTATCTATCTATCTAAATATTAGGACTTCTTATATAATTCATATAATGAAATCTTTTTATACTATATTAAAAACACGAACACCCTTAGCGAAAAGTCGGTCGCCTTTTTTACCCTTTAAAATAGAGTTTACATTGGACAAATTAGTAATTCTAAAATCCTATAATTTTAGTTATTAAATATTTCATTATATGAATTATATAAGAAGTCCTAATATTTAGGACTTTAAAATAAAAAATTTAAAAAGCTATAAAAAAAAGGCTTTGAATTGGGTGTTAAAACTATTCTAAAATTTTTGAGGAGCTAATATTTAGGGCGTTGAGTTGTATTTTAGAAACGTTACTCATTCTATTGTAGCATAAATATATGAGTAGTTCCTCATAATTGAGTACTAGCTTTCAAAGAATTGGAAAATCTTAACCCTTGATTTAAAAAAGTAAAAAAACAAGGAAAGAGCTCGCTTTGAAAGTTACGTTGAATTGGATATTCCAATTATTCTAAAAAATATTATTTTTTCTTGTACTCTAACATATAAGAGTAGTTCCTACTAACAAATAATGATAGCACCGAATTTACATTGGAATGGAAGATGTTAACGTTTGATCTTAATTAGTGTTAGGCTAAAAAATTCAGTATAAAAATAATTTGTTCGTTTCAGTAATTTTATTAATAGCAACAAAAATATTAAAAATGTATTTAAATAATTTAGAAAAGAAAAGACTTAGAATTTATAAATATTTACTCAATATACTACAAACAAAATATTAAAAAATAAATTTAGATTTTATAGCAAATCTATGAAAGATTTTTATTCTAATATGATTTATAAAATATTTTATTAATGACAATTAAACTCAAATTTATATATGCACAACCTATCTGATTATGACAAAACACTAACTTTCAACACGTAATGCTTATGAATTTTTTTGACCTTTCCCTAAGTGAATTCGAGCTTAGAAAGTTCTACCATTAAATATTTTGTATATGTTATAAAATAAAGACTATAAAGTAAAGACAAGTATAGAGAGAAACTGATATATTATTCGAATTCAAACTGATGTACATAATGAACTAAAATATCTTCTATTTATAGAAGAAATGAAGCTGCTGTGTAAGCTGCTACTATACCAGATATGGATAATCTTCTACTGAGAGTAATGTTTATCCATAACGGAGTACTGAAAGGATAAGCTTATTATACCCGATATGGATAATCTTCTACCGGTGGTAATGTTTATCCATAACTGGGTACTGAAAGGATAAGCTTATTATACCCGGTATGGATAATCTTCTACCGGAAATAATATTTATCCATAACTGGGTACTGAAAGGATAATCTTATTATACCCGGTATGGATAATCTTCTATCGGGGATAATATTTATCCATAACTGGGTACTGAAAGGATAAGCTTATTATACCCGGTATGGATAATCTTCTACCGGGGGTAATGTTTATCCATAACCGGGTATCAAAGTGATAAGCTTCTTCAGGAAGCTTATTTCCAATAGAGTACTTAAATAGATAAACATATTTACGGTGGAGTCCCATATGGATAAGCTTCTTCAGGAAGCTTATTTACAACAGAGTACTAAATGAACATCCATAATATAATATATTTATAACACTCCCCTTGGATGTGCATTAAAAGATAATGTGCCTTGTAAGCACGTGATTTTTGCTTCACGGACAATCGCTCCAAAAAGAAAATAAAAATAGTGGCAAAAGGCTTCGCTGTACAATTTTTCGATCTTTCCGTGACATGTGTTGTTAGTCGTTTGTGAGTCTGTCCATTTTGCATCTAGTCATTATCAAACAAAAATACAAAAAATATATGTGGCGTTAAAAGAAAATTCAAAAAAAAAATATATAAATATATGTGCATCGTCCGTTTTAGGTTGTGATTTAACTTACTTGGTATGATAATTATGTTGAAATGCCATATTGTTATTTGTTTTAATTTCATTTGTTTTATTAGTTATTTTTATTTTTATTTTTCTTTAAATTGGAAAACAAAAGAAAGTTGAAATCAATTTGGGCCCAAAAGAATAAGACAAAAAAAGGCCCAAACCAACGATCTGACCCGGTCCAAACCGGCTGCCCAAGCACCTCCTGAAACGACGTCGTTTCAGGCAAATCAATCCCAGCCGTTCCAATCAATCCAATCCAACGGTCCAGGATCATTTTCGGCAACCCGTGTTCAAACCCGACCCAATAACCAATCCGACCCAACCCCTCACTTAAACCAAACGACCTCGTTTAACTACCAAACGACCCCGTCTCATTTCTCACCATCAGATCCAAGCCGTTGAGATCATTTGATCTAACGGCTCAGATCCAATCCCCTACTCCGTATATAAACCTTCCCTTACACCCACGCCCCCTATACCAACACCCCACCCCTTCGTCCCCAAGCTCAAACCCAGACCTCTCATTAGAAACCCTAGCCGCCCCCGTCTCCCTCGCCATTAAAGCCGGCGGCATGGACGCCGGTGGCCACCTCCTGAACACCCTAGGACCACCTCACTGTCCTGAACACGAATCCACTAACCACGAGCCTCGAATCACTTCCGTTCGTCTCGAATCTTCATTTGAAGATTTGAGTCGAACCCGGATCTATGCCAAACCATCCCATCTTCATACCAGACACTCCCCTGACCTTCCTCGTGACCAAACCAAACTTGGTTTGGTCCGAATCTACCCACAACTCCCTAAAAATCAGATCTGGAAATCCAGACTTTAGAACACATGCACCTGGGGAATCCGGGCGGTTTGGACATGGGTTTGAGGTCTAATAGACCTTAATCAAGGCGTTCTCATGTGAGAACACCCTGATTAAAGTTTGTTCGGCCTCAAAAGTTCGAGGTTGAATCGGATTTGGGTCTGTTTGATTTAAACACTTTTGGTAAGTTTTCCTTTCTTGTGTTTTATTTCTAAATAAGTGGTCAGCATATCTCTTTGTGTTTGTTTGTTATTTTGTTATTTTTCATTCGGACTTCTTTCATCTCTGTAAAGACCTTTTATTTGGTCAATTGTTTTCTGTGTATGATTTGAATGTATTCTGTGATGTGCATGTTCGATTAGAGTAGTCGTCAAGCGAATTAATTCATATAGCCCTAGTAACTGAACAAAAACTGTCTGATGCCCTTTAGGTCCCTGTATATGTTGTCTATTTGAACGACTGATTATTACCTGTTATGATTAGTATAGTCGACTCGATAAATGTCGTCGATCAGTTTTCTATAACTAATGAATCGAATGAGCTAATAATGTCGCATGACTAATTGAACCTTGCTATTGACTGAATGCCCCAGCATTGTTTGAAATGGTTTGTTTGCACTATAAAGCTGACTGAAAAGGTTCAGCCCAGCCAGTCTTGAGTTCGAACTTTCATCAGTTCAAAAATGCCCTGATGCTGCAATAGGCAGGGGCAGTAATAATCAAGGTTGACAGGGGTATTCTGGGGTGTTAAAAAGAACAGAAGTAATTAGTTTAAGTGAGCTGACAAATGGGATACTAAATTAGGATTAAACTAATGCCAATGGGGGAACAAGACACAAGGGTATGGGGCTTAAATTGAATAATAAAATGATGCCCATAACTCCTGATTAAACAAAACCAGGCGTGGGGAATAAAGGGGGCTGACACCAAAAGATGCTTAGGCATGGGGCTTAAAGGGGTATGGGCAGGCTGCAAGTTGCAGCAAAAAGGGCAGCTTAACTGCACTGGTTCATTTGGCTTATAAATAAGCCATTTGAGAACTTAAAAGGGGCTGGACTTTTAGTCTTCAGAAAAGAGAGAGGAAAGACTGGAATTTTTAGTCTCGAGGCTGGACATTTCTTAGTCTTCAGAAAAGAAAAACAAGAAACAAAAGTCTCAGAATATTGTAACCAAACACTGTCTGAAAATTACATAAGAGTTTATGTTGGTTTAGCTGTCTTGGCCAATTACTGTTAGTTGCCTGTTTGAGCTGTTTGTGGTTGTTGAATTGCTGGGGTGTTTACCTTGAATACTCTGCTGTCTCTGCTGGTTCATACTCTGTTTCGGGGATTGTTGTTTGTTGCTCGACTACTCGGGAGCTTCATCTTTGTTGGTTGATTTTGTTGCTGTGTTGTTGCTGTGTATCTGCTGTTGCTGTGTTTACTGCATACTGCCCAGCTGATCATTCCTTTCTTCTTTGTCTTCTATACCAGGTACACAACCAATGCACTGTCAAATGTAATTGGGAAATTTGAGCATGAGTATAAATGAAAGTCCTGAAGAATGTCTTTATACATAGATGGTTACATTAAACATTCATGTAATATGTAATAGTTTGCATCCTTGTTTAGATACTGAAGGTAGCCTGTGTGCCCAATAGATGTCAATATGTGGTGATTGAATGTTAGTTTGTATATGTAGGTTGATAGATAAAAGGGTCTCAAATGCAGTAGGTTGTATCTTAGGTTTTTTTTTATGGTTAGCATGTCCTTAAAACATAGAACTAACCATGTTAGTTAATTTCATGTCCTTTTGATAAATTGTCTCCTTATAACTGACAAACCATTGCTTTAAAATAAACGTCGCAAGGCTGCACTTCTCAACCTCCCGAAGGTCGAGCCCGAATCAAACGAACCCAGCAGCCTTTCATCAGAAAGGCACTGGCCCAGGTCCAGCCAATACCGTGTGGGCTGGGTTTGGGCCCACGGTGCTCGATTAGCTGCCCATGGGCACGATCATGTTTTCTTATTCTGCAAAGGCACTCGGGATTCCGTTATAATAACCTGCAAGCATGTAATTGAATAGGGTCATTTTTAACCTCAACTAGTAGAGACAAATGTGACAAGAAACGTAGTTGCTATAGGATATCCTGTTAAAATAAAGACGAGATGAGCTTCGACAAACAGAAACGCACAAGATGCGGGGCCCTCGTTAAACGTATATTATCAAAGCATTTAGTTTCCAGGACGGGTTGTTTAGTAAATTTCACAACCCTCCTAAAATAACAATACGTTAGACTCCTTAGGACGCGCCTTAATAAATCTTACCTTCTTAAACCCGGGTGCACATTTATGTGACCCAAATCCAATTCTCAACGGAGTCGAAATGTGTTTCTAATCACGGGTACATTGATTGTGACGTGGTTCGAGATGCGTGTCCATGACGTTGCAAATTCATTTTGAAAAAAAAAATAAGAATGAGATGAGCCTCGCCAAATAAAATACAAATTGTGGGGCCCTCAGTAAATATTTGCTTTAAAAATTATTTAGACTACGGGATGGACCGTTTAGTAAAATTCCACGGTCCTACCCAAAATAAATACGCTAGTCGCTTTAGGCGCGCCTTTAATAATTTAATTTCCTTAAACTCGGGTGCACATTGATGTGACCCAAATCCAAATCTCAACAGAGTCAAAGTGTGTCGACGACCACGGGTACATTGATTGTAACGCGGTTCGAGATACATTTTCACAACGTTGCAATTCTTGATAAAAACAGTAAATGATAAAAGCGGTTAAAAGTTAAATTTTGCACATAAGTTCAGACTTGTATAAAATCAGATAATCAAGCCGAATATAACAGTTGAGCGACCGTGCTAGAACCACGGAACTCGGGAATGCCTAACACCTTCTCCCGGGTTAACAGAATTCCTTATCCGGATTTCTGGTACGCAGACTGTAATATGGAGTCATTATTTTCCTCGCTTCGGGATTAAAATTGGTGACTTGGGACACCCTAAATCTCCCAAGTGGCGACTCTGAAATAAATAAATAAATCCCGTTTCGATTGTCCTTTAATTGGAAAAACTCCCTTGCACCCTCTCTGGTGCGGAAAAAGGAGGTGTGACAGCTCTGGCGACTCTGCTGGGGACTCTACACCCAGAACCACTGGTTCAGGGTTAAGAATTCGAGCTTAGAATAATTGTTATTATTTGGCTTTATTTATTATCTGATTATTACATGTTTTGAGCCTAATGTGCTAAATGCTGCTTTTACCGCTTTGATATTATTTGAACTGTATATAAACTGTGCCGAAACCTTTCTCTTCTTACCTCCGGGGATGTGCTTACTGGTTGAGACTCCCTATTCTGTTAGTGTCATACCCTAAATAAAAGAGGCTCGGAAAGTTTCTAAGCCGGCTGGCCTTTTGGTTCCCGGAAAGGAGCTCCTTCCTCAGCTCGAGTTGTCCGCTCAGGTACACTGTCTAGAACACCGACCCAGGTTTTTGAACCTAGTATAACAAAGCCACATGCCGGATCCCTAGTAGGAACGCTTATTTGCATCACGTTGCATATGACTTAGGGGACTCAACACAGGGGTTGGGTCCGTCTAGGACTAGCAACCTGATATGAAAAGACCATTCTGGTGCATCCCATTGTTTTCCGTGCATTTATTTGTCTCATGCCCGCATGCTGACCGGTGTTTGAATATTTGGAATATTGTGAAAAAAAAAGGGAAATAACGGTTAGGAATTGATTGTTTATTGTTGAAAAAAAAAGAGATAAAAAAAACAAATACTGGCAAAACTATGCCAAAATTTTGAAAAGTCGTTGTTCTGTCTTTCAAAAAATAAAATATCAATAGAAATATATAGTTTGTCTTGTCATTAAAAAAAAAAAAAAAAGACCCTATCTTTAAAATGTTTTTTTTTATGAAAATAATAATAAAAAGAGTCTTGTGTTGTCTTTACTTTTATTATTTGTTGCAAATATATGTATATATATATATATATATATATATATATATATATATATATGAAAAATTCAAAAGTTTTGCTTTACTTCAAAATGTATATATATCTTTATTTGTGGCAAAATATTTGTCTTGCTAAAGGTCTAGAAAAGTCCTCTCAGGCTCCCAGTTTTCGAAACAAAAATCCAAAATATTTTCCGTTATTGACTTCTTTGGAAAGTTTTTATATATATACGAAAATTCAAAATTCACAAAAAATCGCATATATTTTTGTTTTTATCAGGATAAGTGTCGTTTGTTAAATCTTATTAATAAATGTGCAGAATGAGCACGATTCCGAATGAACCCTTTTCAATCATGAATAAAATCCCCCTCCAATTGCGGCTCTGGTGGAATGATTTGGGCAAAGAAGGGCATGACGAAATCAAGAAGTATCTGAAAGGCCTCACGAGTTTGTTGGATATCAAGCCACGGGGAGATATCATAAGGGCACTAGTCCCCCACTGGGATCCTGCGCACAATGTCTTCCGTTTCTCAGATTTTGAACTTACCCCAACTTTAGAAGAAATAGCAGGGTATATCGGCAGCACTGAGACTCCTTTGAGGCACAAATATCTGATTGCTCCAAGAGCTGTAGCAATACACAGGTTCCTGGATTCTTTAAAGATAGTCAGAACAATTCATAACCCTGACTTGGCAAAAGGTTTTTGCAGCATGAGTTTCGTATATCAAAGATATGGTCACATAGGAGGATTCGACAAGCCAGAAAACCAGTTGTGCAGCAAAGGTAATCGCCAAAAGTGGGAAGAACATAGACGGATTGCTTTCATGATAGCTTTCTTAGGACTACTGGTATTCCCAAGAAAAGACGGGAATATTGACATAAAGATAGCAGGGGTCGTCAGTACGTTGCTCACACAGAGTGATAGTACGTTGGCGCCCATGATAGTATCTGATATATTCCGGGCACTCACTTCTTGCAAAGCCGGAGGAAGCTTTTTCGAGGGTTGCAATTTGTTGTTGCAAATGTGGATGACCGAACACCTATGTCACCGAGCCCAGTTTCTGAGCCATGGATCCGCTGGAAAGACCTGCATAGAGGAGTTCTATACCAGAGTTAATGAAACCTACCTACCAGAAGGAGTCACAGCATGGACCTCATATTTCCATACCCTCAACGCCAGTCAAATACAGTGGGCGCTAGGATGGTTACCGATCGACGAAGTCATATACATGCCAGCAGCCAGGCCCCATTTTCTCTTAATGGGACTTAAGAGCATTCAACCATACGCGCCGCATCGGGTTTTAAGGCAACTTGGGAGGTATCAGATAGTGCCAAAAGACGAGGATCTGAGCATCCAGGTAATCGAGATCAGTCCCGACGGCCAGTTTCCTGAAGCAAGGGTTCGTCAAATTTGGAGCCAATGTCAATACTTAGAAGCAAATACTTGTGTAATGAATCGGGCAGAAGGGGAAGTTTCGCCCGGGTATCAGGCCTGGTACAAAGGGGAGACATCACCTGGAAGACCGACCAAAAGACCTCACCTGCAAGAATTTGCCAAATCTTCACAAGAACAGTGGGGCTGGTTGGCCAAAGAGCAGGAATATCTTACCAAAGCAGGCAAACTGAAGCAACAAATCCAGGATATGAAGTTTGAGTGCCAATTACAGTCTGCTGCACACAAAGGAGAAAAGAACCAGTTAATCAGAGAAGGCGAGATCCTCAAAGCTCAGATCCGGAGAATGAAAAAAGAGGCTAATAGCCAGCTAAGAAGCCAGGCAGATAAAAGATTGATAGCAGGGTTAAAGGATCAGATTGCGGAATGCCGGGAAGATTTGGAAAAAGCCAGGGACAGCACAGCGAAATTGCGAACCAAGTGGGCAAAGGGTGCGATAGCTCGGAGGCAGCGCCTGCAGCGAGTCATAAGGGATTATGAACTGAGCATCGGGACATTAAGGGAAACGAATGCCTCTCTTCAAGAGAGGATCTTCAAGCAAACACGAGATGCCCAAGCCGACAGAAGGCGATGTTACGAGGCAATGACCAGAATGGAAAGGCAGATGGAGATGTTCCAGGACCAGCTTGCCAGCAATGCACAAACACTAGGATTGAAGAACCGACAGATAAGGCAGTTGTTCGCGGAAAGGGACAACATTCGGGGAAAGATCGACGAGATTGGGCATTACATCTACATGAGATGCCTGGCATGCGAGCAAAAGCCTCGAAAGACCCTCCTTGTTTCCATCATGGGTTGCGTCCACCGAATCATGAATGAGCTAAAAAACCTGCAGAGGGACCTCACACCAAGGGCCGCGGAAAGGCCGAATGATGCCTCGCGGGTCCCTAAGTTGGAAAATTAATCTTTGGTTGAGTCCTGTTTATTTGGCTTTGTCGCTTTTCCATATGTTGTTTTCCTTTCTTCAAAACGGGTTAAGAACTGTGGAGTCTGTACTATTGCTATTCCTTGCTTGAAGTAATTTGTAATAGCAAAATTTTGAGAATGAATTTAATGATTTCACAAGAATTGTGTGTTTCTTTACTTTAAGGCAGAACTACGCCTGGTCTGATTCACGCGGGGACGTGATACGTAGGCAATCCCCATAAGATTCGACCGCTTTCAATAAATAAAGAAAAGAAAATGTAAATAGAATAAAACGCAGGGTTTCGCAAAATACTTTAAAGAGACGAATGAACGAGCCGGAATGACGCATGTGGTTTGAAGCAAAGCATGTAGAAACGGTTAACTGCCTAAGTGCATTGCATCCTCTATGTGTTATGATCAAATCTGTTAAGCTCTAACACTAACAAAGTTTGTTGTTGTCTGATATCAGACAGTTAGTTGTTAAAGAATTCTGGCAACACATTCATACCAAACCAGATCCAAAGGACCGGTAGCAACAAGCATGACTACTTCAGAGAATAGTAATGAGGAAGAAAGGCCGATGAGCCAGTTGCTAAAAGAGGCAATGGAAAAGATTGAAAGGATGGGACTAGAGATGCATGCAATGCAGCTAGCCCTGGCCAAAACGCAAAAGAGCCCTGAGACACTGGGACACATGCCGGAGTACCCTCACTCTGGCCCTTCCACAAGCCGCCCAAATCCCCTCTATCATCAAGAAAGAAGCCCTCATGATTCCCAAGCTCCACCACCCCATCAACCTCTCCCAACACCCAATATTCCCATTTTTGTGGGGCCTGCATCAGCCCCTTTGCAGCGAACGACCAGTGAGCCATTGTTTCAGGCTCACGATACACAATACTATCCCCCTGAGCCTACATTCCACGCACCGGAACCACAGGCTTACAATCCCCATTTGGAAATACCGGCAGAGGTTGAGAAGCCGGTTAAGGCCCCTGAACAGGATGAAGTGTTAAGAAAGTTCAAAAGCCTGGAGCAATCCTTCAGGAACTTGCACGGGCTGGGCAATCAAGTCAGCATGGCATACAAAGATCTGTGCCCTTTCCCAGATGTCCAACTCCCGGCTGGGTTCAAGATGCCCAAGTTTGATTTATATGAAGGGCACGGTGATCCCATGGCACATTTGCGGGGATTCTGTAGCAAAATGAGAGGGGCAGGAGGCAAGGATGAGCTTTTGATAGCTTATTTCGGCCAAAGTCTGAGCGGATCTGCACTGGAATGGTATACCAGGCAGGATTTCAGCAGGTGGTACACGTGGGATGATCTGGCACAGGCTTTTGCAGGTCATTTCCAGTACAATCTAGAGATAGTCCCTGACCGTCTCACGTTATTGAGAACTGGGAAGAAACCCGGGGAAAGTTTTCGCGAGTTCGGATTCCGCTGGAGAGAACAAGCAGCTAGAGTCGATCCTCCCATGAGAGAGGGAGAAATGGTAGACTACTTTTTGCAGACATTAGATCCAACCTACTTTGGTCACTTGGTGACAACGGTTGGAAAATCTTTCAATGAGGTGGTCAAAATAGGGGTCATGATAGAAGAAGGTTTGAGGTCGGACAAGATCTTGAACTATTCGGCACTTAAGGCCACAACCCAGGCTATTCAAAGCGGCACGGGAGGTGCGCTAAGAAGAAAGAAAGAAGAGGTTGCCACGATCGAGGCAGGCAGTTGGTCCAGAGCTGGCAGGCCGCACTACAACCAACCCAGGCCTCACAGGTCAAACTACCCATACAACCCACCACAAAATTTCTATCCGCCTCGAGAACCACATTGTTCAGTACACCAAGCCCAGGTATACACTCAGCCTCCGGTTCGCCCACAATGGCGCGCACCGGCTCCCCAGAACATATATGCACCACCACAAAACACTTACCCTCCACCAAAGGCATATAGAAATCCTTCAGGGGCAGGTTTCCGGGGAAATCCAGATGCCAGAAATGACAGGTTGCGGAAGCAAAGAACCTTCACCGAACTGGGAGAAACCTACACCGCTGTGTTCCACAAGCTGCGGCAATTGGGTTTGGTTAGTCCTGTCCATACTCGGGAACCAAATCCCCTGCCTCAGAATTTGGATCGTTCAATCAGTTGTGAATACTGTTCAGGGATGCTCGGGCACGATACCGAGAAGTGCTGGAAGTTAAGGCATGCCATACAGGATCTTATTGACACCAATAAGATCGAGGTCCAGACACCGGAGGCTCCTAACATCAACCAAAACCCACTGCCAGCGCACCACGAAACTCACGTGATTGAGTTGGTGTGTGAGAGAGGAGAATTAAGAAAACCCTCACAAACAGTGATGATGATCCAAGCTGCCCCAAAAGAAGTCTTAACCAGTGGAGGAACAAATGTACAGTCGCAGGGAGAAGGCGTCAAGCCGGTAGTGATATTGGGGAAGGGCCCGTCCATCATAGCAAGCAAACCCGAGCCAAGCAAGTTGGTAATACCAGGGATCCTGCCCACACCGGCAGTCATGTTGAAAGGGGTATGTAGAGAACGAGTGACCATAAAGCCGGTGGTCCAACTGCCAATGCTTGACAGCAGGGCTGTGCCCTGGAAATATGAAAAAGCAGTGGTGACGTACCAAGGAAAACAGGTGGAAGAAGTCAGTTGTGAAGCGCAAGGGCTGACTCGATCAGGTCGATGTTTTGCTCCGGTGGAGTTAAGAAAAACCAACCCAGTGGCGACCAAGAAGCCAGTGTCAGAAGAAGAGGCTGAAGACTTCCTGAGGAAGATGAAAGTACAAGACTATTCTGTGGTTGAGCAGCTGAGAAAAACACCTGCCCAGATCTCACTATTGTCATTACTCCTCCATTCCGAGGAACATCGTCGGGCCCTGTTAAAGATATTGAACGAGGCCCATGTACCCAGTGAGATTTCTGTAAACCACCTGGAAACCATTGCCAGCAAGATTTTCGAGGTGAACAGAGTGACATTCTCAGACGATGACCTGCCAGTGGAAGGAACGGAGCACAATAAAGCTCTATACCTAGCTGTCAAATGTGAAGACTCGGTGGTAACCCGAGTATTGGTGGATAACGGCTCAAGCGCCAATATTTGTCCCTTATCCACCCTGGACCAGTTAAAGGTTGACCGTGGAAGAATCCGGGAGAACAGCATCTGTGTCCGGGGGTTTGACGGAAACGGAACAGCCACTGTGGGGGATGTTGTACTTGAACTAACCATTGGCCCGGTCCTGTTTACCATGGAATTCCAGGTATTGGACGCCACGGTATCTTACAACTTGCTGTTAGGACGACCCTGGATTCACGCAGCTAAAGCGGTGCCTTCCACCCTACATCAGACAGTGAAGTTCGAGTGGGAAAGACAAGAGGTCGTGTTGCACGGCGAGGATACAACATGCACCATGGGCGGAACCATTGTGCCTTTCATAGAGACCACTGATGACAAGGGTCCCTGGGTCTACCAGATTCTCGATACAGGGTCGGCCAACAAAATTTCTGAAGGAAAAATCATCCCGCACCCTAGGGTGGCTGCCGCAACAGTCATGATGATATCAGAAATGCTGGGTAATGGGTTTGTGCCGGGAAAAGGCCTGGGAGTTGAACTTCAAGGGATAGTCCAACCTGTCTCCCTTCCTAAAAATCTGGAAACTTTCGGGTTGGGGTTCAAACCAACCGCAGCAGACAGGAAGGAGGCGCGAAGAATGAAGAAGAGGGTCTGGTTTCTGCCTAAACCAGTGCCACGCCTCTCAAGGTCTTTTGTTAAAGCAAGTGCCAAGGGGTCAGTGATCCCAAAGATTCGAGGACCTTTGATCGGTATAAATGAAAACCTGAATCAGAGTTTTGAGAGTTTGTTCGCGGATGTCAGTATGGTGGAAGCTGGAGAAGGTTCCAGCAGAGCAGAGATAAAATTTGTGGGGCCTGAGGCCAAGACCAACAATTGGACGGTTACTCCTCTTCCTGTCCGAGGGGAGTCTTGGTAGTAGGCTTTGATTAATGTTTTGTTTGTTTATTTGTTTGACCGGATTATTCAAGGGTGTATTCCAAATTTTACTCCCGTTTTGTAAAAGTGTGAACCCTTTTTATCCTGCAAATTTAATAAAGTTCTTTTCTTTTGTCCCATTTTAATTTCTTGTTTTGTTCTTTTTCTTTCTGAACAGTTCTCTTTTTACTGGTCCTAATGACATGGCATGCACAGCGGATCTTCGACCTAGTCTAAATAATCAATCTGAATCTGACTCAATGATGCAAGAGGTCGTTTGTGATAATGAATCCGAAGGTGACGAAGGGGAAGCCTTCGAAGAAATAAACCGAGAACTGTGCCAATTTGAAGAGAAACCCAAGCCTAACCTAAATGACACTGAGGCTGTGAACCTAGGAGACGCTGATAACATCCAAGAGACCAAAATTAGTATCCACATTGAGCCAAATGTCAAAGCAGAATTGATCAAAACTCTCAGGGAATTCAAAGACATTTTTGCCTGGTCATATGATGATATGCCTGGATTAAGCACCAATTTAGTGGTTCACAAATTACCCACTGACCCGGCACACCCTCCGGTCAAGCAAAAACTAAGGAAATTTAAAACAGAAATGAGTGTGAAAATCAAAGAAGAAGTGATCAAGCAGTTGCAATCGAAGGTCATTCGGGTCACTCGATATCCCGAGTGGCTGGCCAATGTGGTACCAGTCCCAAAGAAGGATGGAAAAATCAGGGTGTGCGTCGACTACCGCAACCTCAACAAAGCAAGTCCCAAGGACAATTTCCCGTTACCCAACATTCATATCCTGATCGATAATTGCGCTGGGCGCGAGATCGGATCCTTTGTGGATTGCTATGCGGGTTATCATCAGATCCTAATGGACGAAGAGGATGCTGAGAAGACAGCGTTTATTACGCCATGGGGAACCTACTGCTATCGGGTAATGCCGTTCGGGTTAAAGAATGCTGGGGCAACGTACATGCGAGCAATGACTGCTGTGTTTCATGACATGATACACAAAGAAATAGAGGTGTACGTCGATGATGTGATCATCAAATCTTGGCGTCAGGAGGACCATGTGGCAGACCTAAGGAGATTTTTCCAAAGACTCCGGAGGTATGATATCAAGCTTAACCCGGCCAAATGCGCATTCGGGGTTCCATCAGGAAAGTTGCTAGGATTCATCGTCAGTCGACGGGGGATTGAGTTAGACCCATCCAAAATTGAATCCATCCGAGATTTGCCACCGCCAAGGAACAAAACGGAGGTAATGAGTTTGCTGGGTAGACTCAATTACATCAGCAGGTTCATCGCTCAACTCACAGCAACTTGTGAACCCATATTTCGGCTGCTGAAAAAGGATGCTGCGGTAGGTTGGACAGCAGAGTGTCAGGAGGCTTTCGACCAAATCAAAGGGTATCTGTCTAATCCACCCGTATTGGTCCCGCCTAAGCCCGGGAAACCTCTAATTCTTTACCTGACGGTCTTGGAAAATTCATTTGGCTGTGTACTGGGGCAACATGATGACACAGGAAGGAAGGAGCAGGCCATCTACTATCTTAGCAAGAAATTCACAGTACATGAGGTCAAGTACACTCAACTCGAGAAAACATGCTGCGCCCTAACTTGGGTAGCTCAGAAGTTGAAGCACTACCTGTCTTCATACACTACTTATCTCATATCCCGTTTGGACCCGTTGAAGTATATCTTTCAGAAACCTATGCCCACGGGAAGGTTAGCAAAATGGCAAATTCTGCTCACAGAATTTGATATCATCTACGTGACGAGGACGGCCATGAAAGCCCAGGCACTGGCAGACCATTTGGCAGAGAATCCCGTTGATGAAAAATACGAGCCCTTAAGAACGTATTTTCCTGACGAAGAGGTGATGCATACGAATGAGTTGGAATTACCCGAGGAACCGGGTTGGAAGCTTTTCTTCGATGGAGCTGCAAACGCAAAAGGGGTTGGAATAGGGGCAGTACTCATTTCTGAAACAGGACGGCATTATCCTGTTACGGCTCAACTGCGCTTCTATTGCACCAACAATATGGCCGAATATGAGGCTTGCATTCTGGGTCTGCGCCTGGCTGCCGACATGGATGTCCAAGACGTCTTGGTCTTGGGAGACTCGGACCTCTTGATACATCAAATTCAGGGAGAATGGGAAACACGAGATCTAAAACTCGTACCATACCGACAATGCTTGCATGATCTGAGCAAGCAATTTCGATCGGTAAAGTTCAAACACATCCCGAGAGTTCACAATGAGGTTGCGGATGCCTTAGCCACCTTAGCATCAATGCTGCACCACCCTGACAAAATGTATGTTGATCCTCTACACATCCAGGTCCGTGATCAGCACGCCTACTGCAATGCCATAGAAGAAGAAGCCGATGGCAAACCCTGGTTTCATGATATCAAGGAATACCTCAGGATGGGGATATATCCAGAACATACCTCTGGAGACCAAAAAAGAGCCCTTCGGCGTTTGTCGAATGGTTTCTTCCTCAGTGGAGGAGTATTGTACAAAAGAACCCCGGATTTGGGATTGTTGAGATGCATAGATGTCGGGCAGGCAACGACGGTTATGGCGGAAGTACATGCCGGAGTTTGTGGGCCGCACATGAGTGGATATGTATTGGCAAGAAAGATCCTTCGAACAGGGTGTTATTGGCTCACCATGGAACACGACTGTATCACTTTCGTGAGGAAATGCCATCAGTGCCAGATACATGGAGACTTGATTCACTCTCCGCCAACAGAGTTACATACGATGTCAGCACCCTGGCCGTTTGTAGCATGGGGCATGGATGTCATTGGGCCCATTGAGCCAGCAGCGTCCAACGGTCATAGGTTCATTCTAGTGACCATTGATTACTTCACCAAATGGGTTGAGGCTAAAACCTTCAAATCAGTAACTAAGAAGGCAGTGGTGGACTTTGTTCACTCCCATATCATCTGTAGATTTGGGATCCCAAAAGTGATCATCACGGATAACGGTGCGAATCTTAATAGCAGCTTGATGAGAGAGGTATGCCAACAATTCAAGATTACACACCGTAATTCCACCCCATATCGTCCTAAGGCAAATGGAGCAGTCGAAGCAGCCAATAAGAATATCAAGAAGATACTGCGAAAAATGGTGGAAGGGTCCAGACATTGGCACGAGAAATTACCCTTTGCTTTGTTGGGTTACCGCACTACCGTCCGGACTTCCATAGGCACAACTCCTTATTTGTTGGTGTATGGAACTGAGGCCGTGATACCAGCGGAGGTCGAAATTCCGTCCCTCCGAATTGTCGCTGAGGCCGGAATTGATAATGATGAATGGATCAAAGCTCGCTTGGAACAGTTGAGCCTGATAGATGAGAAAAGATTGGCAGCAGTGTGCCATGGTCAACTGTATCAGAAGAGAATGGCAAGAGCGTATAATAAGAAGGTGCGCCCCAGGAAGTTTGAAGTAGGACAGTTGGTATTAAAGAAGATCCTCCCACATCAGGTCGAGGCAAAAGGCAAATTCGCCCCAAATTGGCAAGGGCCTTATATCGTGACCAGAATATTGTCCAACGGTGCTTTGTGTTTGACAGATGTCGAAGGTAGATGTGTCGACATGGCTATCAATTCAGATGCAGTCAAGAGATATTATGCGTAATTTCTTTAATTATGGCAATTATTCGGTTTGTTTGTTTGTATTTGGCATTTATTGGATAATGAGATGACGGAGGCAATTCTTTCTTCTACCCAAACACTGTTTAACCCTTGCTTCCCCCTTTGAGCCTTAAGCAAATTCTTTCAATACCCCTCTTTTGGAATCACTAATGGGAAAGATACGAAAAAAAAAAGAAAAAAAAAAGAAAAGAAAAAGAAAAGAAAAGAAAAGAAAAAGACATGAAAAAAGGAAAAGAAAATGAAAAGAAAGAAAAGAAAAATCAAGGAATATAAAACCGTGGGAACTACGTTTGACCTGATTCCTCAAAGAGGATACGTAGGCGCCTCACGGCTCGGTCATAGTGTGCATCATAGCAAATATAGGATGCATAATGTACATAGTGTGCACAATGTAGCACAATGTGCGTAACGCACGTAACTCAACATAAGCGTAAAAAAATAAATCCCCCAAGCAAGAAAACTGGGGCAGAGGTTATGTTTTAAGTTCCAACAAAGGTTTGATTCCAAAAGTTGTAGCACATCACCCTTCAAGTTGTTTTCATTTTATAGCCTTTCTTCAATCCCACACCAAAACCAACATCGACATCCAAAAGACCTCCCGATCAATGTTCGAGAGATGCCAAATCCGGCAAATAAGGCCGAGAATAATATACTGATCCCCAGCAAAGAAAAGGATCGTAAGACTGGGAATGAGTTGATAGTCAAAAGAATCCCCGGAAGAGAGGGTCGTATCTACAACACACCGGATTCTCGAAAGAAATAAAATGAGAGAGTCTTATCGGTGAAAACCTTCACAGGCACCGAAAGGCGATGTAAGATGAGGGATATGAAATGAGAGAGTCTTATTGGTGAAAACCTTCGCAGGCACCATAAGGCGCCGGGAGATGAGAGAAAAGAGAGAGTCTCATTAGTGAAAACCCCTCGAAGGGCACTATGAGGCGACAAGACGAATCAACAAAAGCTACCACATTTGCAACAGCATGGACAATCACTTATCATCCCCAGCAAGTCAGACCATTCGGCAAATCGATTGATACAAATAGACTGGGTCGGGAATCTATGGTGCACGTCATGATCACGGGGACCAGTTGTGTCCTCCAGATAAGTTCTTTTGATTGTCTCCTCCCACAAAATATTGGTTCAGAAAGATTTTCTCTTTTCCACATCTTTATTTCTTTTCCTAAAAAATGTGTCTTTGAAGGATTTGTCAAAGCTTACTACCAGAAACCGAAGGGGAATTCATCCAATGCAGGATAATACAAACAGTCTTAAAGGCTGGCCCCAGGCAATGCAGGGATTGTGCTCGGAAATGTTGGAAGAAGTAAGCTCCAAAAGGGAGTGGTTTCGGGAGTTAGAAGCAGACTCCCACATCATGTGTTTTAAAAGAAAGCAGAAAAGGGGATAAATTGAAAACCAATCCCCAGCAGGCTAGAGACCCCCAACAGGCAACTTTGCCCGCCAACCAATTATGGGGACAAAGAGCAAGAAAATGGGAAGAGAGAAAAATTGCTCGCCAGAAAGGCACCCTCTACCACCACGATTAAAACTAATTAAATCCTTTTGTCTGCTGCAGGAAAACAAAGGATTGATGATGGCAGCAAGATGCACCGCCATGGAAGTCACCAAAAACCGGGACAGAAAATTTTCTGCCGATTGTCGAAAATTTTCTCGGAAGAACGGGGAAACAATTGGAATACATTTAAGTTCTAGGTCGCCCACCAGTATAATGCGGGAATACATTTAAGTTCTAGGTCGCCCACCAGTATAATGCGGGAATACTTTAAGTTCTAGGTCGCCCACCAGTATAATGCGGGAATACTTTAAGTTCTAGGTCGCCCACCAGTATAATGCGGGAATATATTTAAGTTCTAGGTCGCCCACCAGTATAATGCGGGAATATATTTAAGTTCTAGGTCGCCCACCAGTATAATGCGGGAATACATTTTAAGTTCTAGGTCGCCCACCAGTATAATGCGGGAATACTTTAAGTTCTAGGTCGCCCACCAGTATAATGCGGGAATATATTTAAGTTCTAGGTCGCCCACCAGTATAATGCGGGAATACATTTTAAGTTCTAGGTCGCCCACCAGTATAATGCGGGAATATATTTAAGTTCTAGGTCGCCCACCAGTATAATGCGGGAATACTTTAAGTTCTAGGTCGCCCACCAGTATAATGCGGGAATACTTTTAAGTTCTAGGTCGCCCACCAGTATAATGCGGGAATACTTTTAAGTTCTAGGTCGCCCACCAGTATAATGCGGGAATACATTTAAGTTCTAGGTCACCCACCAGTATAATGCGGGAATACTTTTAAGTTCTAGGTCGCCCACCAGTATAATGCGGGAATACTTTTAAGTTCTAGGTCGCCCACCAGTATAATGCGGGAATACATTTAAGTTCTAGGTCGCCCACCAGTATAATGCGGGAATACTTTTAAGTTCTAGGTCGCCCACCAGTATAATGCGGGAATACATTTTAAGTTCTAGGTCGCCCACCAGTATAATGCGGGAATACATTTTAAGTTCTAGGTCGCCCACCAGTATAATGCGGGAATACATTTTAAGTTCTAGGTCGCCCACCAGTATAATGCGGGAATATATTTAAGTTCTAGGTCGCCCACCAGTATAATGCGGGAATACTTTAAGTTCTAGGTCGCCCACCAGTATAATGCGGGAATACATTTAAGTTCTAGGTCGCCCACCAGTCTAATGCGGGAATACATTTAAGTTCTAGGTCGCCCACCAGTATAATGTGGGAATACATCTAGCTCGAGATTTTGGAATCAATAACCCCACCTGAAGACGGAAGGTTACAACAGAGAGCCCCAAGCAGGAAAAACAATAAAATCCCCAGCGCCAAGAAGCAAAAGGCTGCAAAAGCAAGCGCACATTCAAAAGGAAGAAGGAACACGTCTCAGAAGAAGCAGCTTGAGAACGCTATGGCATGCCCAATATAACAATTCTGATGAAAAGCCATACCACTGAAGAAACCATTGAAAGATTTAAAGAAGAAAGCCATGTTCCCAGCAAATCAAGCAAAGTGATGAGAACTGACATTCAGAAAAGGTGAAGGAACAACATCATCCCCAAGATCACAAAATAAAGGCGTCAGAGGAAAGCGTTAGCCGACAAGAAAGCAAGACAACAAGAACAAGTTGGAGATAGATGAGATCTCATACTCTAGCTTAACTTCTTGTTTTTTTTCCTTTCAAGATCAATGTAACAAGGAGATCAGTGAGCGGTAGCATCCTACAACAGCATGCAACAGAGCACAACAGCAGCAGGCACTACAGTCACACGGTAGTCCCAGCTGCCAAAATTTCCCGAACTACATTGACCTGATTCCTGTTCAGCCCAGGATATGTAGGAAACCTCTGAAGCAAAGGTTCGGTCAAATCTTTTTCAAAAAATGCTTCACACGGAGTATTCGGACGGGCAAAAATCGCTCGCTTTATCTTTGCGCGAAAACCCTTCGTGTCTTCGTGCAAAGAGGGGCAGCTGTAAGCACGTGATTTTTGCTTCACGGACAATCGCTCCAAAAAGAAAATAAAAATAGTGGCAAAAGGCTTCGCTGTACAATTTTTCGATCTTTCCGTGACATGTGTTGTTAGTCGTTTGTGAGTCTGTCCATTTTGCATCTAGTCATTATCAAACAAAAATACAAAAAATATATGTGGCGTTAAAAGAAAATTCAAAAAAAAATATATATAAATATATGTGCATCGTCCGTTTTAGGTTGTGATTTAACTTACTTGGTATGATAATTATGTTGAAATGCCATATTGTTATTTGTTTTAATTTCATTTGTTTTATTAGTTATTTTTATTTTTATTTTTCTTTAAATTGGAAAACAAAAGAAAGTTGAAATCAATTTGGGCCCAAAAGAATAAGACAAAAAAAGGCCCAAACCAACGATCTGACCCGGTCCAAACCGGCTGCCCAAGCACCTCCTGAAACGACGTCGTTTCAGGCAAATCAATCCCAGCCGTTCCAATCAATCCAATCCAACGGTCCAGGATCATTTTCGGCAACCCGTGTTCAAACCCGACCCAATAACCAATCCGACCCAACCCCTCACTTAAACCAAACGACCTCGTTTAACTACCAAACGACCCCGTCTCATTTCTCACCATCAGATCCAAGCCGTTGAGATCATTTGATCTAACGGCTCAGATCCAATCCCCTACTCCGTATATAAACCTTCCCTTACACCCACGCCCCCTATACCAACACCCCACCCCTTCGTCCCCAAGCTCAAACCCAGACCTCTCATTAGAAACCCTAGCCGCCCCCGTCTCCCTCGCCATTAAAGCCGGCGGCATGGACGCCGGTGGCCACCTCCTGAACACCCTAGGACCACCTCACTGTCCTGAACACGAATCCACTAACCACGAGCCTCGAATCACTTCCGTTCGTCTCGAATCTTCATTTGAAGATTTGAGTCGAACCCGGATCTATGCCAAACCATCCCATCTTCATACCAGACACTCCCCTAACCTTCCTCGTGACCAAACCAAACTTGGTTTGGTCCGAATCTACCCACAACTCCCTAAAAATCAGATCTGGAAATCCAGACTTTAGAACACATGCACCTGGGGAATCCGGGCGGTTTGGACATGGGTTTGAGGTCTAATAGACCTTAATCAAGGCGTTCTCATGTGAGAACACCCTGATTAAAGTTTGTTCGGCCTCAAAAGTTCGAGGTTGAATCGGATTTGGGTCTGTTTGATTTAAACACTTTTGGTAAGTTTTCCTTTCTTGTGTTTTATTTCTAAATAAGTGGTCAGCATATCTCTTTGTGTTTGTTTGTTATTTTGTTATTTTTCATTCGGACTTCTTTCATCTCTGTAAAGACCTTTTATTTGGTCAATTATTTTCTGTGTATGATTTGAATGTATTCTGTGATGTGCATGTTCGATTAAAGTAGTCGTCAAGCGAATTAATTCATATAGCCCTAGTAACTGAACAAAAACTGTCTGATGCCCTTTAGGTCCCTGTATGTGTTGTCTATTTGAACGACTGATTATTACCTGTTATGATTAGTATAGTCGACTCGATAAATGTCGTCGATCAGTTTTCTATAACTAATGAGTCGAATGAGCTAATAATGTCGCATGACTAATTGAACCTTGCTATTGACTGAATGCCCCAGCATTGTTTGAAATGGTTTGTTTGCACTATAAAGCTGACTGAAAAGGTTCAGCCCAGCCAGTCTTGAGTTCGAACTTTCATCAGTTCAAAAATGCCCTGATGCTGCAATAGGCAGGGGCAGTAATAATCAAGGTTGACAGGGGTATTCTGGGGTGTTAAAAAGAACAGAAGTAATTAGTTTAAGTGAGTTGACAAATGTGATACTAAATTAGGATTAAACTAATGCCAATGGGGGAACAAGACACAAGGGTATGGGGCTTAAATTGAATAATAAAATGATGCCCATAACTCCTGATTAAACAAAACCAGGCGTGGGGAATAAAGGGGGCTGACACCAAAAGATGCTTAGGCATGGGGCTTAAAGGGGTATGGGCAGGCTGCAAGTTGCAGCAAAAAGGGCAGCTTAACTGCACTGGTTCATTTGGCTTATAAATAAGCCATTTGAGAACTTAAAAGGGGCTGGACTTTTAGTCTTCAGAAAAGAGAGAGGAAAGACTGGAATTTTTAGTCTCGAGGCTGGACATTTCTTAGTCTTCAGAAAAGAAAAACAAGAAACAAAAGTCTCAGAATATTGTAACCAAACACTGTCTGAAAATTACATAAGAGTTTATGTTGGTTTAGCTGTCTTGGCCAATTACTGTTAGTTGCTTGTTTGAGCTGTTTGTGGTTGTTGAATTGCTGGGGTGTTTACCTTGAATACTCTGCTGTCTCTGCTGGTTCATACTCTGTTTCGGGGATTGTTGTTTGTTGCTCGACTACTCGGGAGCTTCATCTTTGTTGGTTGATTTTGTTGTTGTGTTGTTGCTGTGTATCTGCTGTTGCTGTGTTTACTGCATACTGCCCAGCTGATCATTCCTTTCTTCTTTGTCTTCTATACCAGGTACACAACCAATGCACTGTCAAATGTAATTGGGAAATTTGAGCATGAGTATAAATGAAAGTCCTGAAGAATGTCTTTATACATAGATGGTTACATTAAACATTCATGTAATATGTAATAGTTTGCATCCTTGTTTAGATACTGAAGGTAGCCTGTGTGCCCAATAGATGTCAATATGTGGTGATTGAATGTTAGTTTGTATATGTAGGTTGATAGATAAAAGGGTCTCAAATGCAGTAGGTTGTATCTTAGGTTTTTTTTATGGTTAGCATGTCCTTAAAACATAGAACTAACCATGTTAGTTAATTTCATGTCCTTTTGATAAATTGTCTCCTTATAACTGACAAACCATTGCTTTAAAATAAACGTCGCAAGGCTGCACTTCTCAACCTCCCAAAGGTCGAGCCCGAATCAAACGAACCCAGCAGCCTTTCATCAGAAAGGCACTGGCCCAGGTCCAGCCAATACCGTGTGGGCTGGGTTTGGGCCCACGGTGCTCGATTAGCTGCCCATGGGCACGATCATGTTTTCTTATTCTGCAAAGGCACTCGGGATTCCGTTATAATAACCTGCAAGCATGTAATTGAATAGGGTCATTTTTAACCTCAACTAGTAGAGACAAATGTGACAAGAAACGTAGTTGCTATAGGATATCCTGTTAAAATAAAGACGAGATGAGCTTCGACAAACAGAAATGCACAAGATGCGGGGCCCTCGTTAAACGTATATTATCAAAGCATTTAGTTTCCAGGACGGGTTGTTTAGTAAATTTCACAACCCTCCTAAAATAACAATACGTTAGACTCCTTAGGACGCGCCTTAATAAATCTTACCTTCTTAAACCCGGGTGCACATTTATGTGACCCAAATCCAATTCTCAACGGAGTCGAAATGTGTTTCTAATCACGGGTACATTGATTGTGACGTGGTTCGAGATGCGTGTCCATGACGTTGCAAATTCATTTTGAAAAAAAAAATAAGAATGAGATGAGCCTCGCCAAATAAAATACAAATTGCGGGGCCCTCAGTAAATATTTGCTTTAAAAATTATTTAGACTACGGGATGGACCGTTTAGTAAAATTCCACGGTCCTACCCAAAATAAATCGCTAGTCGCTTTAGGCGCGCCTTTAATAATTTAATTTCCTTAAACTCGGGTGCACATTGATGTGACCCAAATCCAAATCTCAACAGAGTCAAAGTGTGTCGACGACCACGGGTACATTGATTGTAACGCGGTTCGAGATACATTTTCACAACGTTGCAATTCTTGATAAAAACAGTAAATGATAAAAGCGGTTAAAAGTTAAATTTTGCACATAAGTTCAGACTTGTATAAAATCAGATAATCAAGCCGAATATAACAGTTGAGCGACCGTGCTAGAACCACGGAACTCGGGAATGCCTAACACCTTCTCCCGGGTTAACAGAATTCCTTATCCGGATTTCTGGTACGCAGACTGTAATATGGAGTCATTATTTTCCTCGCTTCGGGATTAAAATTGGTGACTTGGGACACCCTAAATCTCCCAAGTGGCGACTCTGAAATAAATAAATAAATCCCGTTTCGATTGTCCTTTAATTGGAAAAACTCCCTTGCACCCTCTCTGGTGCGGAAAAAGGAGGTGTGACATGCCTCATTAAAACCTTACTAGAAAAAATCACGTGGGAAAAAATTATAGTGAAGGAAAAAGAGTACACATATTTAGTAATACGCATTGCTGACTGCCTCATTAAAAACCTTATAAGGAAAACCCTGTGGGAAAAACCTTAGTAAGGAAAAAAGAGTACAACGCGCATTTTACTCCCCCTGAAGAAAACCTTATTTCAAATATTTGAGTCTCCGCATTCCAATCTTGTATACCATATTCTCAAAAATTGATGTTGGTAAAGACAATTTGTTGGATTGTCACTTGAACTAATTTGATGCACATCAATGTCACAATTTTCCTGAAGATCATGTATGTAGAATAATTCTGGTGAAATGTTCTTCGTTCTATCTCCTTTTATAAATCCTCCCTTTAATAGTGCTATGCATGAAACATTGTCTCCGTATAATATTGTGGGTCTTTTATCACATTCCAACCCACATGTTTCTCGAATGAATCACTGATCTCAATCATATGCACTCCCTGCTTGCCGGTTTGAAATCGAGCTTTATGGGTATCAGATAAATAACCTGCATCTGCATTACCAATACGATCTGCACCACTTTTGTTAGCATTAGCAAGATAAATAAGTGCACCATCTACACCGAGATAGAGTATTTCAGGACCAAGGAGCTCCTCATCCTCTTCTAGAGGTTGGAACGGATCCTTATTCACTTCAAGTAATTGAATATTCATTGGTGTACTTAATGGGTACACTTTGTCCATGTAAAAGTATTTTTAAGACCCTCTTGGAGCTCTTCCGGAGTTCCAATAAGATTTATGTCACCAACATAAACAGCAAGTGTAACAAATTTTGATGACATTTTTTTAATAAAAATACATGGACAAATAACATAATTTATGTAGCTTTCTTTTAGCAAATATTTACTGAGGCGATTATACCACACACACACAGATTGCTTTAAACCCTACAAAGATCTTTATAATTTGATCGAGTACATTTCTCAAGACTTTGAATTATATGCTTCGGGCATTTTCAATCCTTCAAAGATCTTTATATAGATTTAGCCAAATAAGTCATATAGGTTAAGACTTGTATCTAAATGGTATGACATCTTCAAGTGTCTGAACTGCTAGTCCGATCCTCACAATCTTTTATAATATTGTGCACTATATTGTATTAAATATATCGTCGACGATCATTTTGTGTCAATTCCGAAGCGACATAACTTGTAGAGATCTCATCACTTTCTTTATTTTCAGGTACCTGAACTTTTTCGGGAGTTTCATGAAATGTTATGTCGTGGGCTCTTCTAGAGCTTATTTCCTCCTCATTATGATCATTTTGATCATTAGCTCCTACTATTTTTCAAGGATTGTTACCTTTGGAACCGATTGGTCTACTACGCTTCATGCGTACAGTAAACTCTATCCTTCAGGGACTTTAATTTTAATAGAAGCATTTGCAGCTGAAATATGATATTTAATTTTGGATCAACAAATGCTTCTGGCATTCGACTTGAATTATTTTCTAAGTGAGGATCATGATAATTCGATTCATATAGCATATTTTTCAATTATTTATTCCATCCCCCAAATGTTAGAAAAAATAACATATATCCCCAATCATCTTTGGGAAACATATCTTTGTATATTATGGTAGAGAAATTAATCATATACCACGCAACAAAAGATAGTAAAAATATTTGGTTTGTGATCCTAAACCAATTGTGAAGGGAAGACTTATCATATATTGTTGATCTGATGCATACAAGTGCTGCTATATGCAATTTTAGAAAATCTTAGACCAACACATGAAGCTTTGTTCTCATAAGCAATGGTTTAACCATTAATAGGAGGTATTCAATGCTAAACCAGCTTGGATATAAACCAACATTATCAAGATGAACTGTCTTGATTTCATAATCTGAAAATTATGCTCTTAATCGAGAAAAGCAATTCCAAATGCCAAACTGCATATTGACAATAATTACACATGTAACCATCTCATATATGCACCTATAAGTGGTTCACTTGATAGGTAAACGGGCCCATATTCACCTTTTATATATTTCAAAATCAAGGGTCTTAGTCCCAACTTTAGCTGGTATAATCAATTCATTATGAGAACAAGCAACACATGAGAATTCCTGAAGAATCTTCTAGTTCTTTAGTATATGCTTATCTGAATTCTCAAATAGCTCATTTAAAAATGGCAAATGAAAACTTCAAGTTTATCATGTTATGTGCTATCTCTTAGTAAACTTCTGGTTTACTATGGCATAAACTTTTGCTTTAGTAAACTTCTGGTTTACTGTGATACATGATATAGTACAAATTAAAGAATAAGTCGGGTAACTTCTCACATACATATTATTTTACCCCCTATGATTGTGGAAACATGAAGATTATCAATCTTCCAATCATTTGTAGTCTCAATATGATAGCTATTTGTATTAGTAAACTTCAGGTTTACTACAATATATGTTTTGACCATAATCATATAATATGAATGACATATTTGTATATAAGCTCTTCGAGAGCCTTCATTTATTATTCACAATCTAATATTTATGTGGCACTATTGGTGTCATGTATTCTTTAGGCAAACATTTAGCTCTTCAGGAGTTGTTGATACATTTTGTACTATCAAATATTGCTCAGACACTGCTGGTGTCATGAGAGAAAATCACAATCAAATAAACAATGTAAAACAATTGTTTAAGCACACGAAAACTCCTCTTCATAATATTTTTCCACTTCAGGAGGCAATTTCAATTGTGTTACTTCTTCAGGAGAAAATTTAAAATACAAAATATTGAGTATATATTCTCTCAATTATATTAACTCTTCTGGAGGTGAATTGTAATGTATTCACATCAAGAGCGCATTCATATTTACCCGACTTATTAGTATTGTCACATTCACTTCAGGGAATGGATTAATATTATCAAAAGTTCTCATCCTTCAGGAAATCGAACATAATTATCTGAGTGTGCATTAATCACATCAAATTGTGATGCCTCAACCTCTTTTAAAATATTTACTACTTCAGGAGCAAATCGAGGCGTGCATTTAATATAAAGAATATTTATGTAGCTTATCTCCAATTGTAATCATAGAAAGCCTAAATTATCACTTCTGGTGATCATAGGCATATACTATTTCTGGTAGTTAACAAAATATAATTACAATGAGATATACGAAATATAACCACTTCTTGTGGTTGTATATTTCTTGCAAACTCTGCTAGAGTTTAAGTTGATCTAATAGTGTTATCCATATTCTTCAAAATGACATAAACAAGATATATTATAGTAAACATCATTATCAAATCATAATTTTTCTTTATGTACAACAATTACATAACCATACTATCTATTACAAATAACAAAAATTAAAATATTTACATTTCTACAGATTCACCACCGATTACATGACTTGTTTATCCTTCTGGGAGTGCAAGGTAATCAGTTACATCAAAATGCATGAAGTCTAAATTATCTTCAGAAATAAAATTTGCTTCAACATTTTTCTCTATCTTCTTTAGGGAGGCTTGATAAAGCTCAACCAGGTGCTTTGGCGTGCGACAGGTACGTGACCAGTGCCCTTTTTCTCCACATCTATAGCATGCATTTTCTGCATTTGGTGCTTACACCGCTTCATGCTTTTGTTCCTTCCTTTTCCACTGCTGGTGGTGAGGAGTGTTCTTTGGTGCATTATTATTACCATGATTAGAGTTTCTTTCCCGACCACGACCATAACCACGACTGGGGCCACGACCTTTTCCACGTTTAGCCTGGTGGAAGTTCGTCTCATTCACTTCAGGGAATGGACAAGAACCAGTAGGTTGGTTTTCATGATTTTTCATTAATAGCCCATTATGTTGCTCGGCTATAAGAAGATGTGAGATAAGTTCAGAATACTTTTTAAATCCCATCTCTCGATATTGCTACTGCAGGAGCATATTCGAGGCATGAAAAGTGGTGAAAGTTTTCTCCAACATATCATGATCAGTAATATTATCACCACATAACTTCAATTGGGAAATAATTCTGAACATAGCAGAATTATACTCACTGATAGATTTAAAATCTTGTAACCTTAGATGAGTCCAATCATATCGTGCCTGTGGAAGAATGACCATCTTCAGGTGGTCATATCTATCTTTCAAATTATTCCATAGTATGACTGGATCTTTAACAGTAAGATATTCCATTTTCAGGCCCTCATCAAGGTGATGGCGTAGGAATATCATTGCTTTGGCACGGTCTTGGTTTGATGCCTGATTTTTGTCTTTGATGGTGTCTGCCAGACCCATCGCATCAAGATGAATTTCAGCATCAAGCACCCAAGACATGTAGCTTTTGCCCGATATATCCAGGGCTACAAATTCAAGTTTAGAAAGATTTGACATTATTTAGGAAAAGAAAGTTCTTACCTCAGATACTTTCAAAATATTTGCTCGAGATGGCAGAGTCTCGTGCTGATAACGTGTTATAAAATAAAGACTATAAAGTAAAGACAAGTATAGAGAGAAACTGATATATTATTCGAATTCAAACTGATGTACATAATGAACTGAAATCTCTTCTATTTATAGAAGAAAGGAAGCTGTTGTGTAAGCTGCTACTATACCAGATATGGATAATCTTCTACTGAGAGCAATGTTTATCCATAATGGAGTACTGAAAGGATAAGCTTATTATACCCGATATGGATAATCTTCTACCGGGGGTAATGTTTATCCATAACTGGGTACTGAAAGGATAAGCTTATTATACCCGGTATGGATAATCTTCTATCGGGGATAATATTTATCCATAGCTGGGTACTTAAAGGATAAGCTTATTATACCCGGTATAGATAATCTTCTACCGGGGATAATATTTATCCATAACTGGGTACTGAAAGGATAAGCTTATTATACCCGGTATGGATAATCTTCTACCGGGGGTAATATTTATCCATAACCGGGTATCGAAGTGATAGGCTTCTTCAGGAGGCTTATTTCCAATAGAGTACTTAAATAGATAAACATATTTACGGTGGAGTCCCATATGGATAAGCTTCTTCAAGAAGCTTATTTACAACGGGGTACTAAATGAACATCCATAATATAATATATTTATAACAGTATATATCTTTTCCATATTTGAAATATGTAACAACAATAATTTTGCAGAAGACAAGTAATATAAAAAAAAATTATCATAGAGAATAGGTAGAATATATCTATTACTTGTTTTGTGTTTGAATTATTCTTTGTCGTGGCGAACTATAACCAATAATTCGCTTATCTTAATAATGGCGTAATGACTTCCTCACCACTTAAACTCGTAGGATTTTTGAAAGCCGATACACAAACTTTGAATTTTCCCATTTGAACACTCCAACTTGACAAAATGGGTAATAATAAACACTTTTGACCGTTGACCATGCCTATGTGGAAGCACTACAGCTGATATGGCTAAACTGTGTGCAAATCACGCTGCCAAGGCGCGTGAATAGTATTGTTTTTACTTAAAAAAATTAGAATTAGAATAAAATATAAATAAAAAAGAAAAAGGAAAAAGGAAAAAAAGACTTTTCCAATTTTTTCATCTTCCGCAATGGATTGCAAGACTTTTCCATTTTTTTGAGCAGATTCAATTCATGCAATGGATTGATGAGAAACTTGGCAAGTGATCTCCATAGGTACTAAGGAAGGGTCTCCCATCAATAAATTCCTTTGAATTGGGCTGGATTGGGGGTTGACATTTGATCGAATAGTGTTCTGAAGGACCTTTTTTTAATATTCGACGCGATTGACCCATGTAAAATTGGTTGTGATGGGTTGGGAATACTCACCTGGGGTGCAGAAATGGATTGACATTGGTTTTGGGATCTAATTATCCCTGGAGCACCATGCCCGGCCAACTGGTGAAGTTCTGAGTTTTCAACTTGGTGGTGATGGTTGATTTCTTGAATGGATTGAGCTGAATCTTTGCATAGAGGATCCATGGGTATAGTAGAAGGGATTCCAATTGGAAATTAGTCTCCAATTGTCCCAGAATTGATAGGGGCATTTCGTCGAACACCTTGCTCAACCGGACTGCCTGAGCTTTTGGATTGTAAAATTGGAGGAATTGGTTGGTACCCATATGAAATTGGAAGTGTAGGAGCATTCTCCTCATCAAGGCGAACATTTTGGTACCTTTCTTTTCCAATTTGGATACCTGGAACACCTTGCGTGTTCATTTTTGCCTCGCCAGAGTTCTGTTGCTCGTCGGAGGGGACGATTTCCACGGTGGAATTGTCGAACACCTAGTATGTTTCAGGCATTGTTTTTCCCCCTTTTTGTATTTGTAACTTTTTTTTCTTCTGATTTTGTATTTAAAAATGGGACCCACAAATAACACATGACAGGTAATAAATAGCTTAGCATGATGTGTTGTACATGTCAGCGCAATTGATATACACGCTCTGGTGGATGTGTTTATTATTACCTATTTTGTCAAGTTGGAGTGTTCAAATGGAAAAATCTAAAATTCGTATATCGGCTTTCAAAAGCCCTACAAGTTTAAGTGGCTAGGAAGCCATTACGCCCTTAATAAATAAAAAACTACAATAAAGAAAGACTTAAGTACGAAAATATAACTAAAGTCGATATGTCGGTCGGCGCTCCTTCGATTTCTTTATTCATAATTTTAGATTTACAACTACTCCTAGAAGTAAAATCAATTATGTCATATAAGTTAATTAACTTAAGTAAAAAATTAGAGAAAGACTTTGTGAAAAGTTATATTTGATTCTTAGATTATATAATAGTATGTCCATTACTCTTAATTAAACACTTCTTCTATATACACAAAAAATACAAATACATCAAATTATCTCAATATTCGTAATTATTATACACTTTAACTCAACATTAAATCTAGAAATACACGCAAAATGACACTTAATAATAACATGTCATGATATGAATAGTTTAATAATATTTGAATAATTTATTATAGTGTCAGATATTGACGTAGGATACACGTGCAAAACGCGTACCCTAAAACTAGTTATTATAAAAGCACGAATGTCAGAACGCTAAATAATCGACAAAAATAACCCTGAAATATTAACTGACTTTTATACCCTTAATAATTACATTATTTCTTAAAGTAGCTTATTCCATATTGGATATAATCGTAATACTTAAGCTTTACTGTTGATATCCACAAGGATTCATATTCTTCTATTAAAGTTAACTTCTGTTAGGATTCATATTATTCATATAATTAGAAGTCCTATTTAGGGTCATAGTTAGAGTAAATCGAAGTACTATTAGCATGGAAAAAGGTGTCGGCTGAATTTCACATTCAAAATTGGAGTCGTGCAAGAACCACCTAAGCGATCGGAAAGTGGTTTGTAGTAGGTTATATGGATCGGAGTAGCAGCTTAGGCAATGTTTTCAGTTTCAGCATATATAATCGCACTGCCTCCTTCTCTATTAAATGTTGGATTGTTTTTTCTTTCTTTCTTTCAAAATTTTTTATTCTTTTGATCGAGTGTATGTTAAAATAAGCTTATGTTACTATTGACTATATTGGCAACATCTTCCGGCTACCTCTCTGTTGAAGGTTGGGCTGGGATGGTTTAATCAAAAAATTTTCTTTATTTATTAGGAGTATATGATGAACATAAACTAGTGGCGAAGCCACATGGTTACAAGGGTGGTCAGTTTCGTCGAAAAATTACACTATGTATATAGATAAAATATTACGTTTTAGAGATATATAATACATATTGAAGGGGTTGGGATTTTTTTTTTGCTTATTTCAAATTTGAATATCCTTGAATAAATTTGTAGCTTCGCCACTGACGTTAACATTATAATTATTTTTTATAGGTCTTATGTGCAGAACTTTGCAAACAGATATTATTTGAAAGAAAAAAAAAAGAATTTGGTTAAAATGAGATAAGTGGTTTTTTTTTTTTTTTTCTTTCTATGAAGATATAAGTTACGTTTAGTTTCTTTTTGTCATACTTCATATGTTTGAATCGCTGCAAAATTATCGATAGGTTTATATAAATGGAGTAGTACATATGTTTTTTCTTTTTTGCTTCTAATATTTTTTGTGTTTGTTGGTATTGAGTACGATCAAATCTATCTTAATCTTATTGCATTTAAGCTTCTCAAGGAAACTTTAGAGGTCGATATTAATATGTGTAATTGTTATTGATAATGTAATTCATCACTTTTTGGTGCAAAAATTAAGGTGAAGTGTCTAAATGCTTAAGAACAATTTTTCAAGAATTGCTTCTCATGGATTGAAATTTTGTTTAAATATTTAATTAGATTTGAGACAAAACTTATTTTTCAAAAGAAAATTAAAAAAATCTCTCGAAACAAAAGGCACACTTTCACCCACGGTTACGGTACATTTTTTTTTTTCCCGCTTTGAACGTTTCATTTGGATTTGTATTCACTATTTTTCGTACAAATTATGTAATAATTGACTTGAGATATTCGTGCAACGCACGAGTATAGATATTAGTTATTATAAAAGCACGAATAATTTATGCTAAATATTGAACGACTAAAATATCCTCAAAATATTAATCGACTTTTATCACCTTAAATATTTGTATAATTTAAGGATATAATTATAAATCACCTGAGACTAAAATTCTTTTTCTATTTAAACTACACATACGCCTGTCCTACAAAGTTGATTTTGGATAAAATTCTTTTGAGACTTTATCGGTTTTTGGACTATTCCTTTTAACCTTGAGTTTTGGATTATGTTAATTGGTATGACAACGAATGCAGCATTGATCTATTTTTTATTCTTTGTTACAGACTTTTTCTCAAGTAGCTTTTGTTTATAAAATTTTATTATGTAAAAATATTCTTGTAGTTGACTTTTAATTAAGGATAAATTATAAATAACCTAAGTCTAAAAAATATTCGTTTTAAATTACACATACGCGGACCCTACAAAATTGATATTTGTCAAAATTCTCTTGGACATTACCATTTTGAACTAATTATGTTAATTGGTATTACAACCTACGAAGTATTGATCTTTTTTGTCGTCATGGACTAATTTCAAATTTCTCAAGTAATTTATGATTGATAAGCTTTTATTGTCTAAAATTAAAAAATAATCATATTTTATCAAGATAAAGAATTGATAAAAGTAATAATTAAAAGAGATCAATAGAATACTTTTTGCTTTTATAGGAAGAGAAGACATGATGCTAACAGGTAAAAATAGCACGGTATAGCCAGTTTTCGGACTGGTCATTCAAAAATAGCCAGCATTTACGAAGTCAATGAAAAATAGCCACTATTTTGCTGCAACAGAGACCGGTCCAACATAATATACTGGAGTTCGGTGCACCTGTGTATGAACTCCAGCATATTATGCTGGACCGATATACTTTGCTGACTCCAGTATAATATACTGGAGACTGGAGCACCGGTGCTCCAAACTCCAGTATATTATACTGGACAATTATACTTGCTGGAACTCCAGTATATTATGCTGGAGTTCTAGTGTACTTATGCTGGAACTCCATCATATTATGCTGGAGTTCCAGCATACTTATCCTGGAACTCCAGTATAATATGCTGGAGTTCCAGCATATACTTATGCTGGAACTCCAGTATAATATACTGACTTATATTCTGGATTTTAAACAGTATTTTCGCTCAAATTTATTTTTACATGAAAAATGACTAAATTTCGATTACTTTTGAAACTGGGCTATTTTTGAACGATCAGTTGTAAATCTGGCTATTTTTGAATTTCTAGCTGCTAACAGGTATCTTGTAGAACAGATTTTAACCCTTTTTTTCTGTTCGATAAAATTTTATGTCTAAAATTAAAAATTGATCATGTTTTATCAAGATAAAGAGTTGATAAAAATAATTAAAAGAGATCAATGGAATACTTTTTGCTTTCATGGGAAAAGAAAACACGATGTTGATGTCACGACCCAGATTTTTCATCCTCGGGAGTCGTGATGACGCCTACTAGTGAAAGCTAGGCAAGCCAACCATTTGCACAAATTACCTTTTTCCCATTTTTAATTCTTTAACAAGTATGAATCAACAGTTATAAACAACGAAAATTTAAAGCAAGCAGAAGAAATGATAAACCATTAGAATAAATATCCAATACAACATTTTAAGCAAAATCTACCCAGAACTGGTGTCACGCTTCACAAACAGTCTAGAATTTACTACAAACATGGTCTGAAAGATAACTAATATACTGTTTCTGAAATAAGTATATGAAACAGGTTGAAGGGATAGAGGGAGACGTCAGGGCCTGCAGGACTACCTCGGAATCTCCAACTGGACTGAAGGCAGCCACCCAAGCTAAGGTCTGAATGCTGCTCTCCGGGATCTGCACACAATGCAGAGTGTAGTATCAGCACAACCGACCCCATATGCTGGTAAGCGCCTAGCATAACCTCGACGAAGTAGTGATGAGGCTAGGACCAAACTACCAAATAAACCTGTGCAGTTATAAAAAATATATAGCGGAAAACAACACAGAAACATGCAATTAAGGATGGGAGGGGGAAACATGCTACGAGGGAAGATCATTTACCAACAGTAACTCAGGAGAAAAGCATTAGTAACAATTTAAAACTTGCAGCAGAAAGAATAAGGAAAATCGTAACCAGTCAATAACCACTTCGATCATTATTGTTGTGGCGTGCAACCGTTCCAAATCATAAAAACACTGTCGCAGCGTGCAACCCGATCCAAATATAATATTGTTGCGGCGTGCAACCTGATCCAAATATAATATCGTTGCGGCGTGCAACCCGATCCATATCATTATATACAATTCAACACCAATCACTAAAAGAGTTCCGGCAAGGGAACAATAAAAAAACAACACTATCCCGACAAGGAAATCGACTATACAAGTAAATATGTCCCGGCAAGGGAGTCAGCTATAACCAAACTTGTTCCAACATTTAACTTCACAAGACACCTCAACTAGCACCAATACTCAACCATAAGAAACCTCTACGAGAATAACCATAATTCTTGCCCAACACAGAAAATCAACAACTTAAGCATTTGTAGTACTTATTAAGAACACAATAATTTCAATTTAAGACTGACGGGCATGCTTGACACCAACATATAGATACTCGTCACCATGCTTATACGTCGTACTCAACAAATAACACATAGCAAATAGGACACTCTCCTAATCCCTCAAACTAAGGTTAGACCAAACACTTACCTCGATGCCACGAACACAATTCAAGTCTCAATTATCGCTTTACCCCTTGACTCCACCACCAATTCACCCGTATCTAGCCACAAGTTACTTAATTACATCAATAAATGCTAAATGAATCAATTCTAATGCATGAAAATAAATTTTCTAAAGTTTTCCCCAAAAAGTTAAAAATCGCCCCTGGGCCCACATGGTCAAAATCCGAGGTTCGAACCAAAACCCGATTACCCATTCCCCTACGAACCTAAATATATAACTTGTTTTGAAATCGGACCTCAAATCGAGGTCCACATCCCCAAAATTTGAAAAACCTAGGTTCTACCCAACACACCCAATTTTCCCCATGAAAACCTTTGATTTTGAGCTGAAATCATGTGAAAAGATGTTAAAGATTGAAAAAACGAGTTAGAAATGACTTACAATCGATTTGGAAGAGAAGTTGTCTTTGAAAAATCGCCCAAGAGTGTTTTGGTTTTGAAAGAGTGTGAAAAATAGAAGATTTTCGGCTAAGTTATAAAGTTGCAGGTCGCAGATGTCGCATTTGTGTCCAGGGTTCGCAATTGCGAACCCTTAAGGAACCTGCTACCTTCGCATTTGTGATCATATGTTCGCAATTGCGAACTCGCATTTGCGAAGGTGGTGTCGCATTTGCGACCAATGGCTACAACTGGGGGCATCACATTTGCGATGGGTACCTCGCATTTGCGAGGTAATGCTGGCTTGGGCTCTTTCGCATTTGCGACATAAATCTCGCATTTGCGAGACAGGCTTCGTAAATGCGAAGCCTGCAATATACCAGCTAAAATCTGCAACATCCTAAGTCCAAATTCCACTCCGTGGCCTATCCAAAACTCACCCGAGCCCTCGGGGTTCCAAACCAAACATGCACACCAACCTAAAAACATCATACAGACTTGCTCGTGCATTCAAATCACCATAATAACATCAACAACTATGAATGTAGCATCAAAATCATGAAATCACTCAAGAATATCAAATTTTCTAATTTTCTCAAATAATGTCCGATTCACGCATTTCAAGTCCGTTTCTTACCAAATTTCACAGGCTCGACTCAAATCATATATAAGACCTGTATCGGGCTCCGGAACCAAAATATGGGCCCGATACCAATGGTTTCAAACATAAATTCTTTTCTTTATTTCATAATTAATTCAACAAAATAATTTCTTTCAAAAATTCATTTCTCGGGCTTGGGACCTCGGAATTCAATTCCGGGCATACACCCAAGTCCTATATTTTCCTACGGACCCTCCGGGACCGTCAAGTCACGTGTCCGTGTCCGTTTACCCAAATATTGACCGAAGTCAACTCAAACTCATTTTAAAGGCAAAATTCATCATTTTTCATAGATTTTCACATAATGGCTTTCTGGCTACGCGCCCGGACTGCGCAGGCAAATTGAGGTGAGACAAAAAGAGTTTTTTAAGGTCTCAGAATGCATAATTTATTTCTAAAATAAGTGATAACCTTTTGGGTCATCACAGTTGATGAGTATTCTGTAGCACATATTTTAACCTTCTTTTTTAATCCTATAATTAAAAGAGATTAAGCAGAATAATATAAGATAAACCAAATCAAGTTTCAGCCTTTTGAATTTACAAAAACACATGTCGATAAATTAGACCTATATTAACAACTACTGGAGCAAGTTGTAATGGAGCGAAGCCACTTGATTAGATACAAGATCGAAAGTTTATTACTTTTGACACGAGATATTTCGTGTATCGCACGAACATAGAGTCTAGTTACTATAAAAATATGAATACAATGTTGGATTATAAAAATAATCTTTTAATATTAAGCATATTAACTCACAATAAAAGGACATAATCGGAATTCTAGACATTATCCTTATAAACATATTAGTTTTAGGACATAAACGTATACTATACGTTAGCCTTGTAAACCAATTACCTTTAGGAATACAATTACCTTTATTAGGAACACGTAACCATGTAAACATATTACCTTTTGGATCCTAAATTCCTTCTTAATTCTATTAGTAATTACTTGTCAGACATAGACATACTTTTTTTGGACCAAGTATACCTATAATCCTATTCATGTTTGGACAACAACGATAATAAGTACCCATATTAATTTAAATAACTTAATTTAATTTCCTTTCCCTTTTTTATTTGAACTATATTTCAATTTTGTTTGAGAACGTATTATATGAATTCATTCAAAAAAAAAAAAAGGAGGACCAAATACTTCTAATAAAGTCACTTATTCCATATTCTCAATCATAAACTTTTTAAAGGGCATTTATTTTTATAAAATCGACATGCTTTGGAATTTAAGTTATTTACTGTTCGATAATAATTAATAAAAGCCTTCTATTCTTTATATATATATATATATATATAATTAATAAAAGCATGAATACAATATCGTTTACAAAAATAACCTTATAATATAAAGCATAATAACTCACATAAAAGGACATAACTGAAATTCCAGGCACTAGGTTTATAATTCTATTAGTTTTAGGACATAATATTACACGTTAAGAATCCTATTAGTATTAGTACTTTCGAGCATAGACACGTTAAATTTTTCTTTTACTAATTTAATTTAAAAACATATTATAATGTCCTATTATTAATTCATATTGTCCAAATCTATTTAGAAAAACGAGAGCGTATATTATTATAAAAGTACGAATACAATATTGAAAGACCAAAATAGTCTTAAATATTAAATAGAAGAACTCATAGGTAAAAGATATAACTAAAATAACCTTCTTCTTTTTTTGGACTACAGTACCTTCTATGTTGATTTTTTTAATAATTAAGATTTTTAAATTAATAAAATTTTATCTATTAAATTCTTATTAAAAGTATGTAGAAATTAAATTAATTTTATAAGAATCCTCCATATTGGCAGTACATTACCACTCTATAACATTCAATACCAAGACAAAATAAAAATACTCTTAATTGAATTGCCTAAAGAGTTGAATTTGAGAGAAAAATATATCCCCATAATATACTTTTATACTTTATTTGAATTTTTTTTCTCCTCAAATAATATATTTTTAATTGAATTTTCGTGTAATATCAACAACTAAAAAATTATTTAAGAACATAAATGTGTGACAAAGAGAAAAAAATGGTTGGTAAGAGTCAATATGTCACGATCCCGGTTCACCCTCCGTGAACCATCGTGATGGCATATAGTCCTCTACGACCAGGTAAGCCTAAATTGCGGAAGATAACCAAAGTGCGGAATAAAAACAAATTAAAATAGAATGAAAAGTGATGAAACAATGTTTAAAAGTGCCGCTCGGCATGCATAATATTTAACTCTCAAACCAATACATACTTCCAAGACCCGGAAACCCATGAATCACAAGCTAAGGATCACTACACAGTACTCTAACTCCAGAATATCTAACAAGGAAAAGAAATACAGAAGGGCAAATGTTTAAAAGCTAGAATAAAAAGGGACTCCTCGGTCTGCGGACGCGGCAGATATACCTCGGAGTCGCTGGAGCAGTCGCCTCGCCTCAAAGGTGATAGGACTGAGTCGCAGTACCTGGATTTGCACATGAAAAATATGTGCAGAAGGGGCATGAGTACACCACAGCGGTACTCAGTAAGTGCCAAGCCTAACCTCGGTCGGGTAGTGACGAGGAAGGTCAGTGCCTTACTGGGTTAAAATAAAAATATAAGGTATGACAGTATAAGATAAGCAGTACAGTTGAAAGCTAACAATACGAATTTAATACAGGGAAACAAGGAATTCAATAACTGAAATAGAGGCAAAACAATCACAAGGAAATAACCGGGGATCTCTCAGTATCCCAAGGATCTCTTAGTACACTCAATATATGCCAGGGATCTCTTGGTATCCCGAGGATCTCTCGGTATCATTAATGTATGCTAGGGATCTCTTGGTATCCTCAATGTATGATAGGGATCTCTTGGTATCCCGAGGATCCCTTGGTATCCTCAATGTATGATAGGTATCTCTTGGTATCCCGAGGATCTCTTGGTATCCTCAATGTATGATAGGGATCTCTTGGTATCCTCAATATATGATAGGGATCTCTTGGTATCCTCAATATACGTACTAGGGATCTTTCGGTATCCCGCACTTCAGCTCAAATCGTAAATGCGTACAAGGGATTTCCCAGGATGTCGTCCCGTAGTCCCAAAGTAAAACACACAACAATGGCATAAGGAATATTCAACTAAAGTGCAAGTAGAATAAATAGAAAGGGAAAGCACAACTAAAGTTACTTAATGAAAATCGGATTTTCAATAATTAGCACAAGTACGCACTCGTCATATCACGTATAAGGCATTTCAATTATCACAATACCAATCCTAAGGGAAAAGTCCCCCACACAAGGTTAGACAATCCACTTACCTCGAACCGGCTCAATAATCAATCCGAAACCACGCTTTTGCCACGAGTACTCGACTCCAAATGGCCCTAATCTATTCAATTCAATTTCATAACGTAAATAACATTTCAAGTAAATGATTTTACAAAGAAATTCTAAGCTAAACGCGAAATTAGGTAAAATGACCAAAATGCCCCTCGGGCCCACGTCTCGCAATTGGGTAAAATTTACATTTTCAGAAATCTTGTACTCTCACGAGTCTATACATAATAAGAACACTGAAATCGGAGTTCAATTGACCCCTCAAATACCCATGTTAAGGTCTCTTAATCTCAAGCCCTAATTACCCATTTTTCCCAAATTTCTCACCACCAATTAGGTCTTTAATCACATATAAATGAGTGATGAAGTCAAAAATAATACCTCTAAGTGATTCCCCTTGAATCCCTCTTCAATCCTCTTCAAAAAAGCTTCAAAATCGCCCATAAATGGATTAACTTAGGCTCAAAATCGTGGAATATGCCTTTTAAATTATTCTGCCCAGGCATTTAAATCCTGCTTCATGAACACGGTCAAAGCCTCGCATTCGCGAAGCACAAGTTGACATTGACCATTTTTCCTTCTTCGCGAACGCGTCCCCTTCTCCACGAATGCGAAGGCTCAGCTCCCAGCCCATCACGAACGCGGCTCACTTCTCGCGAACGCGTAGTTCAAAGACCCCAGCCCTTCGCGAATGCAGGACCTTCTTCGCGAACGCGGGACCTCCCTCGCGAACGCGAAGGCCAAACCTTCAGCTCTGTCACACCTCCTTTTTCACTACACCCCGTAAAGGGTATAAAAGGGAGTTTTTTCCAATTTAAGTGACAATCGAAACATGATTATTTATTAAAATCAGAGTCGCCACTTGGAATAGTTTATGGTGTTCCAAGTCACCGGTTAAGATCCCGAATCGAGGAAAATGACTCTAATTACGGTCTGCGAACACAGAAATCTGGGTAAGGAATTCTGTTAACTCGGGAGAAGGTGTTAGGCATTCCCAAGTTCCGTGGTTCTAGCACGGTCGCTTTGATCATACTTGGCTTATTAAAATTGTCTAATTACTCACTTTAAAGCCCATGTGCTTTAGCCTTTTACCGCTTTTAAACTAAGAAAAATTATCTTGAAAGGGGTCACGCGTACGTGTACCCATTTGTTGGGCGTGTCAGAAATCATGTCACACGAACGTGTCCACAATTGATGACGCTTTATTGTTACTAAGAAGAATTGGCCAAAATTGAGCAAACACATACACAACCACAATAGTATTTTAAACGTGCCTAGAGCAAACTACCAACATTGTCATTTTTTTTATATCTAGGTTATTAATATGAGGGCCATGAATAATTAAATTGTAGATGGCACACCTCAAAACTCTATAAACTAAAATTGATTAGTGGCCTATTAACAACAATTTTTATTATTTAAAAAAATTGTTCGAAGTTGCGTGAACGCATACTCCGATTTTATTTTTAGAATCGTAATCGTGTCACGTGAACGTGTACACAATCACGATTAATATGCATCCAAAATATACTACGATGTTTGTGCCCTTTTAAAAAAAATAAAAAAATCGATCCTACAGCTGAGACGAAATGCAAAGGTCCAATATATGGACAGACTGTGGAAAGATACACATATTCAATACTAAATCGATTGGAGGAAATCAATATAAGAAACACACTTTCATCAATAGTAATACATACACAAACACTGTGGCTAATTAAAGTAAGCTTAGTAGACCCCAAAGGACCGTAGGTCCTAGGAAAGAATTATGAAAGCCCAACTACATTCTTGATATACTGTAATTAATAAAACAGTAGCTTGAGCAACATCAAAAGCCAAATGATAATGACAAAGTGAAATGTACTAGCGACCGGGAATATGAGTATGTACTGCTAAACAAATCCAATCGCATGAAGGGTTATGAATATGTTACTAAAGTAATCCTAAGCAAAACTCTGCTAACTGCGAGGAGGACAGAAGGAAAATGCAATTACTTAACAAATTGTTGATCCAAAAACAGATTGCAAAAAAAACAAACCTTGTTTGACGTAAATCCGAACCTACGCCTCAACTACACTACACAGGAATTCAAAGCTAACGAATCATATTAGCTATTGTATTATACCGAGAAAGCTCAGAACAGACGACATAGTCAACTTGAGTGTAGAAATGGAGTAAGATATATTAATCCTAAATCAACACACACCTAACTAAACAAAGAAATTAAGTCTGGAAACTTTGTATGACTAGAAAATGTGCCAAAGAGATCCCACTCCTAATCATCCTTACCATTTCACACGACCAACAGAAGAAGACAAAGCTGGACTTCAACTTCTCAACACATGCTCGCACTTTACTATAGTAGTATTGTGATTAACAAACATTCTAACAACCTGAATTTTAAAGACAACATTTATGGGTCTTAAAAGTGATGGTCATTTCTAATAACAATAGAACCTAGGACTTTAAACAAACACGAATCAGCATACACTACATAATAATCCTATTACAATATCAATATGAAACTCAAAATACACTGAGAAAGGAGCTAAGCAAAGATAGCATCATAATCTTCATGTCCTTAAAGAAAACACTTCATGAACCATGGCTTACATGCTTAAAATCAGAGATGTGTACCTGGAGATTGAAACAGAAAAGGAAATAGTGAAAGATCAGCAGCGTAACAGCAGAATTCAGCACCAGCAACACCAATGCAAACCAGAAAAATGGATACGAAGTAGTACAAAACAGTCTTAATCGAACAATAACCCAAAGCAACCTCAAACCAAACTTCAAACACCCAAAACTCAATTCATTTCAGCACCAGATTAATTAGAAATTCTTCAGAAGTTAACAGTCTTTGAAATTATAGAAGAGAATGCAATGGAACAGTAATCTTTGTTCTTGAAGTCTATAAAAGTAGTAAAATTTTTGCAGTTTCTATATTTTTAGATTTCCAGCTCTCAAAAATCTCTGTCTTCAAAGGCAAGAAAAGATGCCTTTATAAGCAAGGCACTAGGGCAGCTAAAGGAGGATCAGACTTGCACCTAGACCCTTTTCATATTTTTGTTTTTACTACTTAGTCCCTGAACTTTTAGCTTGTTTACCAAGTAAGCCTGCTTTTTAGCTTCCAGAAAGCTTCCTATTCTGTTATGAAAAGATTTCCTAAGCCTAGATTACCCAAATTGCCCCTCTAAACCTTGTTAATTACTCCAATGAACCAGTCCAAAACATGGGTCAAATTGACCCAATTCAGAGACCCCACAAGTCTGTAATCCCCATTAATTCCCCCCTTGGACTTTTGAATTTTTAGAAGCCCAAAAGAAACCCAGAATTTTAAGAACTGACCGAATTGGGAATTCAAACCAATAAAAAAAAACAAGAACCTTCTAAAAAGGAAATAGGGGCAGAAAACCAGATGGTGATGAACTAAATAATGAATTAAACATGATATTAAGCTAAATATGCAACACGAACAGACTAACAGATGAACCTATGGTGAAGAGAAGAAAAACGGATACGACAAAAAAAAATGAAATCAAAACGACAAAAAGAAATCATGCAAGAGCAGCAAACGAACAAAAATACCTAGCAAGGATGGACAACTTTGAAATTCTTCCTTAATCTCTCGATTTTGACCGAAATGGGTCTCGATCATGTGTTCTCAGATGAAAACACATGACCAAGGTCCATTTTAGGTCTCATCTTCAATTCAAGATTCGACGGGCTCGGGGCATGTTCGAGGGAAAAAAGTTATGGATTCAGAAAGAGGGGAGTGGCGGGGGGGGGGGGGGGGGGGGGTCTAGGGTGTTATTTTGGTAGTGTTTGGAGGTGGCACCGCCGGTTGAGGCGGTGGAAAAATAGGGCGGCAGATTAGGGTTTGGAGCTTCTGAGCCAGATTTGAGAAATTCGGGTATGATTCGAGGGAAAAGGAGTGTGGATTTGGAATGAGGAGAAGGAGAGGGAGCTAGGATGTAAATTTGGTGGCCATCGGAGACCTACCGCCGCCGTAGGGCGATTTCCGGCAGCGGTGCATGGTGGGGTTGCGTTGGGGTCTTTGGGAGTGTTGGAGATGACGAGGGGGGGGGGGTCTGAGTGGTTTAGACATATTTATACGGGGGGAAGGGCCAGTTCTGGTCCGTTGTATCCAGGCACGATCAATGGCTCAGATTAAACTTTAACGAAACGACGCCGTTTGGTTTGGGGGGGGGGAGACCGGACCGGGTTTGACATGGGTTTGGACTGGGTACAGGGTATTTTGGACGGGTTTCATATTGGAAGATTTGGGCCTGGGAGTTTAGTTTGAAAACTGGCCCAACCCTTTTCATCTTTTATTCAAAACAAAATTAATTCAAAACTCTTTTTCCTTTTACCTTTTTTCCCTTTTTTTTTTCAAAATTTAATTAAAATCAAAGTTAATTCCTAGAACTAAAAAAACTAATTAAACCTAAAATGATAATTAACACAATTAATTAAAAATAAATTAACAAAAGAAAGCTACTCAAAATCAAAGCTACAATTAAAAGTGCAAATTAAACTAATTTTGTGATTTTTCCATTTTATGCAACAACTAAATTTTTAATTAATCCTAAAATGTAAAATTAACCCTAAATGCAAATGCAACGTATTTTTGTATTTTCACTAGTTAAAACGCACAAACAAAATGCGAACAATTAACAGCAAATGCCACAAAAATTCACAAAATTTCAAACACTGAAAGAAATTATTTTGTTTTGAATTTGTTGGAATAATTCATATAGGGCAAAAATCACGTGCTCACAGCTTCCCCTCTTTGTCCGGAAACACGAAGAGTTTCGTGCAAAGATAAAGTGAGCGGATACAAGCGATTTTTGCCCGTTTGAATACTCCGTGGGAAGTTTTTTTGAAAGATTTGACCGCACCCTGCTTTCGAGGTTGCCTACATATCCTTGGCTAAAAAGGAATCAGGTCAGTGTAGTTTAGGAATGTTTGGTAGCTGGGACTACCATGAAGCTGGATTTTCACTGTTGCTGCTGCTACTGCTTACTGAACCCCTTATTACACCATGTCAAAAATAAAAGAAGCTAGACTAGATTATGATCTATGTTTTACGAAATCCTATCTAAATATTCAAACTTGCTCTTGTGTTTCTTGTTGCCTTGTTGTCCTCTATTCTCTCGATGATATCCATTTGTTATCCCCTTAAATTGTAAGCTGAGATGTCTTCCCCTTCTTCAGGTGGGTGCCTGACCGCTGAACTTGATACATATTCCCATGCTATCCAGGCGGGCTCCTGCTTACTGAACTTGAATGTATTCCCATGCTATCCAGGTGGGCTCCTGACTTCAAAACGTGAATGTATTCCCATGCTATCCAGGCAGGCTCCTGACTTCAGCAAAATAGACAAAAACAAAGAAAATTTTCTGCCCCAGTTTGGTTATGTGGGTCCATGTGTAAGTGTAAAACGAATCGCATCACCGAATATCAATAATAATTTTGAAAACCAAAACTTGAATTGTACTCCCTTGTTCTCCAGGCGGGCTCCTGACTGCTAAACTTGAAAGTATTCTCTGCTTTCCAGGCGGGCTCCTGACTTCAACTCAAAGAATTTGAAAGCTAAAACTTAAATTGTACTCCCTTGTTTTCCAGGCGGGCTCCTGATTGCTGAACTTGAAATGTATTCCCTGCTCTCCAGGCGGGCTCCTGACGGCTGACTTGGAATGTATCCCCTGCTCTCCAGGCGGGCTCCTGATTTCAACTTGAAAGTATTCCCTGCTCTCCAGGCGGGCTCCTGATTGCTAAACTTGAATTGTACTCCCTTGTTTTCCAGGCGGGCTCCTGACTGCTGCGCTTGACTGTATTTCCTTCTTTCCAGGTGGGCTCCTGACTTCAACGAAATGACAAAAAACAGAGGAAATTCTCTGCCCCAGTTTGGGTATCTGAGGACATACGTAGGTGTGAAACGGATCGCATTACCCACTATCAATAAGAACTTAAAAGCTAAAATTTGAATTGTACTCCCTTGTTCTCCAGGCGGGATCTTGACTGCTGACTTGAAATGTATTCCCTGCTCTCCAGGCGGGCTCCTGACTTCAACAAAATAGACGAAAAATAAAAAAAAATTTCTGCCCCAGTTTGGTGGCTAGGTACAGATGTGAGTGTAAAAATAAATCATATTATCAAGTACTACTAAGAATATGAAAGCTAGGTCCCATTATCCAGGGGGGTCCTGAAACTCTTAATTAAATGACAATTTTAAATCTAAGTTATATCTTCTAAAGGTGTGACTTTTGCTAAATCTTGTTATCTAAGAGGGTCTTTAAACTACTCCCATTATCCAAGGGGTCCTGAAAATCAAAGGTCAAATTTTATCTTAAGAGTGACAACTTTTATGGCTGAATTATACTACTCTACAACAGAATTTACGCTAAATGTTGTTATTTAATCGAAATCTTAAAGCTATGTCCCATTATTCAGGAGGATCCTGAAAACTCCTAATTGAATCATATCTCGAACATGCAAACTTCTAAGCCAACTTATATTCCTTTAGGATGCATTTATGCTAGATTATGCTATTTTGAACATTTAAACTAGGTCCCATTTTCCAGGAGGGTCCTGAAAATCAAAAATCAAACCTGTTTGGCGACTGCTTTTCTCTACGGAAGGTTTCTCCGAAACAATTGGAATTTTCTGCCCCTGTTTCAACCAAAGAACATTTTGTCAGTTTAAAATGGCGGTTAGTTGATGGCATTCGTGCTGAGGATCCTTCCACTGCATTGTTTTGTTTTGACTGTCTCCTCCGCATTGACCCTGAACCGTCTGACTGACTTTCAAACCCCATGACTTTAAATGACCCGAGTGTTCTATACCCAAATTGTTGTTTCACACCTCTGACTCCTTTAACTGAAACTCTGCATCTCCCATGAAATTACTAAATCATTCTGCCGATGGAACTTTTGCCGGCACTTTATCCCACCTTACACCATGCTATTTTTGGTATGCTCTGGCCATACTGTGCTTTGTAATTGTGGAAGTTGGTAGTGAGCCTTAAAATCTTTTTTCACTTGCTTTTAGTAGGACTGACATTGAAACCTCTTAGACAAATAAACCCCAAAAGAAAAAAATGAAATGCAATGATTTTGCGAGTTAAGGATATGAAGAATCTAAAACCGGATGGCTGCTAAAAGTAGAAAGAAAAGAAACTTATCTGACTGGAACAGCTGGTACCAATGATCATGATATGCATTTCGGACTAATCGGCCTAATCTGTCCAACCAATCAGCTTTCAGTTGCCGTACTTTGTTGCCCTAGAACTTCCATAACTTGATTACTTTACCCAAACCTTGACCTTGTTCATCCTGCGATGCCTTGAAACAGTTTTACACCAACAGACCTTTCTCACTTGTTGACTTTTCACCTCACTTTCACCTTAAGGTGCCCGTGAGGGTTTTCACCAATAAGACTCTCTCATTTTAATTTCTCTCAACTCCCATTGCCTTACGGTGCCTGTGAAGGTTTTCACCAATAAGACTCTCATTTTGTTTCTCTCAACTCCCGTCGCCTTACGGTGTCTGTGAAGGTTTTCACCAATAAGACTCTCTTAACTCCCGTCGCCTTACGATGCTTGTGAAGGTTTCCACCAATAAGACTCTCTCATTTTGATTCTTTCCCTATTTGGACCAAAGTGTTGCCCTTGATATGAACCACCTCTACTTGCTCGACTTGGCATTTCTCGAAGACTGATCGGAAGGTCTTTCTTTGGACCGTAATGTGGCTTTTGGATGAGATTTAGCAAGAAAGGGTATAAAAGGCTCAAAACCATTCGAATGGATTCAAAATTACAACTTTCGGAATCAAATTTCTTACAACGACCACAACTTCTGCCCCAGTTTCTTGCTTGGGGACTTTTGGATTTTTATTTTGATGGGACCGAACCGTGAGGCTGCCTACGTATCCTTAAAAGGAATCAGGTCAAACGTAGTTCATGACATAGGAATTACTTTGTTTGTTGTGATTTTCTTCCCTTTTCTTTTCTTCTTTTCCCCCTTTGTTTTTCTTTTTATTGTTGTTTTTTTTCTTTTCTTTTCTTTTCTTTTCTTTCCTTTATCTTTTCTTTTTCCTTTCTCTTTTTCTCTCCTTTATTTGCTTATCTTTACGCTTGTGTTTCCGATATTTTCTATTGATTCCGAAGGAGGGGTATGAAAGAAAATAAATGAGGCTCAAAGGGGTAACGAGGGATAAAGTGTTTAGATAGCAGAACAAAATGCCTTCATCATTTCAATATTTGAGACATGCCAAATACAAACAAGTACAATCAAAGAAAGAAATCATACATAATATCTCTTGACTGCATCAGAATTGATAGCCATTTCTACACATTTGTCTTCTACATCTGTCAAATACAATGCACCATTGGACAACACTCTAGTCACGACAAACGACCCCTGCCAATTTGGGGCAAATTTTCCTTTTGCTTCAACTTAATGAGGAAGAATGCGTTAAAATACTAACTGCCCCACTTCAAACTTTCGTGGATGCACCTTCTTGTTGTATGTTCTTGCCATTCTCTGTTGATACAACTGGCCATGACACACTGCTGCCAGTCTCTTCTTATCGATCAAACTTAATTGTTCCAAGCGGGTTTTGACCCACTCCTCATCATCGATCTCAGCCTCCGCGATAATTCGAAGGGATGAGATTTCCACTTCTTTGGGTATCACTGCTTCGGTGCCATACACCAACAAATAAGGAGTCGCCCCTACTGAAGTACGGACCATAGTACGATAACTGAGCAATGCAAACAACAACTTCTCATGCCACTGCTTAGAACCTTCCACCATTTTTTGAAGTATCTTCTTTATATTCTTGTTGGCTGCCTCAACTGCTCCATTCTCCTTAGGGCGGTACGGGGTAGAATTGCGATGTGTAATCTTGAACTGCTGACATACCTCTTTCATCAGATGACTATTGAGATTAGCCCCATTGTCCGTAATGATCACCTTTGGTATCCCGAACTGACAAATGATATTTGAATGCACAAAATCAACCACCGCCTTCTTGGTTATAGACAAATGATACGCACGAAACTGATACAATCTCGCTCCATAGTGAGCCAATAATAACCTGCCCGGAGAATCTTCTTTGCCAGCACATACCCACTTATGTGCGGTCCACAGACTCCAGAATGTACTTCGGTCATGATAGCCACGGCCTGTTTGGCATCTACACATCTTAATAACCCAAGATCCGGAGTTCTTTTGTACAAAACTCCTCTACTGAAGAAAAATCCATTTGCCAAGCGATGAATTGTTCTCTTTTGATCACCTGTGGCTTGTACCGGATATACTCCCCTTCGGATGTATTCCTTGATGTCATGAAACAAAGGCTCCCCATCGAGCTCTTCTTCCACCATGTTACAATAAGCATGCTGATCACAGACCTGAATATGCAACGGGTCTACATAAGCCTTATCTGAATGATGTAACATTGACGCCAGAGTAGCCAAAGCATCGACAACCTCATTGTGAATCCTCAGAATATGCCTGAACTCTATTGATTGAAACTGTTGACAAAGTTCATGCAAATATTGCCGGTACGGTATGAGTTTCAGATCCCGTATTTCCCATTCTCCTTGAATATGGTGTACCAGAAGGTCCGAGTCACCCAAGACCAAGACTTCCTGGACACCCATATCTACAACCATCCTCAAACCCAAAATGCATGCCTCGTATTCCGTAATGTTGACAGTACAGTAGAACCGAAGCTGAGCCGTAACAGGGTAGTGATGCCCTGTTTCAGAAATAAGTATCGCTCCTATCCCAATGCATTTCATGTTAGCAGCCCCATCAAAAAAAGTTTCCATCCTAGCTTTTCAATCTGTTCCAATTCATCAATGTGCATTACTTTTTCATCAGGGAAGTAAGTCTTCAAAGGTTCATATTCTTCGTCTACTGGATTCTCAGCCAAATGATCAGCCAATGTCTGGGTTTTCATTGCAGTCCTAGTCACATAGATGATGTCAAATTCTATGAGCAAGATTTGCCACTTTGCGAGCCTCCCTGTGGGCATAGGCTTCTGAAAGATATACTTCAATGGATCCAAGCGAGAGACTAGGTAAGTAGTATAAGAGGACAAATAATGTTTCAGCTTCTGGGCCACCCAAGTTAGGGCGCAACACGTCCTCTCAAGCTGAGTGTACTTAACCTCGTAAGTTGTGAACTTCTTGCTGAGATAATAAATGGCCTGCTCCTTCCTGTAGGTAATGTCATGCTGTCCAAAAACACATCCAAATGAATTGTCCAAGACTGTCAAATACAGAATCAAAGGTCTTCCTGGTTCTGGCGGGACCAACACAGGTGGGTTTGACAAGTACCCCTTTATCTTATCAAAGGCTTCCTGACATTCATCTGTCCACTTGACTGCAGCATCTTTCTTTAACAGTTTGAAGATAGGCTCACACGTTGTCGTGAGCTGAGCAATAAACCGGCTAATGTAATTCATTCTTCCCAATAGACTCATCACCTCAGTCTTGTTCTTTGGGGGTGGCAACTCCTAAATAGCCTTGATCTTTGACGGGTCCAGTTTGATACCTCGGCGGCTAACTATAAATCCCAACAACTTTCCAGATGGAATACTGAACACGCATTTTGCAGGATTAAGCTTGAGATTGTACCTGCGAAGCCTTTGGAAGAACTTTCTCAGGTCTCTGACATGGTTAGACTGCTTTCTAGACTTTACAATCACATCATCCACATAAACCTCGATATCCCTGTGTATCATGTCGTGGAATATGGTCTTCATTGCCCTCATGTAGGTTATCCCAGCATTTTTCAAACTAAATGGCATGACCCGATAGCAGTACGTTCCTCATGGCGTGATGAATGCTGTCTTTTCTGTGTCCTCCTCATCCATTAAGATCTGGTGGTAACTTGTATAATAATCCACAAAAGAACCAATTTCATGTTTGGCAAAATTATCGATCAATATATGGATGTTCGGCAGTGGGAAATTATCCTTGGGACTTGCCTTGTTGAGGTCTCGATAATCAACAAACACCCTGGTCTTGCCATCCTTCTTCGGCACAGGCACTACATTGGCTAACCAAGTGGGATACCGAGTGACCCGAATGACCTTTGCATCGAACTGTTTGGTGACCTCTTCCTTGATTTTCACACTCATATCAATTTGAAATTTCCTCAGCTTCTGCTTGATAAGGGGAATGCCGGATCAGTGGGCAATTTGTGAACCACCAAACCAGTACTTAGACCTGGCATGTCATCATAGGACCATGCAAAAACATCTTTATACTCGAACAGTGTTTTAATTATCTCCTCTCTGAGTTGTGGTTCAAGATGGACACTTATTTTAGTTTCCCGGACATTATCTTGGTCCCCTAAATTGATTGTTTCTGTATCACTCAGGTTAGGCTTGGGTTTTGCTTCAAAATGGCTCAATTCTTTACTAATTTCTTCAAAATCTCCATCCTCGTCATATTCCGATTCAACATCACACTCTATTTCTTGAATTACTATTTCAGAACTAGATTGGCTTTTAAGACTAGGTCGGAGATTCCGCATGCATGTCATATCAGTGAAGCCAGCACAAAAAGAACTGTTCAAGGAAAAAGGAAAGCAAAAATAAAACTATCAAGAAGAAAGGAAAAGAGAAATTGCATTTCATTGAAATTAAAGACAACGGGGTTTATACATCCAAACAGACGGAACATAGACTCTGAATTACAACCCTAGAATAATCCAGATAAATTGAAAGAAAATCAAAGCAAACTACCAAAACTCCCTCCTGGTAGGGAGAAAAGTAGCTTCCCAATTGTTAATCTTTGCACCGGGCCCAACAAACTGCACATCCGCCTTGCTAGAACCCTCTCCAGCTTCAAATACGTTCACATCGGCGAATATCCTCTCGAACCTTTCCATCAAATCTTCATCCATATCAACCACCGAAATGGGAACCACCATCACTGGGTGCTTTCTGGTGCCAGGCCTGACAAACGACCGGGAAAGATGCGGGACTGGATTTGGAAGGGCCCATGCTTTCTGTTTCATTTTTCTAGCTCTTCTCACGTCTGTGACTATGGGCTTGAACCCCAGACCAAATGTATCCAAGTTTTTAGGAAGAGAAACCGGTTGTACGATACCTTGCAGAGACGTGCCCAAGACTTTGCCCGGTACAAAACCATATTTCAATGGCTACCATGACTGATGCAACAGATATCCTTGGAGTTGGAATGCACTTCCCTTTAGGAACTTACTCTACCGCTACCGTGTCAAAAACTTGATAGACCCACGGACCCTTGTCATCTTCAAACTCTATGAATGGAACAATGGCATCACTGGGAACACACAAATTGTCTTATCCATGCACAATAATTTCCTGTCTATCCCATTCAAACTTAACCATTTGGTGCAGAGTAGACGGGACCGCTTTGGCAGAATGAATCCAGGGTCGACCTAACAATAGATTGTAAGAAACAGTCACATCGAGCACCTGAAATTCCATAGTAAATTCAACCGGCCCTATTGTAAGCTCGAGCACTATGTCCCCGACTGAATCTTTTCCTCCCCCGTCAAATCCCCGAACGCAGATACTATTCTTGTGAATTCTTTCATCATCCACCTTTAACTTGTTCAGAGTGGAAAGAGGGCAAACATTTGCACTGGAACCATTGTCAACAAGTACCCAAGTAACCACAGAATCTTCACATTTCACCGTCAGATAGATGGCTCTATTGTGCTCGGTACCCTCCACGGGCAACTCATCATCAGAAAAAGTGACTCTGTTTACCTCAAATATCTTACTAGCTATCTTTTCCAAGTGGTTTACTGAGATTTTGTCAGGAACGTGGGCTTCATTCAAGATTTTCATCAAAGCCTGATGGTGCTCGTCTGAATGGATCAATAATGTCAAGAGCGAGATCTGAGCCGGTGTCTTCCTTAACTGCTCCACAATGGAATAGTCCTGTACTTTCATCTTTCTTAGAAATTCTTCTACTTCTTCCTCAGTCACCACTTTCTTCACCAACACTGGGTTATCTTTTGAAGTCTTAGCTTTTCTCCTTTCTTCTGGGGTGAAGCATCTCCCCGATCGAGTCAAACTATGAGTCTCACACACTTCTTCTTTAACCTCTTTCCCCTTGTAAGTCACTATCACTCGTTCATAATTCCATGGGACTGCCTTGCTGTTGACTATGGGTAATTGAGTTACCGGTTTGATAATGACAGGATCTATGCAGGCGCCCTTCATAATTACTACAGGCTTGTTTGTCACTCCTGGAACTACCACTTTTGCTCTTTTGTGTTTTCCTACAACGCCACTTGAGGACCCCTTCTTGACCTCCACAGATGGATCATTATTTGCCCCATTCAACTTGATCACAACCTTCTCGCTTGTTGATTTTTCAAATGGCTTGGCTTCACTAGCCCGAATCATCATGACGGTTTGCGAAGGCTTCTTAGGCTCCCCCCTTATGCACTATCTCAATCATATTAGTCTTATGATAGTCCGGCAATGGGTTCTGGTTGATGTTGGGTGCCTCCAGGGCTTGGACCTCGATCCGATTAGTATCAATAAGCTCTTGAATAACTATTTTCAATTTCCAGCATTTCTCTGTATGGTGACCCGGGGTCCCTGAACAATACTCACAACTCACCGAGCGGTCAAGATTTATGGGAGGGGAATTCGGCAGTTTAGCCTCGATCAGATTCAACATTCACAAATGTCTAAGTCGATGAAATAGACTAGCATACGATTTTCCCAAAGGAGTGCAAGTCTTCTGTTTCTGTAACCTCTCATTCTTAAAGGCTTGATTTGGCCGAAAACCTGTTCCAGAGGGATTTCTGTAGGCTCTTGGGGGTGGATGGGCATTTTTTGGAGCTAGGTATGGACTTTGTGGAGTCGGCGCATGCCATTGTGCGTGGGCGGGAGGTTGGGTATAGGTTTGTGCATGATGGACGGAAAAATGGGGATCGGGCGATGGGTAGTAGTGTTGTGGTGGACTATATGGAGTGTGGGGGTAAGTTTGGTGGTAGGGTCGAGGCGGGTTGTAGTAACGTGGAATATTCCTGGATCCAACCCAAGCTCCCGACTCAATTGTAGCAACATCCTCTTTCTTCTTCTTCCCGAGTACACCTCCAATACTGTTTTGAATGGCCCGGGTGGTCGCCTTGATTGCTGAGTAACTCATGATTTTGTTGGACTTGAGTCCTTCCTCAACCATGCCTCCCATTTTTACAACTTCATTAAAGGACTTACCTACTGCTGACACCAAGTGACCAAAATAAGTGGGTTCCAAAGCCTGCAAGAAATAATCAGCCATCTCACTTTCTTTCATCGTAGGGTCAACCCTCGCTGCTTGCTCTCTCCAACGGAATCCATATTCCCTGAAGCTCTCACCGGGCTTCTTCTCAATCTTTGTCAATGACAGACGGTCTGAGATAATTTCGAGGTTATATTGAAAATGGCATGCAAAGGCTTGGGCCAAATCGTCCCATGTATACCACCTGCTGTGATCTTGTCTGGTATACCATTCTAATGTCGAGCCGCTCAAACTTTGGCTGAAATAGGACATCAGCAATTCATCTCTTCCACCTGCTCCTCTCATCTTGCTACAAAATCCTCTTAAGTGTGCCACTGGGTCACCATGCCCGTCGTACAAATCAAACTTGGCCATTTTGAACCCTACTGGCAACTGAACATCTGGGAACAGACATAAGTCCTTATAGGCCAAACTTACTTGACCTCCCAACCCCCTCATATCTCGAAACGACTGTTCTAAGCTTTTGACCTTTCTGATCATCTCTTCATGCTCGGGATTTTTGAGTGGCTTCTCGGTCTCTGCCGGGAGATCAAGATGAGGGGTGTAAGAATATGGTTCTGGAACTTTGTAGGTGGGTTCAGAGGGATAGTACTGGTTGTCGTGAGTTTGGAACAGGGGTTCACTGGAAGATCGGTGTAATGTAGCAGGTGGAGGTGACACAAAAACAAGTGTAATTGGTGGGGAAGGGTATGGGACTTGTTTGGGTGGTGGAGTTTGAGAAGTATGGGAAGTGGCGCCATGGCATTGTTGGTAGAGGGGAAAGGCTGGAGATGAGTTCACAGTGGGAGGCTCCGGAGGTTGGACTGATGGTTGAATATAAGCAGGGTTGGCGGGATAAACCGGTGGTGGATGCCCCTTGGCCCAAGCTTGGTATATTTCAGCCATCTACTGCTTTAACTTATACATCTCTTCCCTCATTGCATTAACATCTAGTTCTTCCACCTCTTTTGACGGGTCAACAATACTTGTCTCCGGTTCTTGGTTGGCCATATCTAGCCTGTCTTTTGATCGGGTGTTGTATGAGTGGGTTGCCAGAAAGCCAATCAACTAACCACCTGCATGTACTCAATACATCAACAACAACCTTGTTAGCGATTAGGCTTTAATAGATTGGCAACCGCACATTGGGCATGAATGCACCTAAATAGTTAATCGTCTCTATTATGTATTTGATCGGTTGCATGCGTCATTCCGGCCTTTTCTTACTTTCAATTGCAAACTTCCCCTTTTCTTTTCTTTTCTTTTCCTTCCTTTCACTCTTGCCTCTATTCTCTCTTTGTTTTTATTCTCTCTTGATTTCTTATTTTCTCTCTTTTCTTTCTTGTTTTTCCGCTCTTTTCTTTTCTTTACTCTCTTGTTTTTCCTTTTATTTTCTCTCTCTCTTTTTTATTTGGTTACGGTCGAATCCTATGGAGATTGCCTATATATCATGACCCCACATGAATCAGACCAAGCGTAGTTCTTGGAGATAAAAAAAATAAAACATTTTTGGAAATTTCAAATTTTCATAATAAGACTCAGAAATAAACTTAAACAGAAACTAACAGACTCTGATAAAAGACAAAATACAGACTCGAAAAACAAACAACCCACATACTCTGATAAAAGAAATACAGACTACAAGACAGACTGGCAGACTTTAACGGAATGAAAATACAGACTCAAGAAATCACAAATACATCAGTGCCTCAATTGCCCCCGGGATCCGCAGGGCATCATTCGGCCTCGCCGCGGTCCGACTTGCTAAATCCTCTTGGAGGTGGTAGAGATCTTCTATTACCTAGTGAACAAAAATCATCACAGTAGTGAAGAACATAGATCTAGTCATATCCTCACAGCTACTGCACTTCATCGCGATGTAGTTGGCGACCCTTTTGACTTGCTCTCTTATGACGTCCTTCTCTTGCAACAAACGCCCAATTTGTTCGGTTCTGGCTTCCAAAGTTCGTTCGGCTACCTGGTTCTGCTCTTGGAGTTGTTTCTAGTCTCTTTCTAGCCGTGCCATTAAGGCGTAACAATGTTCTCTTTTAGCCTTAAAATTTTTGGCTTGTTTAGCCATTTCACCCTCGAGGTTGCCAATTGCCTTTTCCCAACCTGTGACCCCTTTTTCATATCTTTCTTTCATTTGTTGAACGAAAGCTGCACGCCTTTCGGCGCTTTTAGCCAACCTTGCCTGTGCTTTTGCTAGTTCAGACTCAGCTTTATGCAGGTCATCTTCATAGTCACGTACCTTTTGAGTAATGTTATAAATGAGTCTTTCATCTTTCCTGCTTCGGACTGGGTTCTCGACTTCAATTTTCAACTGTCGAACCTGAGCTCTGAGAGCTTCATTTTCTCACACCAATCTTCTCCTCTCACCTTCGGCCTCTTGTGACTGTAAATAATTGTTGAAGGTGACATTTCTCAACTCTTCTCGTAGATCATGGATGGTGGCCTTATATTCCTTTTTCTTCTCCCCCTAGGATAACCTCTCCTGAATTTTATCATCAAAGGCTTGAACATGAGGCCTTTTGGCAGGCCTCTCAGGCTCCGGCTCGTTATTTACATAAGTTATTTTCTCAAACTAAGCAGCATAATTTGGATCTACTTCCCCCTTGGCGATGTCTGGTACCTAGGTGCCATTTTTTAGATACCGGAAGCTATTCCAATCCTGCTAAACTACAGCCTCGGGCAATGCAGCTTCTGGATGTAACTCTATGACCTGGGTGCTTAGATCTTCATCTTCTGGCACAATCTGATACCTTCCCAATTGCCTCAAGACCCTCTGAGGTGCATATGGCTGAATACTCCTTACGCCCATTAACCTCAGGTAGCCTTTGATAGCAGTCATATAGATGGATTCTGTCCTCAGGAGCCATTCTATAGCCCACTCGACCTGACCTGCATTAAGAACTTTCAAGTGAGAGACCCATGCTTCAAACCCTTCTGGTGCGTTGTAATCTTTTACCCTCTCCTCGTAACTAGTGATGAAGTTATTCAGGCTCGAACCATAACTCATGAATCTGGGATGATGGCGAAGGTGCTCGATCAATCACATCTGCAGAAGGATGCTGCAACCTTCAAAAAATTGAGCCCCTGCCTTCCATAAAGTCAATGCTCGATAAATATCTGCCAGCACCAACGGGGCAAGTGTATGATCTTCCTTGGTAGTGAGGATTTTTGCAATTCTAGCGATACGAATATCCACCATCCCTTTCTCATTTGGAAAAACCATGATCCCTAAGAATGCTACAATAAATGCGAACCGGCGATGAATTTGCCAAAGGCCCTTGTCTTGTTTGTTTCTTAGACCCTTTTCATGCGTTTCAAAACTAGTAGAGTGCTCGAACCTGAAGTATAAGAAATGGAAAGCACAAAACCCATTGCTCACACGTTCTTTATTCGTCTGTTTACTGATATTCAGTAGGTCAAAGAACTTGTGCACCGGTGGAGCCCTTGGAAATATAAGTTGTTGCTTCCTCAAATCCCGTCCGAATTCAATGTACCCGGCTATCTCCTCCAAAGTAGGGGTGATCTCAAAATCCGAGAAACGAAAGACATTGTGGACAGGATCCCAGAAAGTTACCAAAGCTTTGATCAGATCTTCCCGTGGTTTGATCTCAAATATGTCTATAAGAGCACCCAAGTGCTTTTTCCCCCATTTCTGACCATCTTCATCTAGATCATTCCACCACATACGCAAGTGCAACTGAGCATGTTCCCTGACTACTTCTGGCGGATCCTGGATGGTATTCATTCTTTTCTTGTGGAAGGTTAAGGTTAGGGTTGACTCGAATGAACCATTTTGTAAATAGTTTTTGAAAAAGAAAAGAAAAAAAGAAAAGAAAAGCAGAAAAGAAAAAAAACAAATCAAAGGACCATGATTTCTTCCCCTGTATGCCAGTTTTAGCTAAGTGACTGTTTTTGCAAATGCGGCCCCTTCCCAATTTCACATGAATTTTGAGGCCGGGGGAATTATTTTATGACCCTTCACAAAATTGTCCATTCTTTTACGAAAATAGCCTTTCGACAACTGAAAAAAATACTCTGAGGCTATCTCGGCAAGAACAGTTTAAGACATTGCCGAAGCTAGATCGACTTATTTTGACCAACATCTAGAATGTATTCACTTGACCACTGACTCTCTTTTTCTTGTTTTTTTTTCAAAAATAAGGCCGAACCTTATGTAGGTTGCCTACGTAACACACATTCAGTGAGAATCAGACCTGCGTAGTTCGGTCAGTTTTGACACATTTGTAAGAACACAGTGTTTGACTCTTTTTGGAATAACTTTTTTTGAAAAATTTTGGCAGAATTTCGGGATGTTTTCAAATACTGGGGTTTTCTTTAGAACCGGGCTTTGTTTCTTCCCTATATCACTCTTGGTTTTTCTCTTTGCTTTATTTCCCCTAGCCGGTCAGCATGCAAGCCAAAAATGTTCACATAACACATAGAATGCATCAGGATGATCTGTTATTTCGGATACACCTGTCCTAGACAGACCCAACCCCTGTGTTGAGTCCCCAAAGTCAAATGCACGTGATGCAAGCAAACTTTCCTACTAGGGATCCGGCATGAGGCTGTGTTTTTCTAGGTTTGAATCCTGGGGTTTTGTTCTAGACTTGGGTTACCCGAGCGGACAACTGGGGCCGAAGAGGGGGGCGACGTACCGGGAGCACTGAAGTCTACCCGGCCTTGTCACTTGACCAACCTCGTTCTATTTGGTATAATTTCTACAGAAAAAGCGGGCCACGCGAACATGTGCACCATTTTCAGAAGACTTAGAGAGGTGGCGTAAGAAGACAGTTATATACAATTCTAACAATATTAAAATGGTAAACAGATAACATTTAACACAAAAGGTTCACAGAATACAGTAATATCAACAATAAATAAATCCAAGCAAAATCATATTAATAAGCTCGAATTCTGAACCCTGAACCAGAGATTCTGGGTTCGATTCCCTAGCAGAGTCGCAAGAGCTGTGACACCTCCTTTTTTACTACACCCCATAAAGGGTATAAAAGGGAGTTTTTTCCAATTTAAGTGACAATCGAAACGGGATAATTTATTAAAATCAGAGTCGCCACTTGGAATAATTTATGGTGTTCCAAGTCACCGGTTAAGATCCCGAATCGAGGAAAATGACTCTAATTACGGTTTGCGAACACAGAAATCTGGGTAAGGAATTCTGTTAACTCGGGAGAAGGTGTTAGGGATTCCCGAGTTCCGTGGTTCTAGCACGGTCGCTTTGATCATACTTGGCTTATTAAAATTGTCTAATTACTCACTTTAAAACCTATGTGCTTTAGCCTTTTACCGCTTTTAAACTAAGAAAAATTATCTTGAAACGGGTCACGCGTACGTGTACCCATTTGTTGGGCGTGTCAGAAATCATGTCACGCGAACGTGTCCACAATTGATGATGCTTTATTGTTATTAAGAAGAACTGGCCAAAATTGCGCAAACGCATACACAACCACAATAGTATTTTAAACGTGCCTAGAGCAAACTACCAACATTTATCACTTTTTTTAATATCTAGGTTATTAACATGAGGGCCATGAATAATTAAATTGTAGATGGCACACCTCAAAACTCTATAAACTAAAATTGATTAGTGGCCTAGTAGCAACTATTTTTATTATTTAAAAAAATTGTTCGAAGTTGCGAGAACGCATACTCCGATTTTATTTTTAGAATCGTAATCGTGTCACATGAACGTGTACACAATCACGATTAATATGCATCCAAAATATACTATGATGTTTGTGCCCTTTTAAAAAAAATAAAAAAATCGATCCTACAGCTGAGACGAAATGCAAAGGTCCAATATATGGACAGACTGTGAAAAGATACATATATTCAATACTAAATCGATTGGAGGAAATTAATATAAGAAACACACTTTCATCAATAGTAATACAGACACAAACACTGTGGCTAATTAAAGTAAGCTTAGTAGACCCCTAAGGACCGTAGGTCCTAGGAAAGAATTATGAAAGCCCAACTACATTCTTGATATACTGTAATTAAAAAAACAGTAGCTTGAGCAACATCAAAAGCCAAATGATAATAACAAAGTGAAATGTACTAGCGACCGGGAATATGAGTATGTACTGCTAAACAAATCCAATCGCATGAAGGGTTATGAATATGTTACTAAAGTAATCCTAAGCAAAACTCTGCTAATTGTGAGGACAGAAGGAAAATGCAATTACTTAACAAATTGTTGATCCAAAAACAGATTGCAAAAAAAACAAACCTTGTTTGACGTAAATCCGAACCTACGCCTCAACTACACTACACAGGAATTCAAAGCTAACGAATCATATTAGCTATTGCATTATACTGAGAAAGCTCAGAACAGACGACATAGTCAACTTGAGTGTAGAAATGCAGCAAGATATATTAATCCTAAATCAACACACACCTAACTAAACAAAGAAATTAAGTCTGAAAACTTTGTATGACTAGAAAATGTGCCAAAGAGATCCCACTCCTAATCATCCTTACCATTTCACACGACCAGCAGAAGAAGACAAAGTTGGACTTTAACTTCTCAACACATGCTCACACTTTACTATAGTAGTATTGTGATTAACAAACATTCTAACAACCTGAATTTTAAAGACAACATTTTCTAATAACAATAGAACCTAGGAATTTAAAGAAACACGAATCAACATACACTACATAATAATCCTATTACAGTATCAATATGAAACTCAAAACACACTGAGAAAGGAGCTAAGCAGAGATAGCATCATAATCTTCATTTCCTTCAAAAAAAACACTTCATGAACCATGGCTTACATGCTTAAAATTAGAGATGTGTACCTGGAGATTGAAACAGAAAAGGAAATAGTGAAAGATTAGCAGAGTAACAGCAGAATTCAGCACCAACAACACCAATGCAAACCAGAAAAATGGATACGAAGTAGTACAAGACAGTCTTAATCGAACAATAACCCAAAGCAACCTCAAACCAAACTTCAAACACCCAAAACTCAATTCATTTCAGCACCAGATTAATCAGAAATTCTTCAGAAGTTTAAAGTCTTTGAAATTATAGAAGAGAATGCAATGGAACAGTAATCTTTGTTCTTGAAGTCTATGAAAGTAGTAAAATTTTTGCAGTTTCTATATTTTTAGATTTCCAGCTCTCAAAAATCTCTGCCTTCAAAGGCAAGAAAAGCTACCTTTATAAGAAAGGCACTAGGGCAGCTAAAGGAGGATCAGACTTGCACCTAGACCCTTTTCATATTTTTGTTTTTGCTACTTAATCCCTGAATTTTTGGCTTGTTTACCAAGTAAGCCCGCTTTTCAGCTTCCAGGAAGCTTCCAATTCTGTTATGAAAAGATTCTCTAAGCCTAGATTACCCAAATTGCCCCTCTAAGCCTTGTTAATTACTCCAATGAACTAGTCCAAAACATGGGTCAAATTGACCCAATTCAGAGCCCCCACAAGTCTGTAATCCCCATTAATTCCCCCCTTGGGCTTTTGAATTTTTAGAAGTCCAAAAGAAACCCAGAATTTTAAGAACTGACCGAATTGGGAATTCAAACCAATCAAAAAAAACAAGAACCTTCTAAAAAGGAAACAAGGGCAGAAAACCAGATGGTGATGAACTAAATAATGAATTAAACATGCTATTAAGCTAAATATGCAACACAGACAGACTAACAGATGAACCTATGGTGAAGAGAAGAAAAACGGATACGACAAAAAAATGAAATCAAAACAACAAAAAGAAATCATGCAAGACCAGCAAACGAACAGAAATACCTAGCAAGGATGGCCAACTTTGAAATTCTTCCTCAATCTCTCGATTTTGACCGAAAGGGGTCTCGATCATGTGTTCTCAGATGAAAACACATGACCAAGGTCCATTTTGGTCTTAATCGTCACCAAATCTGCCGATTTTAGAGTTTGACCTTTTAGGTCTCATCTTCAATTCAAGATTCGACGGGCTCGGGGCATGTTCGAGGGAAACGAGTTATGGATTCGGAAAGATGGGAATGGGGGGGGGGGTCTAGGGTGTTATTTTGGTAGTGTTTGGAGGTGGCGCCGCCGGTTGAGGCAGTGGAAAAATAGGGCGGCGGATTAGGGTTTGGAGCTTCTGAGCCAGATTTGAGAAATTCGAGTGTGATTCGAGGGAAAAAGGGGTGTGGATTTGGAATGAAGAGAAGTAGAGGGAGCTAGGGTGTAAATTTGGTGCCCATCGGAGACCTACCGCCTCCGTAGGGCGATTTTTGACGGCGGTGCACGGTGGGGTTGTGATGGGGTCTTTGGGAGTGTTGGAGACGACGAGAGGGGGGTCTGAGTGGTTTGGACATTTTTATACGGGGGGAAGGGCCAGTTGGATCCTGGCACGAGGCACGATCAACGGCTCAGATCAAACTTTAACGAAACGAAGCCGTTTGGTTTGGGGGGGGGGACCGGATCGGGTTGGACACGGGTTTGGGCTTGGTACCGGGTATTTCAGACGGGTTTCATATTGGAAGATTTGGGCCTGGGAGTTTAGTTTGAAAACTGGCCCAACCCTTTTCATCTTTTATTCAAAACAAAATTAATTCAAAACTCTTTTTCCTTTATCCTTTTTTCCCTTTTTTTCGAAATTTAATTAAAATCAAAATTAATTCCTAGAACTAAAAAAACTAATTAAAACTAAAATGATAATTAACACAATTAATTAAAAACAAATTAACAAAAGAAAGCTACTCAAAATCAAAGCTACAATTAAAAGTGCAAATTAAACTAATTTTGTGATTTTTCCATTTTATGCAACAATTAAATTTTTAATTAATCCTAAAATGTAAAATTAACCCTAAATGCAAATGCAACGTATTTTTGTATTTTTCACTAGTTAAAACGCACAAACAAAATGCAAACAATTAACAGCAAATGCCACAAAAATTCACAAAATTGCAAACACTGAAAGAAATTATTTTATTTTGATTTTGTTGGAATAATTCATATAGGGAAAAAATCACGTGCTCACAAGCTCCACATCCTAACCCTTCGCGAACGCGAAGAACAACTGGTCTGCAACACACACATCAGTTTTCTGCAACTTCAAACATCATGAAATGATCCGATTGACCACCCGAAACTCACCCGAGGCCCCTGGGACCTCAACCAAACATGCCAACCGATCCTAAAACATCATTCAAACTTGTTCCAACCTTCGAACACTCAAAACAACATCAAAACACCTATTTTTCATCGGATTCAAGCCTAAGAATTTTAAAAACTCTAAAAATACGCTTTCGATCAAAAAGTCTATCAACCTCGTCCGAATGACCTGAAATTTTGCACACACGTCACATTAAACACTACGGAGCTACTCCAAATTCTGGAATTCCATTCCGACCCTCGTATCAAAATATCACTATCGAACCGGAAACTTCAAAAATTCAACTTTCGGCATTTCAAGCCTAAATTAGCTACGGACCTCCAAAACACAATCTGAACATGCCCCTAAGCCCGAAATCACCAACGGAGCTAACAAAACCATCGGATCTCCATTCCGAGGCTATCTTCACACTGTTTTGACTACGGTCAACTTTCCAACACTTAAGCTCTCATTTAGGGACTAAGTCTCCCAAAACTCTCTGAAACTCAAAGCCGAACATCTCAGCAAATCAAAATAGCAGAAATAAACTTGGGGAAAGCAGTTAAAAGGGGATCGAGGTGCAAATTCTTAAAATGACCGGCCGGGTCATCACATCCTCCTACACTTAAACATTCATTCATCCTCGAACGAGCATAGAGACATACCTGAAGTAGTGAAAAGATGAGGGTAACGACTGCACATATCCTGCTCGGTCTCCCAGGTCACCTCCTCGATCGGCTGACCCCGCTACTGAACCTTTACTGCAACAATGTTCTTTGACCTCAACTTTCTAACCTTCCTGTCCAATATTGCCACTGGCTCCTCAACATAAGATAGATCCTTGTCCAACTGGACTGAACTGAAATCCAACACATGCGACGGATCACCGTGATACCTCTGGAGCATCGAAACATGAAATACCGGATGAACTCCTGCCAAGCTAGGAGGTAAGGCAAGCTCATAAACAACCTTTCCAACACGCCTCAATATCTCAAAAGGGTCAATAAACCTCAGACTCAACTTCCCTTTCTTTCCAAATCTCATAACGCCCTTCATAGGCAAAACCCGAATCAGAACCCGCTCTCCAACCATATAGTAAACATCACGAACCTTTCGGTCCACGTAACTCTTCTGTCTGGACTGGGCTGTACGGAGTCTATCCCAAATCACCTTAACCTTCTCCAAAGCATCCTGAACCAAGTCTGTGCCCAACAATATAACCTCACCCAGCTCAAACCAACCCACCAGGGATCTACACCGTCTCCCATATAAAGCCTCATACGGTGCCATCTAAATGTTGGACTAATAACTGTTGTTATAAGCAAACTCCGCCAATAGCAAGAGCTGATCCCAAGATCCTCCAAACTCGATCACACACGCACAAAGCATATCCTCAAGAATCTAAATAGTGCGCTCAGACTGTCCGTCCATCTGAGGGTGAAATGCTGTACTCAACTCCACCCGAGTACCCAACTCATGCTGAACGACCCTCTAGAACCGTAATGTGAACTTAGTACCTCTATCTGAAATGATGGACACTGGAATACCATGCAGACGAATAAGTTCCCAGATATAAATCTCTGCCAACCGCTCTAAATAATAAGTAGTACACACAGGAATGAAATGAGCGGACTTGGTCAGCCGATCCACAATCACCCAAATACTATCGAACTTCTTCAAAGTCCGTGGGAGCCAAACTACAAAGTCCATGGTGATCCTCTCCCACTTCCACTCCAAAATCTCTATCTTCTGAAGCAACCCACCCGATCTCTGGTGCTCATACTTCACCTACTGACAGTTGAGACACGGAGCTACGAATCCAACTATATCTTTCTTCATCTGCCTCCACCAATAGTGCTGCCTCAAATCCTGATACATCTTCGCGGCACCCGGATGAATGGAATACCGCGAGCTATGGGCTTCCTCCAGAATCAACTCCCGAAGCCCATCAACATTGGGTACACAAATCCGACTCTGCATTCTCAATACCCCATCATCACCAATAGTCACATCTCTAGAATTACCGTGCTGAACCTTGTCCTTGAGGACAAGCAAATGAGGGTCATCATACTGCTGCTCCCTGATACGATCAAATAAGGAATACCGAGAAACCGCGCAAGCTAGAACCTGACTGGGCTCCGAAAGATCCAATCTCACAAACTGGCTGGCTAAGGTTTGAACATCCACTGCCATAGGCCTCTCCGATGCTGGTAAATAAGCCAAACTCCCCAAACTCTCTGCCCGACGACTCAAAGCATCGACCACCACATTGGCCTTGCCCGGGTGATACAAAATAGTGATGTGTCCTTCAACAACTCTAACCACCTCCTCTAGCGCAAATTTAGATCCTTTTGCTTGAACAGGTGATGCAAGATGCGATGGTCAGTATAAATCTCACAAGGCACACCGTATAAATAATGGCGCCAGATCTTTAGGGCGTGAACAATGGAAGCTAACTCAAGGTCATCAACGGGGTAGTTCTTCTCATGTATCTTTAACTGTCTGGACACGTAGGCAATCACCCTACCGTCCTGCATCAATAACACTCCGAGGCCGATCCTCAAGGCATCACAATAGACCGTATAAGACCTTGAACCTGTAGGAAATATCAAAACTGGGGCTATAGCTGTCTTGAGCTTCTGAAAGCTCACCTCACACTCCTCCGTCCACTAAAATAGAACACCCTTCTGGGTCAACCTGGTCATGGGGGCTGCAATCGATGATAACCTCTCCACAAAATGACAGTAGTAACCCGCTAGGATAAAGAAACTGCGGATCTCGGTAGCTGAGGATGGTCTGGGCCAACTCTGCACGACCTCTATTTTCTTTGGATCCACCTGAATGCCCTCGATACCACGTGGCCTAGGAATGCCACTGAATCCAACCAAAACTCACATTTCGAGAACTTAGCATATAACTTCTTCTGTCTCAGAGTCTGAAGCACAGTCCTCAGGTGCTGCTCATGATCTTCCCGACTCCGGAAATACACCAGAATATCATCAATAAAGACAATAATGAACGAGTCAAGATACGGTCGGAACACACTGTGCATCAAATGCATAAAGGCTGCTGGGGCATTGGTGCCCAAATGACATAACAAGGAACTCGTAATGACCATACCGAGTCCTGAAGCAGTCTTCAGGATATCTGGCTCCCGAATCTTCAACTGATGGTAACCTGAGTGCAAATCAATCTTAGAAAACATTCGTGCGCCCTGAAGCTGGTCAAACAAATCATCAATATGAGGCAAAGGATAACAGTTCTTCACTATAACCTTGTTCAACTAGCGATAATCAATACACATACGCATAGAACCATCCTTTTTCTTCACAAACAAGACAGGAGCACCCCAAGGTGATACACTGGGCCGAATAAAACCCTTGTCAAGCAATTCCTATAACTGATCCTTCAACCCCTTCAACTCAGGAGGAGCCATACGATATGGAGGAATAGAAATGGGCTGAGTGCCCGGCAACAGATCAATGCCAAAATCAATATCTCTATCAGGCGGCAAGCCTGGAAGATCGGCTGGAAACACATTGAGAAAATCCCGTACTACTGGGACTGAATCAACTGAAGGGGTATCAATACTGACATCTCTCACATAAGCTAAATACGTGTCACACCCCTTCTGAACCATACACTGAGCTTTAAGAAAAGAAATAACTCTACTGGGAGTCTGATCTAAAGTACCCCTCCACTCAACACGCGGTATACCTGACATAGCCAACGTCACGGTTTTGGTGTGACAATCAAGAATAGCATAATGGGGCGACAACCAATCTATGCCTAATATAATATTAAAGTCAACCATGCTGAGTAACAATAAATCGGCTATGGTCTCAAACCACTAAGAGCAACCAAACACGACCGATAAACGTGGTCCACAACAAGAGAATCTCCCACAAGAGTAGAAACATAAATAGGGGAACTCAAAGAACCCCGAGATACACCCAAATGCGGAGCAAAATAAGAAGACACATAAGAATAAGTGGATCCTGGATCGAATAGAACCGATGCATCTCTGTGACAAACCAGTATAATACCTGTGATGACAGAATTGGAGGCAACAACCTCGGTACGGGCAGGAAGGGCATAATATCTGGCCTGGCCTCCCCCTTTAGGGCGACCTCTACCTCCCCGACCTCTACCTCTGGCTGGCTGAGCAGGTGGGGTAGCAATTAGAGCTGTAACCATGGCTTGCGAACTCTACGGGGCACGCTGTGGCTGAGAAGTTTGTGGAGGTGCACTCCTACCAAGTCTAGGGCAATCCCTCACCATATGGCATGTGTCACCACACTCAAAAGAAGCTCTGGAAGGACGTGGTGGCTGTGACTGGCTCTGGCCAAGTCTGCTGGACTGACCTCTGAAATCACCCCGCACAGGAGGCATGCTAGATACCAGAGGTGCATAATAAGGCTCCTGAGGCCTAGGAGGAGCTGGAATACCACTGGCTGCTGGAAGAGCTGAATGAATAGGGCGACTCATATAACCCCTACCATGACGACCTGCTGCTGGGGCACGGGCACCAGAGAAATGGCCTGATTCTTGAGACCTATTGGCCTCCCTTTCCTCTCTCTCCCTAGCATGCATACCCTCAATCCTCCTAGCAATGCTCACCACCTGCTGATAAGAAATATCCATATCCAACTCACGAGCCATGCTAGACCTGATGCTGGGAATAAGTCCCTCAATAAACCGGCGAACCCTCTCACGAACAGTAGAAACCAAGGCTGGTGCATGCCTAGCCAAACTAGTGTAACAGACAGCATACTCTGAGACAGTCATAGCACCCTGGTGCAAATGCTCAAACTCTATGCGCCATGCGTCCTTGAGGCTCTGAGGAACATACTCTCTCAAGAACAGATCTGAAAACTAAGTCCAAGTTAGTAAAGCAGCCTCATCCGGACTGTCTAACTCATAGGTGTGCCACCACTCATAGGAGGCTCCTCAAAGCTGGAAGGTAGGAAACCCCACTCGATCCTAATATACCCATGGTACGGAGAATGCGGTAACTCTCATCTAGAAATCCCAGAGCATCCTCCAATGCTAGACCGCTGAATACATGAGGCTTATACCTCTTGAACCTCTCAAGCCTCAGCTGCTCCTCCTCGGAAGCCGCTGCCCTGCCCTCGGGCTGAATTGGCACTGCAGGCGGTACAAGAATAATCTCAGGGACCTGCTCAACATGCACTCGCTGCTCAGGAGTGCGGGCGGCGGGAGTCTGTGCTCCTTCCCCGGCCTGAGATGTAGCTACAACAAGAGGAAGCAACCCTGCCTGAGCTAGAGTGGTGTACATGCCCATGAACTATGCCAGAGTCTCCTGAAAAGCTGGAGTAGTAGTAGCAGTAGGCGTGTCAGGTGCCTGGACTCCGGCTGGAACTGCTGGTGGTACCTCGGCGGTAGCTTGCACAGGTGCTCTGGCTGCACCACGTGCGCCTCCTCAACCTCTACCCCGACCCCGGCCTTTGACGGCTGCAGTAGGGGCGCGGGTGCCTGATCATCTCGGGTAGCATGTGTCCTCACCATCTGTGAGAGAATAGAAGATAGAAGTTAAGGATTGTGATGTCAAAATATCGCACGACAAGGAAATCAAATGAAGTGGAAATTTTCCTAACAGTTACATAGCCTCTTGTAGATAAGTATAGACGTCTCCATACCGATCAGCGAGACTCTAATAAATCGGATTGTGATCCATGACTCCTATGAACCTAGAGCTCTGATACCAACTTGTCACGACCCCGGTTCGCCCTCCGTGAACTATCGTTACGACACCTAGTCCTCTACGACTAGGTAAGCCTAAATTGCGGAAGATAACTATGAGCACGTGATTTTTGCCCTATGAGAACTACTCCCAAAAATTCAAAACAAAATGGTTTTGTGTTGTTTGCAATTTATTTGTATTTTTGTCTGCGCATGTTTGTTTCTACTTTAAATAAGAAAAATACAAAATATGTGTTGCATGTGCATTTAGGATTTAATTATGCATCTTTAAATTAATTAAACCACGTCCTATTTTAAATAATGAAAATCACAAAAAATATGAATTCCGGTAGTTTGTCATTTTATTGTTTAATTGTGCGATTTTATTTTTCGATCTTGTGTGTTAATTATTGTTAAGGGTTAATTAATATCTTTTTAAATAATCTTGGTTTTTCAACTCAGTTTAGGAATTTTCAATTAAAAAAAGAAAATAGAAGAAAAAGAAGAAAAACAAGAGAAAATCGGACTGGGCCAATTGTAAAAGAGAGTCCAGGCCCAGTCCAAATACCCTGTTTACCCGGTCCAATTAGGCTGGCAACATGACCGTCCAAACGACGTCGTTTTTGCTAGTCTCAGTCTAGGCTGTTGATCTCACTGGATCAACGGTCCAGATCAGTCCGCCCATACCCATTCCCTGGCCCAACCCACTTGCACCCGGATTGACCCCGCCCCGACACTAAACCAAACGACGCCGTGTCTGTTAAATGAACTGATCCAGGCCGTTGGTCGGTCTTGATCCAACGGCCAGGATTAAACCCCCCGTATATAACCTTGATTCCTTACCCCCACGCCCCCTAAACCAAACCCTTCCTTTCACCTTCGTCTCGGAGCTTCAGAGACCAAACATGTCCGCCGCCTTCAACCACCGTCCTCCGCCCACCGAAAATCGCCTCACGGCGGTTCCGGTGGTCCAAACAACCCCAAAATTACACCATGGAACCCCCTCACCATCCTCTTTCCGAATCCCCACCCCATCGCCCTCGAATCATCCCCGAGTTCTTCGAATCTTAGATCGAAGAACTGGCCCCTAACCCTAGTTCATCCAAACAACCCCAAATTTACACCACAACTTCCCCTCGACCTCCCCAACCTAACCCCTCTAACCGTCACCCTCGAATCCTAGCCGTTTGTTTCAAATATCAGATCGAAAATCGGACCAGAACCCTAGTTTATCTAATTAACCCCGAAGTCACACCACTGAACCACCTAGCTAACCCCGTCCCAAATCTCACCCAGGTTCTGTCCAAATCTTGTAAAAGCCTCTCGAATTTCAAATCGAAGGCAAACCCTAGAGGAACCAGCTTCAGGCTGTTAACCATAAGGGTTAAAGGTTTGAGGTCTTAACCGACTTTAGTCGAGTGTTCTCATTCGAGAACACTCGATTAAGGTCCGTTTTGGCTTCAAAATTTCAAGACGAAGTGTCAGTGAGAACAAAGTTCATTTTGGTTTCTGATTTTTGAGGTATTTCTCCTCTTTTCCTTTTTCTTCTCTGATTATTGTTTGTTGTTGCCTAATTAGTTTTCCTTGCTACGTTTGTCAATTAATTCCCCTCCTCTTTCGAACCTTTTCTTTGTCTAGTTTCCTGTTGTTGATTAACATTTGTTTTAAACAGTTTCATCGATTAATCCATTTATGCTTGTATTTTAGTATTTCTCGTCAAGTTGTTTGGTGTCGTTTGTTTTGTTTTCAGCCGTAGGGTTCCATTCAGTATATCCTCAAGGTCCTTACATTTTTGTGTTTAAGGCTAATTTAGAACCATGAATATTGGTTCGAATTGCTTCATTTCTGTGATGTCTGATTCCTTGTTTGTTTTGTTATTCGTCATTTTACATTGTAAATGCAGTTGTGCCCATCCAGTGTGCGAGAGTATTTCATGCATCTTATTTAATTTAGAATTGGGAACTTAGTTAGTCATCCCCCTGTATCCGTGCCAATCATGGTCTGAAATTTGACCTTGGTAGTTCAATAGGATTTTGTTCACATGCATTAGTCTTTATGCTATTTGATCTGACCTGGGTTCTAGTTTGAATTGCTGATTGGATTATTAACTGATTTGAATTAGTTATAGCTGTGGTAGTTAGTTGGATTCAGCTTAGTTAATGGGTATGTTTGAATAGGTTATAGTTGAAGGTCTCAATGCAGAGTGAAAGAGATTGGGTAGGATAGTGATTCCAGGGGCTTTAGGAGGATATTTTGGGGATTGAAAAGGTTAAAAATGGCTAGTTTAAGTGGGCTGTCTGTAAAACACTAAACTACTGAATTGTTTAGTATTAGTGGGGAACAAAACATAAAAGCATGAGGGATTAATTGAATATTATAAGTTGCCCATACCTTTGGGCACAAGACACTTGATAATGGGCTTTAAGGGAATATCATGGGCAAAAAATCTGATAAGATAGAGGGGGCAGGCCTGCCTTGGGGGTTATATATAGAATCATTTTTAGATAGAGAGGGGGAGGAAAAAACAGACCTGAAAAGAAAGGGAGGGAGTTTGAACAACAGTTTCAGAGAGACTTTTAAGAGTTTAGGACCTGAAAGAGAATCTGAAAAAGAAAGAGTTAAAAGAGAGGAAGAGAGTTAAGAGCTGGGGAAAAGGGCAATAGGATATAGATACAGCTACTATTTCATTGCATTTTGAGAGAGATTTTGGTTTTCTTTTCAATTCTTGAAACCCTTTATTGAGTAGGTTGAGACTAGAAATGAATTAAGCTTGATACTGTTGTGTGATTAGAGGGGTTTTAAGTTTATTTGGGTATTTGCTGTGATTGTTGTTTTACACTTCATTCTGGACTGTGTTCAAGTGTGTTCTGGGCTTAACTGGTTATGTTTGTGGCTGTTTGGAACTTTAAATTGCTGCTGCGAACTGCTGTTATATTGCTGCTCGTATTATTGCTGCTAATTTTTCTTCTACTTTATTTCTGTTCCAATCCCAGGTACACATTCGAATCCACCATGATGTAGCTTTGAAATGGAGTTGATGATATAAAAGTGTTCATCAGATCCCTATTTATTTGGATTTCAGCTGTATTTATGGTTAACATAGACAATAACTGTTATGGGTTGCCTAGCGTAGTTTAGTTTTGTATTTTGCTATTAAAACTTGGGCTGTGTAATTAGAACTGTAGTGGACTTTTGGACTATTGTTTGGAATGGTATTAGCTGTAGCATAATTTAGCTTGATTCTGTTTAGTATAAACTTTTAGAACTAAAAATAGTTTGAGCTGGAAATCAATATGGCTATCCGTTGTTTAACATATACATGAGAATAAGTGTCCTGGACTTAGCTAATGTGCGCATCTGAATTGTTATCGTTGAATTAACGTTAGGTCTCGTAAGTACTCAGATTCATGAAATTGGTTCGTTGAGTCTAGTAGTTTGCTTTAGTTAATAACTTCCCTTAGTTTGATCAACACCTTCAAATAAATACCTTCAGTTACTTGCATGCCCGAGTAGGAAGCTACAATCAAAACAATCAATACTAACTTGAATCAAGTAAATGAACTTGAGACGACTCAGGAATAATTGCTCAATTTGAATTGTTGCGTTAGGGTTTTTTGACTCAATATAGTTTTCAGTCCTTTAATAAGCAGCCCAGGTCCATCTCTGATGGCCGTGTATATTTGGGTCTAGGCTGAAATCAACGCATAACCCATCACGGGCATGGGCCTGAGCGTAACACTCTCTTCGTTGGGTTTATCTTAGAGCCCAATGGCTTTGGTGTAGATTTATTATGTGGTTTGCCTCAGTCCAACAACAAATAAATTAGGACCTCTCTTTTATCGGTAGAGACAATAAAGGTAGAAAATCGTAGTCACTTTAGGATCGGCCTTAAAATAAAAAGATGAGCCTCGCCGAATAAAAAATGCAAAATTGCGGGGCCCACAATAATTGTATATATTAAAATACTTAGATTTCGGGATGTGCCGTTTAGCGAATTTCACGGCCTTCCCCAAAAGAATAACGCGTTAGTCTCTTTAGGCGCGTATTTTAATAATATTACATTCTTAAACTCGGGTGCACATTTATGTGACCCAAATCCAAATCTTAACAGAGTTGAAATGTGTCAATAACCACAGGTGCATTGATGTGACGTGGTTCGAGATGTATTTCCACGATGTTACAATTTTCGGTAAAAATAATATTAGTAAAAGCGGTACGCAGTTAAAATTTGCACATAGGTTCAACATGTATTAAAATTAGATAAATAAGCCGAATATGTCAGTTGAGCGACCGTGCTAGAACCACGAAACTCGGGAATGCCTAATACCTTCTCCCGGGTTAACAGAATTCCTTACTCGGATTTCTGGTTCGCGGACTGTAATACAGAGTCAATCATTTCCTCGATTCGGGATTCAACCGGTGACTTGGGACACCATAAATCTCCTAAGTGGCGACTCTGAATTAAATAATAAATCCCGTTTCGATTGTCCTTTAATTGAAAAAAACTCCCTTTTACGCCTCTTTGCGGGCGCGGGTAAAAAGGAGGTGTGACAGCTCTGGTGACTCTGCTGGGGAGATAATCACCCAGAACCTCTGGTTCAGGGTTCAAAATTCGAGCTTAGATAAATTGTTATATTTGGCTTTATATGATTTTGTTACATGTTTGGGCCTAATGTGCTAAATGCTGCTTTTACCGCTTTGATATTATCTGAACTGTATATAAACTGTGCCGAAACCCTTCTCTTCTTACCTCCGGGGATGAGCTTGCTGGTCGAGACTCCCTATTCTGTTAGTGTCAATACCTAAAATAAGAAAGAGGCCAGACAAGTTACTAAGCCGGATGGCCTTTTGGTTCCCGGTACGTAGCCCCCTCCTCGACTCGAGTTGTCCGCTCGGGTACACAGTATAGAACAAATACCCAGGTTATGAACCTAGAATAACTCAGCTTCATGCCGGATCCCTAGTAGGAACGTTTGTTTGCATCACGTGCATTTGACTTTGGAGGCTCAACATAGGGGTTGGGTCTGTCTAGGACAGGTGTACCAAAAAATGAAAATGACCATCTTGATGCATCTTACTTGCTTTTACTTGTGCATTTATTTGTTTCGGACTTGCATGCTGACCGAATTTTTAAGGATAGCGAAATAGCAGTATGAAGGTTAAGGAGAGTTAATCGCCTGTAATATATATATATATATATATATATATATATATATATATATATATATATATATATATATATATATATATATATATATATATATATATATATATATATATATATATATATATATATATATATATAGTTTTATTTGCCAATGAAAAGAGTCTGTTTTTCAAAAAAGAGTTTGTTTTATCGGCCCGAACTACGCCGGTTTGATTCTCACAGGGTGCGGGATACGTAGGCAACCCTCATCGGGTCCAACCTCCTATTTTACAAAAATAGCCAAAAAATGTCAAATGTTAATTGTCAACATAAATAAGTCGGGTGATGCCGTTTCGTGCAAGAATAGCCGAATGTTCCCGAAAGGGACGCCGGAAGGCTGACTTTGCATAAACGACCACTTTTAGTCATTTTTTGATTTTTGACCGGTAGACTCACCCAGCTTTAAAATCTTCATTCCCGAAGTGCTGAAAAGCCGTGTGCGGAACCGGGGCTTCCTTTTAATCTGTGAAAATTAAAAAAATAAATAAATAAAAAAAATATAGTCAATTTGTTGAGTCAAATAAATTTTATTTCTTAATCACCTTAATAAATGTGCAGGATGAACACGATGCAAAATGAACCTTTTTCAATAATGACTAAAATCCCTTTCAAGTTGCGGTTATGGTGGGATGATCTAGGTGGTGAAGGGCAAGATGAGGTCAAGAAATATCTAAAAGGCCTTACGAGTTTGTTGGAAATCCAACCTCGGGGGGATGTCATAAGAGCTATGGTCACCTGCTGGGACCCGGCACACAATGTCTTCCACTTCTCCGATTTCGAACTTGCTCCGACTTTGGAGGAAATAACCAGGTACATCGGAAATGCTGAAGTTCCATTGAGGCAAAAATACCTGGCTGCTCCAAGAGTTGTCACTGTGCATCGGTTTTTAGATTCGTTAAAGATACCTAGGACGGTCCATAACTCAGATTTAACCGTAGGTTTTTGTAATCCGCACTTCATATACGACAGATATGGTCATGTCGGAGGATTTAACAACCTGGGTAATAAGTTATGCAGCAAGAGTAACCGTCAGAAATGGGACGAGCATAGACGAGTGGCATTTATGATAACCTTTTTGGTCCTTTTGGTATTTCCACGGAAAGACGGAAATATTGATCTGAAAATAGCCGGGGTCGTCAGTACCTTGCTCAGTCAAGATAAAAGCTCTCTTGCGCCTATGATAGTATCTGATATCTTCCGAGCTCTCACAGCCTGCAAAGCCAGAGGGAACTTTTTTGAGGGGTGTAACTTGTTGTTACAAATATGGATGACTGAGCATCTCTGCCACCGTTCCCAGCTTTTGAGTTATGGTTCTTCGAAGAAAACTTGCATAGAAGAGTTCTACACAAGAATCAAGGGGGTCAGTCTACCCAAGGGAGTTACGGCGTGGACATCATTCTTTCGAACCCTCACCGCCAGCCAAATACAGTGGACACTAGGGTGGTTGCCTGTGGATGAAATCATATATATGCCAGCCACTGGGCCCCATTTCCTTTTGATGGGACTCCGGAGTATTCATCCCTATGCCCCGTATCGAGTCTTGAGATAGTTGGGGAGATGCCAAATAGTTCTGAGAGATGAAGATCTTAGTGGCCAAGTAGTCGAGATCGAGCTCAACGAACAATTTCCTGAAGCAGCAGTCCGACAAATTTGGAGCGAGTGTCAATACTTAACGGCCAATACATGTGTACGTGATCGGTCCAAAGGTGAAGTTTCGCCGGAATACCTTGCTTGGGTTAGGAAAGAAATCGAGTTTGGGAGACCGGCCAAAAGGCCTCATCTCCAGGAGTTCGTCCAAGCGTCGCAAGAACAGTGGGATTGGTTGGCAAAATAAGAGAGTTACAAGGCAGAAATAGGCCAGCTAAAGCAACAGATTAAAAACCTGGGATTTGAAAATAGTCTGCAAGTTGACGCCGATCAGGGAGAAAAGAATAAATTGGCCCAAGAAAATGAGGCGCTGAAAGCCCAAATCCGACAAATGAGGATAGATGCCGACAACCAACAAAGGAGTCGATCAGATGAGCAATTAATAAAAGGGTTGAAAAAAGAAATCAGTGAGTGCCGAAATGACTTGAAGCAATCGGAGGGTACCATAGCACAACTCCAGGCGCAATGGGCAAGAAGAACCGAAGAGCGCACACGGTACTTACAGTAGGCGAGGAAGGATTATAAAAAGATCATTGCCGGTCTAAAAAGAAAGGTAATCACCCTAGAGAGCAAGGCGGATAAACAAGTCAAGGCTTTTGAAACTGAGAGTAAACACTGCTATAATCTGATGACTTCAATGAAAGATGAAATACAGCAACATCTGCATGATTCTCGGGTTTTGAAGGCTAGACGGGATCATATAGAACGCCTACTCCTAGGAAATGACCGAACCAGGAGCAAGATTCTGACTATTACTCGTGCTATTACCCGGAAATGTCGGGAATGTGCAAACATGACTCGTACTACCTTCTTCTCGGCGGTGATGATGTTTGTGAAGCAAATCATGTATGAATTGGAACAGCTAGAAAAGAACCTCACCCCTAAATCCGCGGTGAGGCCGAATGATGCCCCGCGGGCACCCAAATTTAAAACTTTAATGTGTTCATAGTTTGAATCTGCATTTTTCTTTCTTTCCTAGAGTCTGTTGTTTGTTAGAGTCTGTTTTTCTTTCGCGTCAGAGTCTGTCAGTAGTTATCGAGTTCGTACTTGGTTTGGTTTCGAGTCTGTTATTTTCCTTTCCAAAAAAGCATCGGGTTTGTAATAGAATGTTTATTAATAAAAAATTGAAGTTATTATCTTTGCTTTTCGCACTTATAGGGCAGAACTATGCTCGGTCTGATTCATACGGGGACATGATACGTAGGCAATCTCTATAGGATTCGACCACCACTAAAAAAGAAAGAAGGGAAAATGCAAAATGAATAAAGAAGGATAAAATAAAGGAAGCTTAAAAAAGGGGCACAATTATGGGAGGCCGGAATGACCCATGCAACCGAAGCAAATGCATGATAGAAATGGTTAATTGCCTAGATGCACTGCATCCCAACGTGTAATCGCATATGTGTTAAACTCTGAAAACTAACAAGTTTGTTGATTCCAGAGAATTCAAGCAGTTAGTTTATCTAGAGGATACTGGCACATTACCATTACCAAACAAGATCGAAGGGACCAATACCGAAAATCATGTCTATTCTAGATGTCGACACTAGTGTTGAGGTAGAAGAGTTGGACGTCTATAAAATAAAAGAGGAGATGCTCAAGCTTAAGCAACAGATGGCCGAAATGTACCAAGCCTGATCCAAAGGGCAATCACCGTCAGCTTACCCTGCTAACCCGGCTCTTACCCCACCATTAGCTCAGTCTCAGGATCCTCCCGCTACCGATCCGGGTTTTCCCATTTATCAGCACTACCATGGCACTACTTCTCATACGCTACAAGCTCCACCACCAAAATAAGTTCCATACCCTCCTCCGCCAATCACCCCTGTCTTTGTGACATCTCCACCAACTGCACTCCATAAATCCCCGAGGGAATCTTTGTTCCAAGCACATGACAACCAGTATTATCCCCCGGAGCTTACCTTCAAAGCGCCTAAAGCCTATCCACATGATCCACATGCTGACCTACAGGAGAAAGCAGAAAAACCGGCTAGAAATCCTGAACAGGAAGAGATGTTCAGAAAAATGAAAAGCATAGAGCAATCCTTCAGGGATATGAGAGGACTAGGAGGTCAGGTAAGCATGGCTTACAAAGATCTATGTTTATTCCCGAATTTACAATTACCGGCAGGGTTCAAAATGCCCAAGTTCGACCTGTACAACGGACACGGTGATCCGGTGGCTCATCTGAGAGGTTTTTGTAGCAAGATGAGGGGAGCGGGCAGAAGAGATGAATTACTGATGGCGTATTTCAGCCAAAGTTTGAGTGGATCGGTGCTAGAATGGTACACCAGGCAAGATCATAACAGGTGGTACACATGGGACGATTTGGCCCAAGCATTCGCTTGTCACTTTCAATATAATCTTGAGATCATCCCGGACCGACTGTCCCTGACCAAACTGGAAAAGAAGCACAGTGAAAGTTTTAGAGAGTATGAGTTCCGGTGGAGGGAGCAAACAGCAAGGGTAGATCCCCCAATGAAAGAAAGCGAGATGGTCGATTACTTTTTGCAGGCTCTGGAGCCGACTTACTTTGGCCATTTGGTGTCCGCAATTGGCAAATCTTTTAATAAAGTTGTGAAAATGGGAGGCATGGTCGAGGAGGGGCTTAAGTCCAACAAAATCATGAGCTATTAAGCGATCAAGGCAACCACTCAGGACATCCAAAGCGGCACTGTGGTGTGCTTGGGAAGAAGAAGAAAGAAGATGTCACGACTGTTGAGTCCGGAGCCTGGTTCGGATCCAGAGGCCCGTCACCCTACTATAGCCAACCACGACCCTACCACCAAAATTACCCCCATACTCCATATAGCCCTCCACAACATTACTACCCACCGCCAGATCCCCATTTTTCCATCCATCATGCACAAACCTATACCCAAGCTCCGGCACACGCACAATGGCGTGCGCCATCTCCACAAAATCCCTACCCAGCCACACAGAACACATATCCACCCCAAGGGCCTACAGAAATCCCCTTGGGACAGGTTTCTGACCAAACCCAGCCCTCAAGAATGAGAGGCCACAGAAGCAAAAGACTTTCACTCCACTGGGGGAGTCATATACCAGTCTTTTCCACAGATTGAGGCAGTTGGGCATGTTGAGTCCAGTTGAGCCCAAAATTCCAAATCCTCCCCCTAGAAATCTTGACCATTCGGTGAGTTGTGAGTATTGTTCAGGGGCCCTAGGGCACGATACAGAGAAATGTTGGAAGCTGAAAACAGCTGTGTAAGAGCTTATAGATACTCATCGCATCGAGGTTCAAGCACCAGAAGCACCAAATATTAATTAGAATCCACTGCTAGCTCACCATGAGACACACATGATTGAGTTGATACATAAAGAGGGGGAGCCCAAAAAGCCCTCACAGACGGTAATGATGATCCGTTCCAGCGAAACCAGCTCAAAGGAAAAAGTAACCAGTGGGAAGTCCATGGTCCAGTTGAGAGGGGTAGATGATAAGCCAACTGTGGTAGCCGAGAGAGGGTCTTCAAGCATTGTTGTAGTGAAACCAGAAAAAGCTAAAGTGGTAGTGCCAGGGGTTGCAAGTAAACCTGTTGTGGTTGTGAAGGGTGCTCGCACAGAGCCTGTCATTATAAAACCGGTAACTCAGCTTCCAGTGATCAACAGCAAAGCTGTTCCTTGGAATTATGAACGAGCGACGGTGATGTACAAAGGGAAAGAAGTCAAAGGAGAAGTGTGTGAAGCCCAAGATCTAACTCGTTCTGGGAGGTGTTTTGCTCCCACAGAGTTAAGAAGGGCTAATCCAATAGCAACAAAGAATCCAGTTACCGAGGAAGAGGTGGAAGAATTCTTAAAGAAAATGAAGGTGCAAGATTACTCCATTGTGGAGCAGTTGAGGAAGACCCCGACACAGATCTCATTGTTATCCTTGTTGATCCATTCAGATAAGCATCACCAGGTATTGATGAAAATTCTGAACGAAGCCCACGTTCTGGATAAGATCTCTGTGAACCATTTGGAGAAAATAGCAAACAAGATTTTTGAGGTCAACAAGGTCACTTTTTCAGACGACGAGTTGCCCGTGGAAGGTACAGAACATAATAGGGCCCTCTATTTGACTGTGAAGTGAGAACACTCGGTGGTCACTCGAGTACTGATTGATAATGGTTCTAGTGCCAATATCTATCCTTTAACCACCTTGAACAAACTGAAAGTCGATGGTGACAGAATTCACAAGAACAACATCTATGTTCGAGGGTTTGATGGTGGTGGTACAGACACAGTGTGTGACATCGTACTTGAATTAACAATTGGTCCGGTCGAGTTTACCATGGAGTTTCAAGTGCTGGACGTGGCAGTGTCATATAATCTTCTGTTGGGGCGACCCTGGATCCACACCGCCAAAGCAGTGCCTTCTACATTACATCAGATGGTCAAATTCGAGTAGGATAGGCAAGAGATCATAGTACACAGGGAAGACAATGCAAACGCCGTAAGTGATGCCATCGTGCCCTTCATAGAGACTGATGATGATAAGGGACCGTGGGTTTACCGGGTTTTCGATACGGTTTCAGTGGGTAAAATTTCGAAGGCGAGGACCTTCCACTTCCCAGGATCGTAGCTGCGACTGTTATGGTAGCCTCGGAGATGTTGAAGAACGGGTTTGTGCCAGGCAAAGGTTTAGGGGCTGATCTTCAGGGTATTGTTCAGCCGGTTTCTTTGCCCAAAAATCTGGACACCTTTGGGTTGGGGTTCAAGCCTACAACGACGGATGTGAGACGGGCCCGCAAGTTGAAGAAAAGAGGCTGGGTCCTTCCCAAGCCAATCCCACGCATGTCCAGATCTTTTGTCAGGCCGAGCATCAAAAAACAATTGCTGTCCAAGGTTACAAGGCCATTGATTGGTGCATATGGAGACTTAAATGAAGGTTTCGAAAGATTATTCACCGAAAACAACATGGTAGAAGTTATGGAGGGGTCCAGCAAGGCGGATGTGTAGTTTATGGGGCCAAAGGCAAAAATCAACAATTGGATGGCTACTCCTTTTCCCATTAGGAGGGAGTCTTGGTAGTTGGCTCTGATTTTCCTTCCCATTTTCTGGATTATTCCAGGGTTGTAGTCCAGATTTCTTTATTTTGTTGTGTTCGTCAAAGTGTGAAACCTTGTTATCCTGTAATTCAATAAAATAAAAAGTTTCTTCTTCATTCATTATTTTATTTTAATTTTGTTTTCTTCTTTTCTTTTTTTGTACAGTTCTCTTTATACTGGTCTTAATGACATGGCGCGCATAAGGAATTCTCAGCCCAGTCTTAAAAATCAATCTGATTCTGAAATGATAGTTCAAGAAGTAGATTGTGATTACGAATCAGAATATGATGATGAGGATGAAGCCTTCGAAGAAATTAGTAAGGAGTTAATTCACTTCGAAGAAAAACCCAAACCCAATTTAAATGACACAGAAGTCGTCAATTTAGGGGACACAGACAATATCCGAGAGACTAAAATAAGTGTCCACCTCGAGCCAAAAATCCGGGAGGAGTTAATCAAAACACTCATTGAGTACAAAGATGTTTTTGCGTGGTCATATGACGACATGCCAGGGTTAAGCACTGATTTAGTGGTCCACAAATTGCCCACTGATCCAGCATTCCCTCTCGTCAAGCAAAAGTTGAGGAAATTCAAAACTGATATGAGTGTGAAGATTAAAGAAGAGGTTACCAAACAGTTGGATGCAAAGGTTATCCGGGTCACCCGATATCCTGTTTGGTTGGCTAATGTTGTGCCTGTGCTGAAGAAGGATGGCAAGATCAGAGTATGCGTCGATTACCGCAATCTCAACAAAGCAAGTCCGAAGGATAACTTCCCACTACCCAACATCCATATTTTGATCGATAATTGTGCCAAGCGTGAGATCGGATCTTTTGTGGATTACTATGCCGGGTATCATCAGATTCTAATGGATGAAGAAGATGCAGAAAAGGCGGCATTCATCACACCCTGGGGAACTTATTGCTACGAGGTAATGCCATTTGGTTTAAAGAATGCTGGGGCAACCTATATGAGGGCAATGACTACTGTGTTTCATGATATGATACACAAGGAGATTGAGGTATATGTAGATGATGTGATCATAAAATCAAAGCATCAGGCTGACCACGTTAGGGATTTGAGGAAATTCTTCCAGAGGCTTCGCAGGTACAACCTCAAGCTCAACCCCGCCAAGTGTGCATTCGGTGTTCCATCCGAAAAACTGTTGGGATTCATAGTCAGTCGGCGAGGCATCGAGTTGGACCCATCAAAGATCAAAGCCATACAAGAGTTGCCCCCTCCGAGGAACAAGACTGAAGTGATGAGTCTGTTAGGAAGGCTGAACTACATCAGCAGGTTTATTGCCCAGCTCACGACAACTTGTGAGCCTATTTTCAAGTTGTTAAGGAAGGACGCTGCGATCAAGTGGACCGATGAGTGTCAAGAAGCATTTGACAAGATAAAAGGTTACTTGACAAACCCACCTGTGCTGGTTCCACCGGAACCAGGGAGACCTTTGATTCTTTACTTGACAGTCTTGGAAAATTCGTTTGGATGTGTACTGGGGCAGCATGACATCACCGGCAGGAAGGAGCATGCCATCTATTATCTTAGCAAGAAGTTCACAGCTTATGAGGTTAAGTACACTCACCTGGAAAGGACATGTTGCGCCTTAACTTGGGTGACACAGAAGTTGAAACATTATTTGTCATCCTACACTACTTACCTCATTTCACGCTTGGATCCATTGAAGTATATCTTTCAAAAGCCTATGCCGACAGGCAGACTTGCAAAATGGCAGATTTTGCTCACAGAGTTTGACATAATCTATGTGACTCGGACCGCGATGAAAGCTCAGAGATTGGCCGATCATTTGGCTGAGAACCCGGTCGATGAAGAGTATGAGCCACTGAGGACTTATTTTCCTGATGAAGAGGTAATGCACATTGATGAACTAGAACAGGCCGAAAAACCGAGCTGGAAACTTTTCTTTGATGGGGCTGCTAATATGAAAGGAGTCGGAATAGGAGTTGTGCTTATTTCTGAAATAGGGCATCACTATCCTGTTACGGCTCAGCTTCGTTTTTATTGTACCAACAATATGGCTGAGTACGAAGCATGCATTTTGGGTTTAAGATTAGCTGCGGACATGGATGTCCAGGAAGTCTTGGTCATGGGAGACTCGGACCTTCTGGTACATCAAATTCAGGGTGAATGAGAAACAAGGGATTTGAAGCTCATACCATATCGACAATGCTTGCTTGATCTGAGTAAACGGTTTCGATCAGTGGAGTTCAGACACATCCCAAGAGTTCGTAATGAGGTCGCCGATGCTTTGGCCACTTTAGCATCGATGTTGCACCATCCGGACAAAGCTTATGTCGATCCTTTGCATATTCAAGTCCGAGATCAGCATGCTTATTGTAACATGATTGAAGAAGAACTAGATGGCGAACCATTTTTTCACGCTATCAAGGAATACCTCAGGATGGGGATATACCCGGAGCAGGCTACCGGAGATCAAAAGAGAGCCATTCGGCGATTGACAAATGGATATATCCTCAGTGGAGGAGTGTTGTACAAAAGAACACCAGATTTGGGATTGCTGAGATGTATAGATGCTAGTCAAGCCACAACAGTTATGACAGAGGTACATGCTGGAGTTTGTGGGCCACATATGAGCGGATATGTATTGGCAAAGAAGATTCTTCGAGCAGGGTACTATTGGCTCACTATGGAGCATGATTGTATCAGTTTCGTGCGGAAGTGCCATTAGTGTCAAATACACGAAGATCTGATTCATTCTCCGCCAACAGAATTGCATACAATGTCAGCACCATGGCCATTTGTTGCCTGGGGCATGAATATCATTGGACCTATTGAGCCAGCAGCTACCAACAGTCATAGGTTCATTTTAGTGACCATCGATTATTTCACTAAGTGGGTGGAAGCTAAGACTTTCAAGTCGATAACCAAGAAGGCAGTGGTAGATTTTGTTCATTCCCATATCATCTGTAGATTCAGGATCCCAAAAGTGATCATCACGGACAATGGTGCTAATCTTAACAGCGGTTTGATGAAAGAGGTGTGTCAACAGTTCAAGATTACACACCGCAATTCCACCCCATATCGTCCCAAGGCGAATGGTGCAGTTGAGGCAGCTAACAAAAACAAAAAGAAGATACTTCGGAAGATTGTAGAAGGTTCGAGACAATGGCATGAAAAGCTACCATTTGCATTGTTGGGATATCACACTACTGTTCGCACTTAAGTATGTGCAACTCCTTATTCGTTGGTGTACGGAACTGAAGCAGTGATACCGGCGGAAGTTGAAATTCCATCCATTCGGATTGTCGCTGAGGCTGGGATTGATGATGATGAATGGGTCAAAGCCCGATTGGAGCAGTTGAGCCTGATTGATGAAAAGAGATTGGCAGCAGTATGCCATGGCCAACTGTATCAAAGGAGAATGGCAAGAGCCTACAACAAGAAGGTGCGCCCCAGAGAATTTGAAGTGGGGCAACAGGTGTTGAAACGAATCCTGCCACATTAGGCCAAAGCAAAGGACAAGTTCGCCCCGAATTGGCGAGGGCCATTCATTGTAACCAGAGTGTTGTCCAATGGCGCTTTATGTTTAACAAATATCGAAGGGAAATGCGTCGACATGGCTATCAATGCGGACGCATTTAAGAGATATTATGTATGATTTCTTTTGATTGTAATTGATGTTTGTTTGTACTTGGCATTTATCGGAGAATGAAATGATGGAGGCAATTCTTTCTTCTATCCAAACACTTTAACCTTTGCTTCCCCTTTTGAGCCTTATTTATTTCTTTCATACCCCTCTTTTGGAATCAGTAATGAAAATGAAAGAAAAAGAAAAGAGAAAAATAATGATAATAAAGACAAAAGAAAGTCACAAGGAAAACAAAGGAATTGGGAACTACGTTTGACCTGATTCCTCAAAACGGATACGTAGGCGCCTCACGGCTCGGTCATAGTGTAACAAAAAAACAAAAAAATCCCCAAGCAAGAAAAACTGGGGCAGAAGTTGTGTTTATAATTTTGGGAAAGAAAGTTGATTCCAAGAGTTGTAATGTTTTACCCATCAAAATTATCTTGAACCTTTTACCCTTTTTCTTTTAGCCATGCACAAAAACCCATATTGATGTCCAAAAAAGACCTCCCGATCAGTATCCGAGAAGTGCCAAGTCACGCAAACGGAAGTCGGGGATAACACTCTGATCCCCAGCAGAGAAGAGGATCATAAGCTGGAAATGAATTGGTAGCCGAAAGAATCCCCAACAGAGAGAGTCATATCGGCAGCACTCCAATCCCCAGCTAAAAAATAAAATAAAATGAGAGAGTATTATCGGTCACCATAAGGCGACGGAAGATGAGAGAAATAAAACGAGAGAGTCTTATCGGTGAAAACCTTCACATGCATCATAAGACGATGGGAGTTGAGAGAAACGAGAGAGTATTATTAGTGAAAACCCCTCGAAGGGCACTATGAGGCGACAAGACAAGGTTGGCGGAAAGGATCCGCATTTGGCAAACAATTGAGTGTTTGTTCATCCCCAGCGAGATGAGGCCGTCCGAAAGATTGATTGATACAAATAGACTGGGTTGATTAATCCGGAATGCACGACATGATCGTTGGGATCGGTTATATCATTCAGATAAGTTCTTTTCTTTCCTTTTCCCCAGCATTTGTTCAGAAAGATTTCCTCTTTTTCTATCTTTTGAAATCATCACTTTTTCATTTCTTGGTCTAAAGACTTTATCCCCCCAGCAGTTTGTTTTTGAAAAGGATTTTCAGAGCTTACTACCAGTTGCCAAAGCGGTGCAAAGAAAAATGCGAATAGGACAAGCCAAAGATAAGGCGACACATCAAAAGAAGTTTATCGCGAGACCAAATGATGAAGGGGTCTAGATTCCGAGAGGACCGAATTTCCAGGGGAAGTGGGAGAAAAACAGAAAAACAACAGTTGAAAGGTTATGGATTGAATTCCAAGAGGATCCCCAACAAATTTGCGAGATGCAGGAACAACTCTGACAGATTATCGACCAAGTTCCGCGATGATTGGACAACACAGAGCGGGGAAGGAAGAGAAAAGAAAAACCATCCCCGGCAGAAATATCATCCCCAGCAAATACTATCATCCCCGACAAGTTTTGTAATAAAACACAAAGCAGGGGAAGGAAGAAGGGAAAAACCATCCCCAGCAGGAGTGACATGACCACTCACCACGTTTTAAGCTAACAAATTTTTCTTTGATTTGAAGCAGGAAAAGGAAATGCTATTGACAACAGGAAGACATGGCCACAAAGAAGACTATAAAACTGGGGCAGATAACACAAAGATCAGATAGCCACTTGGGAAAGAGGGAAGATAACACAAGTTTTGAAGGAAGTAAAATCCCCAGCAGTATGCGAGAAAGGGCGATACAAGTTTTAGAGAAAGCAATCTTGGAAGAAGCAAGATAACCTGAGTTTTAAGGGAGGTAGTCTTTGAAGGAAGAAGAAAAAGAAAAGGAGAAAAGAGAAAAAGAAAAAGAGGAAAACCAGTTTCGCAAAAGGAAACAGTTTAAAGAGGAATGAAACATCAGTCTTAAGGGAAGTAGCCTTTGAAGGAGTAAGATAAAATATTTTTGAAAAAGTGTTATCCCCAGCAGTTCGCAGAGAAATGGGACACCAGTTTTGAGGGAAGTAGTTTAAAGAAGCAGGACAATACAAGTTTTGAGGGAAGCAGTTTTGAAGAAAGATAATTCAAGGAAAATGGTTCAGGAGGTAAGGGGAAACAATGGCGATTTATTTTTCGAAGTTGTTGTTGAAGTCAGGAGCCCGCCTGAAGAACGGAATGACAATTTATTTTTTGAAGTTGTTGTTGAAGTCAGTAGCCCGCCTGAAGAACGGAATGACGATTTTATTTTCGAAGTTGTTGTTGAGGTCAGGAGCCCGCCTGAAGAACGGAATGACAATTTATTTATCAAAGTTGTTGTTGAATTCAGGAGCCCGCCTGAAGTACGAAATGACGATTTATTTTTCTAAGTTGTTGTTGAAGTCAGGAGCCTACCTGAAGAACGGAATGGCGATTTATTTTTCGAAGTTGTTGTTGAAGTCAGGAGCCCGCCTGAAGAACGGAATGACGATTTATTTTTCGAAGTTGTTGTTGAAGTCAGGAGCCCGCCTGAAGAACGGAATGGCGATTTATTTTTCGAAGTTGTTGTTGAAGTCAGGAGCCCGCTTGAAGAGTGGAATGGCGATTTATTTTTTCAAAGTTGTTGTTGAAATCAGGAGCCCGTCGAAAGAACGGAATGGCGATTTATTTTTCGAAGTTGTTGTTGAGGTCAGGAGCCCGCCGGAAGAACGGAATGGCGATTTATTTTTTAAAGTTGTTGTTGAGGTCAGGAGCCCGCCTGAAGAAAGGAATGACGTTTTTTATTTTCAAAGTTGTGTTGAGGTCAGGAGCCCGCCTGAAGAAAGAAGAAATGAATGGCGTTTTTATTTTCAAAGTTGTGTTGAAGTCAGGAGCCCGCCTGAAGAAAGGAATGGCGTTTTATTCTCAAGTTTTGAAGCTGGGAGCCCGCCCGTATAACAAAGGAATACATTGAAGTTTAAAAAGCAGAGGGTTACAACAAAAATCCCCAGCATAAGTTAAAATTCAGAAGTCGGAAGGAAGGCAACACTAGTCAGAAGAAGGCAGTTCAAGCTTCGAAGAAAGAATAATTCGAAGCTCACAAGAAGGAAATAAGCAGTTCAAATTCGGCAATCAAGAGAGAATACGAGTCAAGTCAGAAGCAAAGAAACATTAGAGGAAACGCAAGACAGCAAAGCAACAAGGCAACAACAGTCACATGACCGAGTTTGAGAATAAATCTTTGTAATTCATAGGCCATAACTTAGTATAACTTCTTTATTTTTATCAAGGTGTAACAAGGAGGTCAGTAAGTAGTAGTAGCAGCAGTAACAACAGTAACAGCAAAATCCCAGTCCCATGGTAGTCCCAGCTACCAAAACTTCCCGAACTACATTGACCTGATTCCCTTTTAGCCAGGGATATGTAGGAAACCTTTGAAGCAGAGGTTCGGTCAAATCTTTTAAAATGCTTCACACGGAGTACCCCAACGGACAAAAATCGCTCGTATCCGCTCACTTTATCTTTGCACGAAAATATTTTGTGTTTTCGGACAAAGAGGGGCAGCTGTGAGCACGTGATTTTTTCCCTGTGAGAACTACTCCCAAAAATTCAAAACAAAATGGTTTTGTGCTGTTTGCAATTTATTTGTATTTTTGTCTGCGCATGTTTGTTTCTACTTTAAATAAGAAAAATACAAAATATGTGTTGCATGTGCATTTAGGATTTAATTATGCATCTTTAAATTAATTAAACCACGTCCTATTTTAAATAATGAAAATCACAAAAAATATGAATTTCGGTAGTTTGTCATTTTATTGTTTAATTGTGCGATTTTATTTTTCGATCTTGTGTGTTAATTATTGTTAAGGGTTAATTAATATCTTTTTAAATAATCTTGGTTTTTCAACTCAGTTTAGGAATTTTCAATTAAAAAAAGAAAATAGAAGAAAAAGAAGAAAAACAAGAGAAAATCGGACTGGGCCAATTGTAAAAGAGAGTCCAGGCCCAGTCCAAATACCCTGTTTACCCGGTCCAATTAGGCTAGCAACACGACCGTCCAAATAATGTCGTTTTTGCCAGTCTCAGTCTGGGCCGTTGATCTCACTGGATCAATGGTCCAAATCACTCTGCCCTTACCCATTCACTGGCCCGACCCACTTGCACCTGGATCGACTCCGCCCCAACACTAAACCAAACGATGCCGTGTCTGTTAAATGAACTGATCCAGGCCGTTGGTCGGGCTTGATCCAACGGCCATGATTAAAACACCCCCCCTGTATATAACCTTGATTCCTTACCCCCATGCCCCCAAACCAAACCCCCCTTTCACCTTCGTCTCTGAGCTTCAGAGACCAAACATGTCCGCCGCCTTCAACCACCGTCCTCTGCCCACCGGTGGTTCCGGTGGTCCAAACAGCCCCAAAATTACACCATGGAACCCCCTCACCATCCTCTTTCCGAATCCCCACCCCATCGCCCTCAAATCATCCCCGAGTTCTTCGAATCTTATATCGAAGAACTGGCCCCTAACCCTAGTTCATCCAAACAGCCCCAAATTTACACCACAGCTTCCCCTCGACCTCCCCAACCTAACCCCTCTAACCGTCACCCTCGAATCCTAGCCGTTTGTTTCGAATATTAGATCGAAAATCGGACCAGAACCCTAGTTCATCTAATTAACCCCGAAGTCACACCACTGAACCACCTAGCTAACCCCGTCCCAAATCTCACCCAAATTCTGTCCAAATCTTGTCAAAGCCTCTCGAATTTCAAATCGAAGGCAAACCCTAGAGGAACCAGCTTCAGGCTGTTAACCATAAGGGTTAAAGGTTTGAGGTCTTAACCGACTTTAGTCGAGTGTTCTCAGTCAAGAACACTCGATTAAGGTCCGTTTTGGCTTCAAAATATCAAGATGAAGTGTCAGTGAGAACGGAGTTCATTTTGGTTTCTGATTTTTGAGGTATTTCTCCTCTTTTCCTTCTTCTTCTCTGATTACTGTTTGTTGTTGCCTAATTAGTTTTCCTTGCTATGTTTAATTAATTCCCCTCCTCTTTCGAACCTTTTCTTGGTCTAGTTTCCTGCTGTTGATTAACATATGTTTTAAACAGTTTCGTTGATTAATCCATTCATGCCTGTATTTTAGTATTTCTCGTCAAGTTGTTTGGTGTCGTTTGTTTTGTTTTCAGTCGTAAGGTTCCATTCAGTATATCCTCAAGGTCCTTACATTTTTGTGTTTAAGGCTAATTTAGAACCATGAATATTGGTCTGAATTGCTTCATTTCTGTGATGTCTGATTCCTTGTTTGTTTTGTTATTCATCATTTTACATTGTAAATACAGTTGTGCCCATCCAGTGTGCGAGAGTATTTCATGCATCTTGTTTGATTTAGAATTGGGAACTTAGTTAGTCATCCCCCTGTATCCGTGCCAATCATTGTCTGAAATTTGACCTTGGTAGTTCAATAGGATTTTGTTCACATGCATTAGTCTTTATGCTATTTGATCTGACATGAGTTCTAGTTTGAATTGCTGATTGGATTATTAACTGATTTGAATTGGTTATAGCTGTGGTAGTTAGTTGGATTCAGTTTAGTTAATGGGTAGGTTTGAATAGGTTATAGTTGAAGGTCTCAATGCATAGTGAAAGGGATTGGGTAGGATAGTGATTCCAGGGGCTTTAGGAGGGTATTTTGGGGATTGAAAAGGTTAAAAATGGCTAGTTTAAGTGGGCTGTCTGTAAAACACTAAACTAATGAATTGTTTAGTATTAGTGGGGAACAAAACATAAAAGCATGGGGGATTAATTGAATATTATAAGTTGCCCATACCTTTGGGCACAAGACACTTGATAATGGGCTGTAAGGAAATATCATGGGCAAAAAATCTGATAAGATAGAGGGGGAAGGCCTGCCTTGGGGGTTATATATAGAGTCATTTTTAGATAGAGAGGGGGAGGAAAAAACATACCTGAAAAGAAAGGGAGGGAGTTTGAACAACAGTTTCAGAGATACTTTTAAGAGTTTAGGACCTGAAAGAGAATCTGAAAAAGAAAGAGTTAAAAGAGAGGAAGAGAGTTAAGTATCTAGCCACAATTTACTTAATGATATCAATAAATGCTAAATGAATCAATTCTAATGCATGAAAATAGGTTTTCTAAAGATTTCCCCAAAAAGCCAAAAATCGACCCTGGGCCCACATGGTCAAAACCCGATTACACATTCACCCACGAACTCAAATATATAATTTGTTTTGAAATCAGACCTCAAATCGAGGTCCAAATCCCCAAAAATCGAAAATCCTAAGTTCTAACAAAAAACACCCAATTTCCCCATGAAAACCCTTGATTTTGAACTGAAATCATGTGAAAAGATGTTATAGATTGAAGAAAATGAGTTAGAAACAACTTACAATTGATTTGGAGAAGAACTTTTCTTTAGAAAATCTCCCAAGAGAGCTTAGGGTTTGAGGGAGTTTGAAGATTTGCAGATATGCATTTGCGATGTCAGATTTGCAAATGCGAACTCGCAATTGCGGCCCAGGCTTCGCAAATGAGAAGATAGGCCTGCCCTGTTAACATCGCAAATGCAAACCATCGTTCGTAATTGCAATCACCGATGGAGTCTCTTTTGTGACTGGAGCTTCTCAAATGCGAAGGTCACCCCTTGCCCAGTCATCGCAAATGCGATGGTTAGTCGCAAATGCAAGTTCGCATTTGCGAGCCGGGATTCGCAATTGCAAAGCCTGCAGACCTGCATTATACTAGCATTTTTCCTAAGTCCAATTTCACTCCGCGACCTATCCAAAACTCACCCGAACCCTCGGGGCTCCAAGTCAAACATGCACGCAAGTCCAAAAACATCGTACGGACTAGCTCGTGTGATCTAATTATCAAAATAACATCAAATACTATGAATTAAACATCAAATTCATGAAATCACTCAAGAACATCAAAATTCCCATTTTATCAATTAAAGGTCCGATTTATACTAAATGACTTGCGATTCTTACCAAACTTCACAGATTCAACTTAATTATTATATAAGACCTGTACCGGGCTCCAAAACCAAAATACGGGTCCGATACCATCAATTTCAAACATCTTTTCTTTTCCAAAAACACTTATAATTTCAGTTAAACAATTTCTTTCAAAAATTCATTTCTCGGGCTTGGGACCTCGGAAATCGATTCCGGGCATATTCCCAATTCCCAAATTTTACTACGGACCCTACCAAACTGTCGGATCATGGGTCTGGGTCTGTTTACCAAGAATATTGATCAAAGTCAACTTTAATCAATTTTAAAAGCAAATTTCCTTATTTTACTTAGTTTTCACATAAAAACTTTTTGGAAACGCGTCCGAACTATGCACGCAAATCGAGGTGAGACATAAAGAGGTTTTTAAGGCCTCAGAACAAAAAATTTACTTTCAAAACGAGTGACACTTCCTTACCCAAGCAACAATCACAAAGCAATACGGGCCAGGGAATCAATAAAATCACAATAGAATCCCGGCAAGGGAACAATAGTATTACAATAATATCTCGGCAAGGGAAATAACATCATAAGTAATAACATCCTGCCATGGGAAGCAATATCATAAACCTCTTCTCTTTTCCAATATTACTTCGCAAGTCAATTCTCAACTTGAGCCAATGCTCTAAAATGTTCAATAACCAAGAATACTTCCAAGAGCATTGTTCAACATTAGAATTCATCATATTAAGCATGAACAACACATAACGGAGTCACCACAATTTTACTATAAGACTCACGGGCATGCTTGACACCGACGTATAGATACTCGTTACCCCACCTATACGTCGTACTCAACAATTAATACATACCAAATAAGAACAACTCCTAATCCCTCAAGCTAAGGTTAGGCCAAACACTTACCTCAATGCCACGAACACAATCAAGCCTCAACTACCGCTTTACCCCTCGATTCTACCACCATACCGCTTGTATCTAGTTACAATTTACTTAACGATATCAATAAATATTAAATGAATCAATTCTAATGCATAAAAATAGGTTTTTTAATGATTTCCCCAAAAAGTCAAAAATCGACCTCGGGGCCCACATGGTCAAAACCCGAGGTTCGAACCAAAACCCGATCACCCATTTACCCACGAACTCAAATATATAATTTATTTTGAAATCAAACCTCAAATTGAGGTCCAAATCCCCAAAAATTGAAAATCCTAAGTTCTACCCAAAATCACCCAATTTCCCATGAAAAACCCTTGAATTTGAATTGAAATCATGTGAAAAGATGTTATGGATTGAAGAAAAAGAGTTGGAAATGACTGACTAATGATTTGGAGAAGTTGATGCCTTTGAAAAATCGCCCAAGATGTTTTTAAGGTTTGAAGAGTTGAAAAATGAATGAAATCCCATCAAAATTTCATTTAGCAGGTCTCAGATGTCACAATTGCGACCAGGGTTCGCAATTGTGAACACCTTTGGAACCTGTTGTCTTCGCATTATAAATTAGTCGCATTTGTGACTCTTCCCTTTTCGCATTTGTGATAAAAGGGTCGCATTTGTGATCAAGGCCTGCCCAGGCTTGGTTCGCATTTGCGATGCCTGGGTCGCAATTTTCAAGCCTGAGAACTTCGCAATTGCGAAGCCTGGTCTCGCGATTGCAAGATCAGAGGCCTGGGCAAAAATACCAGATACCACAAATCTTTCCTAAGTCCAATTTCACTCTATGACCTATCCAAAACTCACCCGAGCCCTCGAGGCTCCAAACCAAACATGCACACAAGTCCAAAAATATCATACGGACTTGCTCGTGCGATAAAATCATCAAAATAACATCAACAACTATGAATTAAACCTCAAATTCATGAAATCACTCAATGTCACAACCTGAATTTCCCACCCTCGGGAGTCGTGATGGCGCCTACTAGTAAAAGCTAGGCATTGCCAATTATTCCAAATATTTTATTTTTTCCATATTTAATTCTTTAATAGTTGTGAATTAACATCATATAAATAGTGAAAAATAATAAGGCAGAAGAATGAAATGTAACAATTTGATAATAATACCGATGCCAATCGATAAACAGAAGCTACCCAGAACTGGTGTCACAATCTCACAGACTATCGAAGAATACTACAAACAGGGTCTGAACAAAATAGATACATGTCTATCTCTGATATATTAAAGAACAGAAGAAAAACTAGATAGGAAGGGGACGCCAAGGCCTGCAGACTACCTCGGGTCGCCTGATGGACTGTAGGCAGCAACCTTACTGTGGTCCAAAAGCTGTAGCACCGGGATCTGCACATGTAGAGTGTAGTATCAGCACAACAGATACTGTGTGCTGGTAAGTGCCTAGCCTAACCTCGGCGAAGTAGTGACGAGGTTAGGACAAGACTACCAAATAAACCTGTGCAGTTAAATCATATATAACGGAAAAATAAAGGCAAAAATTTATAGTTAAAGATAGGAGGGGGAAAACATGCTGCGGAGAATATCAGGTAACAACAGAAAACCAATAGAAGAATGTAAAGAAAGCCATAATTCAATTATCAGCAGGAATCAAGAACTCAATAACACGTGCACGGCATCACCCTTCGTGCTTTTACTCTCATCCTCAATAAAAATCAATAGAATCGGCACGGTATCATCCTTAGTGCTTTTACCTCACATAATCATGGCATGGAATTATCCTTCGTGCATTATCACTCATATCATGTCACGACATTGTACATCGTGCGATACGACATCACCCTTCATGCTTTTACCTCACAATATCGACACAACATCACCCTTCGTGCATTAACACTCTCAAACTCTTGCACGACATCACACTTTGGGAATAGCACTCTTCCGGACCCAAACAACAATCAAAAAGCAATTTGGGCAAGGGAATCAATAATATCACAATAAAACCCCGCCAAGGGAACAATAGCATAACAACAATATCCTGGCAAGGGAAATAATATCATGAGTAATAACATCCCGGCAAGGAAAATAATATCAAAAGCAATAACATCCTGGCAAGGGAGACAATATCATAAAACTCTTCTCTTTTCCACAATTACTTCACAACTCAATTCTTAACTTGAACCAATGCTCTACAATGTTCAATTACCAATAATAATTCCACAAGCCTTGTTCAACAATAGAAATCATCTTATAAAGCATGAAGAATACGAAACGGAGTCAAGTTAATCATAGCATAAGACTCAGGGGCATGCTTGACACCGACGTATAGATACTTGTCACCACACCTATACGTCGTACTCAACAATTAATACATAGCAAATAGGACACAACTCCTAATCCCTCAAGCTAAGGTTAGACCAAACACTTACCTCAATGCCACGAACACAATTCAAGCCTCAACTATAACTTTACCTCTTGTTTCCATCACCAATTCGCTTGTATCTAGCTACAATTTACTTAACGATATCAATAAATGCTAAATGAATCAATTCTAATGCATGAAAATAGGTTTTCTAAAGATTTCCCCAAAAAGTCAAAAATCGACCCCGGGCCCACATGATCAAAACCCGAGGTTCGAACCAAAACCCGATTAGCCATTCACCCACGAACCAAAATATATAATTTATTTTGAAATCGGACCTCAAATCAAGGTCCAAATCCCCAAAATTTGAAAATCCTAAGTTCTACCCAAAACACCCAATTTCCCCCATGAAAACCCTTGATTTTGAATTGAAATCATATGAAAAGATGTTATAGATTAAAGAAAATAAGTTAGAAATGACTTACAATTGATTTGGAGAAGAATGTTTCTTTAGAAAATCGCCCAAGAGAGCTTAGGGTTTTGAGAGAGTTTGAAAAATGAAGAAAAATGTGTCTAAGTCCAAATTAACTGGTCACAAATGTCGCAATTGCGACCAGGGTTCGCAATTGTAAACCCCTTCAGGACCAGTTGTCTTCGCAAATGCGAAGAACCTGTCGCATTTGTGACCATGGGAAAATCTTGTCACCTTCGCACTTGCGAAGGGAACATCGCATTTGCGATTGGGAGGGCTTCGCAATTCCCACCCATTGTTTGCATTTGCAAAAAAGGCCTGCCCAGGCTTGGTTCGCATTTGCGACACTGGGTCGCATTTACCAAGCATGTCCACTTCGTAATTGTGAAGCCTAATCTTGCAATTGCGAAACCTGATCTCGCAATTGCGAGATCAGAGGCCTGGGAAAAAATACAAGATACCAGCACTTGCTCGTAAGTCCAATTACATTTCGTGGCCTATCTAAAACTCACCGAGCCCTCGGGGCTTCAAACAAAACATGCACGCAAGTCCAAAAATATCATACGGACTTGCTCGTGCAATCAAATCAACAAAATAACATAAACAACTATGAATTAAACCTCAAATTCATGAAATCGCTCAAGAACATCAAAATTACTATTTTCTCAACTATAGGTCCGTTTTATACCAAACCAATTCCGATCTTTACCAAATTATACATTTATTATTTCAAATTTGTACCGGGCTCCGAAACAAAGATACTGGTACGATACCATCAAGAAAATACATCAATTCACTTCTAAAAAACCTTTATATTTTCCAGAAAATAATTCTTTTCAAAAATTCATTTCTCGGGCATGGGAACTCGGAATTCGATTCCGGGCATACGCCCAAGTGCAATATGGACTTACGAGACCGTTGGATCACAGGTTCGGGTCCGTTTACCCAGAATGTTAACCAAAGTCAACTTTATTTAATTTTAAAAGCAAATTTCCTTATTTCACTTAGTTTTCACATAAAAGCTTTTCGGAAACGCACCCGGACTGTGCACGCAAATCGAGGTGATACAAAAAGAGGTTTTTAAGGCATTAGAACACAGAATTTACTTTCAAAACGAGTGATAACCTTTTGGGTCATCACATTCTCCAACTCTAAAACAATCGTTCGTCCCCAAACAGGCATAAGAAAAGTACCTAAGTCGGAGAAAAGATGGGGATATCGGCTCCGCATATCAGACTCGAACTCCCAAGTAGCTGCCTTGGGAGACTGACCTCTCCACTGAACACGAACAGAAGGGAAACTCTTCGATCTCAACTGATGAACCTACCGGTCTAGAATAGCTACCGGCTCCTCTTATAGGACAAGTCCTTGTCTAACTAGACAGTGCTGAAATCTAACACGTGGGATAGATCATCGTGATATTTCCGAAGCATGGACATCTGAAAAACTGGATGCACGGCTGATAAACTCGGCGACAACGCAAGTCTATAAGCCACCTTTCCCACTCGATCAAGAATCTCAAATGGGACAATGAATCTAGGGCTAAGCAACACCCGCTCGCCGACCATGAATGCCACATCACGAACTTACGGTCAGCATAACTCTTTTGCCTGAATTGAGCTATACGAAGCCTATCCTGAATTATCGTAACCTTGTCCAAGGAATCGTGTACTAGATCTGTACTCAACAACCGAGCCTCTCCCGGCTCAAACCATCCAACCGGCGATCGATATCGCCTACCATATAAATCCTCATAAAGAGCCATCTGGATGCTCGACTGGTAGCTGTTATTGTAGGCAAAGTCCGCTAAAGGAAAGAACCGATACCACGTGCCTCCAATGTCAATGACACAACCTCGGAGCATATCCTCTAAAATTTGAATAGTACGCTCGGACTGTCTGTCCATCTAAGGATGAAATGTTTTGCTCAACTCGACTCGTGTGCCTAACTCATGCTGAACTGCCCTCTAGAAATGTGAGGTAAACTGCGTACCTCGGTCAAAAATGATAGACACGGGCACACCATGAAGATGAACAATCTCCTGGATATAGATCTCGGCTAACCTCTCAAGAGAATAGGAAACTGCCATAGGAATGAAATGTGCTAACTTGGTCAGCCTATCAACAGTAACCCACACAACATCAAACTTCCACTAAGTCTGTGGGAGTCCAACAACGAAGTCCATAGTGATACGCTCCCACTTCCACTTAGAAATCTTAATCTTCTAGAACAAACCACCATGTCTCTGATGCTCGTACTTTACCTTCTGACAAATCAAACACCGAGCCACATATGCAACAATATCCTTCTTCATCCTCCTCTACCAACAATGCTGCCACAAATCCTGATACATCATAGCGGTGCCTGGATGAATTGAGTACCGGGAACTATGGACATCCTTTAAAATCAACTCTCGAAGTCCATCCACATTAGGCACACAAATACGACCATGCATCCTCAAAACTCCATCATCTCCAACTGTAACCTGCTTGGCACCTTTGTGCCACACTGTATCTCTAAGGACAAGCAAATGAGAATCATCATACTGCCGATCTCGGATATGCTCAAATAATGAAGAACGAGCGACTATGCAAGCTAACACACGACTGGGCTCAGAAACATCCAACCTCACGAACTGATTGGCCAAAGCCTGAACATCCAAAGCAAGCGGTCTCTCGCCAAACAAGATATATGCAAGACTGCCCATACTGGCTGACTTTCTATTCAAAGCATCGGCCACCACATTTGCCTTTCTCGGATGATATAAGATGGTGATATCATAGTCTTTCAATAGCTCCAACCACCTTCTCTAACTAAAATTTAGCTCCTTATGCTTGAACACATACTGTAGACTCTTGTGATCCGTGAACACCTCACATGAAATGCCATACAGATAATGCCTCCAATCTTTAACGCGTGAACAATACGAGATGAGTCCCAATAAACTTTATATGGCCCTGAACATGTGGGCAAAACCAACACCGGCGCCATAGTCAAAGCTGTCTTGAGCTTCTGAAAGCTCGCCTCACACTCGTCCGACTACTTGACTGGGCACCCTTCTGGGTCAACCTGATCATCGGGGCTGCAATAGATGAAAACCCCTCCACAAACCGATGGTAATAGCCTGCCAAACCCAAGAAACTCTGGATCTTTGTAGCTGATGCGGGTCTAGGCCAGTTCTTGACTGCCTCTATCTTTTTCGGAACCACCTGAATACCTTCTGCTGAAATAACATGACCCAAAAATGAAACTGAACTCAACCAGAACTCACACTTTGAAAACTTAGGATGCAACTTACTATCTCTCAAAGTATGAAGAACAACTCTCAAAAGTTGTTCATGCTCCTCCCGGCTGCGGGAATAGATCAAAATATCATCAATGAAGATTATCACTAATGAATCCAAGTAAGGCTTGAACACTCGGTACATCAAATCCATAAAATCTGCTGGGGCATTTATCAACCCAAATGACATCACCAAGAACTCATAATGCTTGTACCGAGTGCGGAAAGCTATATTAGGGACATCGGATGCCCTAATCCTCAATTGATGGTAGGCAGATCTCAAGTCAATCTTCGAAAATACCCTGGCACCCTAAAGCCAATCCAACAAATCATCAATCCTCAGCAATGGATTCTTATTCTTGATTGTAACCTTGTTCAACTGCCGGTAATCTATACACATCCTCATTGATCCGTCATTTTTCTTAACAAACAACACCGGTGCACCCCAAGGTGAGACTCTAGGTCTAAGAAAGCCTTTATCAAGCAAGTCTTGCAACTGCTCCTTCAATTCTTTCAACTCTGGCGGGGCCAAAGGATACGGCGGGAGAGAAATAGGCTGAGTGCCCGAAGCCAAATCAATGCAAAAGTCAATATCCCTGTCGGATGGCATACCCGACAGGTCTGAAGGAAATACCTCAGGAAACTCATGAACAACAAACACAGAATCCATTGAAGGAACCTCGGCACTAGAATCACGAAATATGCCAAATGGGCCAAACATCCCTTCTCCACCATACGTCGAGCCTTCACATATGAGATAACCCTACGAGTAGAATGACCAGGAGTCCCTCTCCACTCTAAAAGAGGTAAACTAGGCAAGGCTAAGGTCACAGTCTTGGCATGACAGTCCAAGATAGCGTGGTAAGGTGACAACCCATCCCTAATATGACATCAAAATCAAGCATATCCAAAAGTAACAAATTTACTCGAGTCTCAAGACCCCCAATCATAACTATACATGAATGATGAACATGATCTACCATAATAGAATCACCCACCAGTGTAGACACATATACAGAAGCACACAAAGAATCACTAGGCATGACCAGATACGGTGCAAATAGAACTGAAGTATCTCTACTACAAACTAGAATAGTACCTGTGATAACTGCATCGGAAGCCTCAGCCTCAGGCCTGGCTGGAATAGCATAACATCAGGGTTGGGCCCCACCACTCTAAAATACATCTCTGGGATGACCTCCTGCTAGCTGGCCTCTACCTCTAGCGGCCTGACCTCTACCTCTAACACCTCTACCTCTACCTCTACCTCTGGTTAGCTGAGTAGGCGGTGGAACACTCGGTGCCTAAACCATGGCATGAGAACCCTAATGCTGAGAGCTGCTCGGTGCTCGAGGACAAAATCTAGCAATATGCCTCGTATAACCACAAGTATAACAAGCCCACGACTACTTAGACTACTAACCCAGACGGCTTGAATAACCACTCTGAAAACTCTAGAGCGGAGGTGCACTGGTAGGAGCTGGTGGTTCACTATAGTAAAACTAATCTAAATACTGCATATGAGAACCACGGCCACCTGGAGCACCGTGAGAAACCTGAAGTGCTGAATGAAATGGCCTGGAAGGATGGCCCCTATCAAAAGAATCCCTACCTCCAGATGAGGCACCACTGAACCTGCCCAAATGACGAGGCCTCTTGTCAGACCCGTGACCACCTCCCTGTGATAAAACCATCTCAACTCTCCTGGCCACATTGGCCGCATCCTGAAAAGAAATCTCGTCTCCGTCTCCTTAGCCATCTGCAATTGAATAGGCTGAACGAGTCCCTCAATGAACCTACTCACTCTCTCTCTCTCAGTGGGAAGTATAAGAAGAGCATGACGGGCCAAGTCAATAAATCTAGTCTCGTACTAAGTAACAGTCATAGAACCTTATTGGAGACACTCAAACTGCCTCCGATAATTCTCCCTCTGACTGATAAAAAGAAACTTCTCCAAAAATAATTGAGAGAACTGATCCCAAGTCAAAGCTGGTGACCCAACTGGTCTAGCCAAACAATAATCTCTCCACCAGGTCTTGGCGGATCCAGACAAATGAAAAGCAGCAAAGTCGACCCCATTGGTCTCCACTATCCTCATGTTCCGAAGAACCTCATGACAACTGTCCAAATAATCCTGGGGATCCTCAGAAGATGTACCACCAAAAGTAGTAGTAAAAAGCTTGGTGAACCTGTCCTATCTCCACAAGGTATCAACACACATAGTTGGCCCCTCACCGGTCTGTGCCACAACACCAAGCTGAACTACCCCAACTAGCTGGGCTGCTGGAGTCTGGAACTGGGGAGCCATCTTCTCCGGAGTGTGAGTAGCAGGAGTATGGGTTCCTCCTCCAGCCTTAGAGACGGTTGGTGATATAGGAAGCAAGCTTGCCTAGGCGACACTCTCCATAAGGCCCACTAGACGGACCAGAGCATCCTGAAGTACTGGGGTGGCAATGAACCCCTCTGGGACCTGAGCTGGTCCTGCTGGAACTGTCTGGGCTGGAACCTTATCGTCAAACTCAACCTGAGGCTCCACCGCTGGTGCAGCTGCTCGAGCTTTAGGCTGAGCTCTGCCTCTGCCTCGGGCCCTAGCATGGCCTTAGCCTCTGCCCCTCGCAGGAGCTGTTACTGGGGGCTCGGGCTGCTGGTCAGCTGATAAAGCGGTACATGTTCTCACCATCTCGAAAGAACAGAGTGGAAGTTCAATTAGCATTGGGAAATCAAGTCGCACGACAGGAAAGAATAGATGTGAAGTTTTTCCTAACTTTTTAGCCTCTAGGGGATAAATACAGACGTCTCTGTACCGATCCCTCAGACTATACTAAGCTTGTCCGTGAATTGTGAGACCTAAGCAACCTAGAGCTCTGATACCAACTTATCACGACTCCTGAGGGTGGGAAATCTGGGCCGTGACACTCAAGAACATTGAAATTACTATTTTCTCAACTATAAGTCCATTTTATACCAAATCAATTCTGATCTTTACCAAATTTCAATGATTCAACTTAATTATTATTTAAACTTGTACCGGGCTCCAGAACTAAGATACGGGATTGATACCATCAAGTAATTACATAAATTCTCTTCTAAAAGCCTTTGTATTTTCCAGTAAATAATTTTCTTTAAAAATTTATTTCTCGGGTTTGGGACCTCGGAATCCGATTTCGGGCATACGCCCAAGTTCCAAATTTTACTACGGACTCTAAGAGACCGTCGGATCACGGGTACGGGTCCATCTACCAAGAATGTTGACCAATGTCAACTTTAATCAATTTTAAAGGCCAATTTCCTTATTTTACATAGGTTTCACATAAAAGCTTTCCGGAAACACGCACAGACTGTGCACGCAAATTGAGGTGAGCCAAAACTGTTCACCTCGAATGGACATAAGAAAATTACCTAAGTTGGAGAAAATATGGGGATATCGGCTCCGCATATCGGACTCGGACTCCCAGGTAGCAGCCTCGGCAGGCTGACCTCTCCACTGAATACGAACAGAAGGGATACTCTTCGATCTCAACTGATGAACTTGCCAGTCTAAAATAGCCATTGGCTCATCCTCATAGGACAACTCCTTGTACAACTGGACAGTGCTGAAGTCTAACACGTGGGATGGATCCCCGTGATATTTCTGAAGCATGGACACATAGAACACTAGATGCACGGTTGATAAACTCGGTGGCAACGCAAGTCTGTAAGCCACCTCTCCCACTCGATCAAGAATCTCAAAAGGACCAATGAATCTAGGGCTTAGCTTGCCCTTCTTTCCAAATATCGTCACGCCCTTCATAGGCAACACCTGAAGCAACACCCACTCGCAGACCATGAATGCCACATCACGAACCTTAGGGATGGCATAACTCTTTTGCTTGGACTGAACTGTACGAAGCCTATCCTGAATGATCTTAACCTTGTCCAAGGCATCCTGAACTAGATCCGTACCCAAAAACTGAGCCTCTCCCGGCTCAAACCACCCAACCGGCGACCGACACTGCCTACCATATAAAGCCTCATAGGGAGCCATCTGGATGCTCGACTGGTATTTGTTGTTGCAGGCAAACTACGCTAAAGGCAAGGACTAATCCCACAAGCCTCCAAAGTGAATGACACAAGCTTGGAGCATATCCTCCAAAATCTGAATAGTACGCTCGGACTGCCCGTTTATCTGAGGATGAAATGTTGTACTCAACTCGACTCGTGTGCCCAATTCACGTTGAACTACCCTCCAGAAATGTAAAGTAAATTGCGTACCTCGGTCAGAAATGATAGATATGGGCACACCATGAAAACGAACAACCTGCCGGATATAGATCTCTGCCAACCGCTCAGAAGAGTAGGAAACCACCACAGGAATGAAATACAGTAACTTGGTAAGCCTATCAACAATAACCCACACTGCATCGAACTTCCTCTGAGTCCGTGAGAGTCTAACAACGAAGTCCATAGTGATACGCTCCCACTTACACTCAGGAATATCAATCTTCTGGAACAAACCACCTGGTCTCTGATGCTCGTAATTTACCTGCTGACAATTCAAATATGCAACAATATCCTTCTTCCTCCTCCTCCACCAATAATGCTATCGCAAGTCCTGATAAATCTTAGCGGCGCCTGGATGAATAGAGTATCGGGAACTATGGGCCTCCTCTAAAATCAACTCATGAAGTCCATCCACATTAGGCTAACAAACTCGACCCTGCATCCTCAAAACTCCATCATCTCCAATTGTAACCTGCTTGGCACCCCCGTGCCGCACCATGTCTCTAAGGACAAGCAAATAAGGATCATCATACTGTCGATCTCGAATACGCTCAAATAATGAAGAACGAGCAATTGTGCAAGCTAACACACGGCTGGGCTTGGAAACATCCAACCTCATGAACTGATTGGCTAAAGCCTGAACATCCAAAGCAAACGGCCTCTCACCGACCAGAATATACGCAAGACTGCCATGCTGACTGACTTTCTACTCAAAGCATCGATCACCACATTGGCCTTCCATGGATGATATAAGATGAAGATATCATAGTCTTTCAATAGCTCCAACCAACTTCTCTGCCTCAAATTCAGCTCGTTCTGCTTGAACAAATACCGTAGACTCTTGTGAACCGTGAACACCTCACATGACACACCATATAAATAGTGCCTTTAAATCTTCAGCGAGTGAACAATGGCTGCTAACTCCAAATCATGAACTGGATAATTCTTCTCATGAATCTTCAATTGTCTCAAAGCATAAGCAATGACCTTATCATCCTGCATCAACACTGCACCAAGTCCAATACAAGATGCGCCACAATAAACTGTATATGGCCCTAAACCTGTAGGCAATACCAACACCAGCGCCGTAGTCAAAACTGTCTTAAGCTTCTGAAAGCTCGCCTCACACTCGTCCGACCACCTGAATTAGGCACCCTTTTGGGTCAACCTGGTCATCGGGGCTGCAATAGATGAAAACCCCTCCACAAACCGATGGTAATAGCCTACCAAACCCAAGAAACTCTGGATCTCTGTAGCTGACACGGGTCTAGGCCAGTTTTTGACTACCTTTATCTTCATCGGATCCATCTGAATACCCTCTGCTGATACAACGTGGCCCAAGAATGCAACTGAACTCAACCAGAACTCACACCTCAAAAACTTAGCATACAACTGACTAATTCTCAAAGTCTGAATAACAACTCATAAATGCTACTCATGCTCCTCCCGGCTGCAGGAATAGATCAAAATATCATCAATTAAAACTATCACGAATGAATCCAAAAATGGCTTGAACACTCGGTTCATCAAATCCATGAAAGTTGCTGGGAAATTTTTCAACCCGAATGACATACCAAAAACTAATAATGCCCGTACCTAGTGCGGAAAGCTATCTTAGGGACATCGGATTCCCTAATTCTCAACTGATGGTAGCCATATCTCAAGTCAATCTATAAAAATACCTTGGCACCCTGAAGGTGATCAAACAAATCATCAATCCTCGACAATGGGTACTTATTCTTGATTGTGACCTTGTTTAACTGCCAATAATCTATACACATTCTCATCGATCCGTCCTTCTTCTTAACAAATAACACCGGCGCACCCCAAAGCGAGACACTAGGTCTAATAAAGCCTTTATCAAGCAAGTCTTGAAACCGCTTCTTTAATTCTTTCAACTCAGGCGGGGCCATATGATATGGCGGGATAGAAATGGGATGAGTGCCCGGAGCCAAATCAATGCAAAAGTCAATATCCCTATCGAGTAGCATACTCAACCGGTCTGAAGAAAATACCTCAAGAAAATCACGAACAACAGGCACAGAATCCATAGGAGGAACCTCAGCATTAGAATCACGAACATATGCCAAATAGGCCAAACACCCCTTCTCGACCATACGCTGAGCCTTCATATATAAGATAACCCTATGGGTAAAATTACCAGGAGACCGTCTCCACTCCAAACAAGGTAGACCCGGCAAGGCTAAGGTCACAGTCTTGGCATGACAATCCAAGATAGCGTGGCAAGGTGATAACCAATTCATCCCCAATATGACATCAAAATCAACCATATCCAAAAGTAACAAATCTACTCGAGTCTCAAGACCCCCAATTAAAAAGTATACATGAACGATGGACACGATCTACCACAATAGAATCACCCACTAGTGTAGCACACATATATAGGAGCACTCAAGGAATCACTAGGCATGACCAGATACGGTGCAAAATAAGATGACACATAAGAGTATGTAGATCCTGGATCAAATAGAACTTAAGCATCTCTACCACAAACCAAAACAGTACTTGTGATAACTACATCGGAGGCCTCAGCCTCAGGCCTGGCTGGAAGAGCATAACATCGGGGCTGGGCCCTACCACTCTGAACTACATCTCTGGTACAAACTCCTGCTGGCTGACCTCCACCTATAGCGGCCTGACCTCTACCTCTAATACCTATACCCCCACCTCTAGCACCTCTACCTCCACCTCTAGCTGGCAGAGCGGGCGGTGGAACACTCGGTTCATCAAATCCATGAAAGCTGCTGGGGAATTTGTCAACCCGAATGACATCACCAAAAACTCATAATGCCCATACCGAGTGCGGAAAGCTATCTTAGGGACATCAGATTCCATAATTCTCAACTGATGGTAGCCATATCTCAAGTCAATCTATAAAAATACCTTGGCACCCTGAAACTGATCAAACAAATCATCAATCCTCGACAATGGGTACTTATTCTTGATTGTGACCTTGTTTAACTGCTGATAATCTATACATATTCTCATCGATCCGTACTTCTTCTTAACAAATAATACCGGCGCACCCCAAAGCGAGACACTAGGTCTAATAAAGCCTTTATCAAGCAAGTCTTGAAACCACTCCTTTAATTCTTTCAACTCAGGCGGGGCCATACGATATGGCAGGATAGAAATGGGATGAGTGCCCGGTGCCAAATCAATGCAGAAGTCAATATCCCTATCGAGTAGTATACTCGAGCAGGTCTGCAGGAAATACCTCGGGAAACTCTCGAACAACTGGCATAGAATTCATAGAAGGAACCTCAGCATTAGAATCACGAACATAAGCCAAACGCCCCTTCTCAACCATACTCGACCATACGCTGAGCCTTCATATATAAGATAACCCTATGGGTAAAATTACCAGGAGACCGTCTCCACTCCAAACAAGGTAGACCCGGCAAGGCTAAGGTCACAGTCTTGGCATGACAATCCAAGATAGCGTGGCAAGGTGATAACCAATTCATCCCCAATATGACATCAAAATCAACCATATCCAAAAGTAACAAATCTACTCGAGTCTCAAGACCCCCAATTAAAAAGTATACATGAACGATGGACACAATCTACCATAATAGAATCACCCACTAGTGTAGCACACATATATAGGAGCACTCAAGGAATCACTAGGCATGACCAGATACGGTGCAACATAAGATGACACTTAGGAGTATGTAGATCCTGGATCAAATAGAACTTAAGCATCTCTACCACAAACCAAAACAGTACTTGTGATAACTACATCGGAGGCCTCAGCCTCAGGCCTGGCTGGAAGAGCATAACATCGGGGCTGGGCCCTACCACTCTGAACTACATCTCTGGTACAAACTCCTGCTGGCTGACCTCCACCTATAGCGGCCTGACCTCCACCTCTAATACCTATACCCCCACCTCTAGCACCTCTACCTCCACCTCTAGCTGGAAGAGCGGGCGGTGGAACACTCGGTGCCTAAACCATGGCACGGGAACCCTAATGCTGAGAGTTGCTTGGTGCTCTAGGGCAAAATCTAGCCATATGCCTCGTATCGCCACAAGTATAACAAGCTCTCGGCTGTTGAGACTACTGACCCTGATGGCTTGAATAACCACTCTGAAAACTCTAGAGCGGCGGTGCAGTGATAGAAGCTGGTGGTGCACTGTAGGGCAACTGATCAGAATACTGCATATGAGAACCACGACCACCTGGCGCACCGTGAGAAGCCTGAAGTGCTGAATGAAACGACCTGGAAGGATGGCCCCTACCAAAAGAATCATTGCCTCCAAACGAGGCACCACTGAACCTTCTCGAATGACGAGGCCTCTTCTCAGACCCTCGACCACTCCCCTACAATAGAACCATCTCAACGCTCCTAGCCACATTGGCCGCATCCTGCAAAGAAATCTCGCTCCCCGTCTCCTTAGCCATCTACAATCGAATAGGTTGAATGAGTCCCTCAATGAACCTCCTCACTCTTTCTCTCTCTCTCAGTGGGAAGTACAAGAAGAGCATTACGGGCCAAGTTAATGAATCTGGTCTCATACTGGGTTACAGTCATAGAACCCTGCTGGAGACACTCAAACGGCCTCCGATAGTTCTCCCTCTGAGTGATAGGAAGAAACTTCTCCAGAAATATCTGAGAGAACTGATCCCAAGACAAAGCCGATGACCCAGCTGGTCTATCCAAACAATAATCTCTCCACCAAGTCTTGGCAGATCTAGACAAACAAAAAGCAGGAAAGTCGACCCCATTAGTCTCCACTATCCATATGTTCCGTAGAACCTCGTGAGAGCTGTCCAAATAATCCTGGGGATCCTCAGAAGATGTACCACCAAAAGTAGTAGTGAAAAGCTTGGTGAACATGTCCAAACTCCACAAGGCATCAGCAGACATAGTTGGCCCCTTACCAGTCAATGCCACAACACCCGGCTGAACTACCCCAACTGGCTGAGCTACTAGAGCCTTGCTCCGGAGTGCGAGTAGCAGGAGTCTGGCTCCTCCTCCAGCCTGAGAGACGGCTGGTGCTACAGGAAGCAAGCCTTCCTAGGCGACACTCTCCAGTCTTGTTGGAATCGTCTAGGCTGTAACCTCATCGTCAAACTCAATTTGAGGCTTTGCCGCTGGTGATGCAGCTCGAGCTCTGGGCTGAGCTCTGCCTCTGCCTCTGGCCCTAGCATGGCCTTGACTTCTTCCCCTCGCAGGAGCTACTACCGGGGGCTCGGGCTGCTAGTCAGCTGATGAAGCGGTACGTGATCTCACCATCTACGAAAGAATAGAGTGGAAGTTCAATTAGCATTGATAAGTCAAGTCGCACGACAGGAGAGAATAGATGTGAAGTTTTCCTAACTCTGTAGCCTTTGGGGATAAATACAGACGTCTCTGTACCAATCCCTCAGACTGTACTAAGCTTATCTGTGAATTGTGATACCTAAGCAACCTAGAGCTCTGATACCAATTTGTCATGACCCGAATTTTCCACCTTCGAGAGTCGTGATGGAGCCTACTCATGAAAGCTAGGCAAGTTGAGAGTTACAAGTTTTATTACCCTGTTTACTTAGCCTTTTTGACAGTTCAATTTAACAGACAATCAACATCGGAATAACCATACTAATACAATAAATGCGGAAGACAAAAACTGATAATATCACTAAATACTCATACGGAAGTCCAAATACAACTCTACCGAGAATTGGTGTCACAATTTCACAGACTATCTAAGAATACTACAAACAATGGTCTGAAGGAAATAATACGAATCTGTCTTTGAACTACATAAAAATAGAATGGAAAGATAGAAGGGGACGCCAAGGACGCGGACGCCTGCAGAACTATCTCGGGTCTCCTGATGGACTGAAGGCAGCAACCTCACTGTGGTCCAAAGCTCCAACATCGGGATCTGTACACAGTACAGAGTGTTGTATCAACACAACCAACCCCATGTGTTGGTAAGTGTTGAGCCTATCCTCGGCGAAGTAGTGACGAGGCTAGGACAAGACTAACAAGTAAACATGTGCAGTTATATCATACACAGCAAGTAATAATGACCGAAACTAGCAGTTAAAGATGGGAAGGGGAAACATGCTTGGGGAAATATCATGTACAAACAGAAAATCAGTAAAAGCATACGAAACACCAAAATTCAACTATAAGCAAGAATAAGGAAATCAATGACAAGTGCGCGACATCACCCTTCGTGCTTTTACTATCGTTCTCACCATAAGAATCAATATATTCAGCACGGCATCACCCTTTGTGCTTTTAAATCACAACATCATGGCACGACATTATCCTTCATGCATTATCACTCATATCATGGCACGACATCACCCTTCGTGCATTTACATTTGCAATATCAGCACAGCATCATCCTTCATGCTTTTGCACTCTTCCTTACCCAAGCAACAATCACAAAGCAATACGGGCAAAGGAATCAATAAAATCACAATAGAATCCCAGCAAGGGAAAAATACTATTAGAATAATATCCCAGCACGGGAAACAATATCATAAGCAATAACATCCCGTCAGGGGAAGCAATATCATAAACCTCTTATTACTTCACAACTCAATTCTCAACTTGAGCCACTGCTCTAAAATGTTCAATTACTAAGAATACTTCCAAGAGCCTTGTTCAACATTAGAATTCATTATATTAAGCATGAACAACACATAACGAAGTCACGACAATCATAGTATAAGACTCACAGGCATGCTTGACTCCGACGTATAGATACTCGTTACCACACCTATACGCCGTACTCAACAATTAACACATAGCAAATAAGACACAACTCCTAATCCCTCAAGCTAAGGTTAGACCAAACACTTACCTCAATGCCACATACACAATCAAGCCTCAACTACCGCTTTACCCCTCGATTCCACCACCAAACCGCTTGTATCTAGTTACAATTTACTTACGATATCAATAAATACTAAATAAATCAATTCTAATGCATGAAAATAGGTTTTCTAATGATTTCCCCAAAAAGTCAAAAATTGACCCCGGGCCCACATGGTCAAAACCCAAGGTTTGAACTAAAACCCGATCACTACGAACTCAAATATATAATTTGTTTTGAAATTGGACCTCAAATCGAGGTGCAAATCCCCAAAAATTGAAAATCCTAAGTTCTACCCAAATCACCCAATTTCCCATGAAAACCCTTGATTTTGAATTGAAATCATGTGAAAAGATGTTATGGATTGCAGAAAATGAGTTGGAAATGACTTACTAATGATTTGGAGAAGTTGATGCCTTTGAAAAATCGCCCAAGATGTTTTTAGGGTTTGAAGAGTTGTAAAAATCAGAGGCCTGGGCAAAAATATCAGCAGCAATCTTTCCTAAGTCCAATTTCACTCCGTGGCCTATCCAAAAGTCACTCGAGCCCTCGGGGCTTCAAACCAAACATGCACACAAGTCCAAAAATATCATATGAACTTGCTCGTACGATCAAATAATCAAAATAACATCAACAACTATGAATTAAACCTCAAATTCATGAAATCACTCAAGAACATTGAAATTACTATTTTCTCAACTATAAGTCCGTTTTATACCAAATCAATTCCGATCTTTACCAAATTTCACAAAATCAACTTAATTATTATTTTAAACTTGTACCAGGCTCCGAAACCAAGATACATGCCCGATACCATCAAGAAATTACATAAATTCTCTTCTAAAAGCCTTTGTATTTTCCAGCAAATAATTTTCTTTAAAAATTCATTTCTCGGGCTTGGGACCTTGGAATCTGATTCCGGACATACGCTCAAGTCCCAAATTTTACTACGGATCCTACGAGACCATCGGATCACAAAGTCAACTTTAATCAATTTTAAAGGCCAATTTCCTTATTTTACTTAGTTTTCACATAAAAGATTTGCGGAAATGCGCCCTGAGTGTGCATGTAAATTGAGGTGAGACAAAAAGTGGTTTTTAAGGCCTCAGAACACAAAATTTATTTTCAAAACGAGTGATGATCACAGTTCATTAGTAGTATCTTCATCATAACAACTTTTCTAAACCTCCAACAACTACTGCAGCTTCATCTATGACTGATTCAACGTCCATGACTAATGGAATTAACGATCCAGTTGTGGTATTTTGCAAAATCTTTTCACTGGACTGTGGTGTAGAAAGCTCTTATTTTCCATCAGCTATTTTAACCATCATAGCTTCAACATCTGTACCAGCTATCAAAACTGGTTCAACTGCATTACATTCTGGTCTTATTTCATCACAAGGACCTTTCAGTAAAATTCCACTGGTTGCTACAACTTCTTCAGTAACTTATGCTCTGTGAACTGAATCAATGTCCATGGCTAATGGTATTGAATCAAAATGTGCTCGACCTTCATTATCAGCTTCATTATTTGCCTCTTCACTGACTGACTCAATATCCATGATTGCTGGCATTGAAACAGAAGGTCCTGCCTCCTCAAAGTTCTTATTGCATTGTTCATCCTGTTTTGGTAACTCAACATCTTCCTCTATTCATCCAGTTTTTCACCCGACAAATGAGCAAAATCTCTATCAGAATATTTCTCTCCATTAATATAATCTCCTTGTTCATTACCTTCACTATTTCGATGTTCACTACTTTTGTCATGTTTTTCATTTGAAAATCTGGAACAATCTCTTAATTCATTGCTTTCATCTTCATCATTCAACAAGCCATGATGATATTTCTTTTTATTTCCTTTTTTAGCATTTTGAATAAACTCTAGAACAATATCAAGCTTCTCATTAATAACCTGCAACAATGAATACAACATATTATTGTACGAACAAAATCAACACTAAAATAAATTGTCAAACTAGTTAATTACCTTAACAGATTTATTAACATGTTTCTTCATCTTTTTTTGACTAGCTTTAATATTTTTCTTCATCTTTATCTTAAAATTAACCTGATCTGCACGTATAATGTCTTCAACTTTGGCAAATACCCTCTGAAAAGGAAAGAAAAATGGTAAGAATTTCAGCATCAGAACACAGAAATATTCTTATTGAGTGTAAACACAATTCAAGAAGGGTAGCATATAATTTTGTATAGTAAATTATTAGAAGTGAAAAACGTAATGAAATAAAATATATTATACTTATCCAGTATAATTTACTGGACAAAACAGCCTACAGATGGCAGTCTTCTAGTATAATATACTGGATGAAATGAATTAGAAGGTGTAAAACTCCAGAACCAAATACTGGGGTATAAAGAAGAAAAATAATCAAAGAGCATATTATAAAACGAAAAGACAAATAATCATTCAAAAAATTAATCACAAATAAAACAAAATTGTAGTCTAAAAAGAACTCATACAATATAACATACTAGACAACAAGCTTACACACGGCAGACTTCCTGTAAAATATACTGGAATCAAACAAAACTCAACTATAATATAATAATCATCTAGTATAACATACTGGAAGACAAACATTCAGATGACAGACTTCCAGTGTAATATACTGGAGAAAATTTTATTACTATACTCTATAAACAAAAAACATAATAAAAAACCACACAGTATAAAAAACTGGGAAACAAGTCTTCAGAAAATAGATTTCCCGTATAATATAAGCCTTCAGAACATACTGGACAACAAGCTTAAAGACGGAAGACTTCCATTAAAAGATACTGAAATCAAACAAAACTCAAGTATTATATACTGGATCAAAGAGCATAATAAAAAAAAGACAAATTATCACTCAGAAAAAGTAATGACAAATAAAACAAAATTCTAGTCTAAACAAAACTCATCCAGAATAACATACTTGAGAAAAAGCTTACACACAGGAGATGTCCTGTATAACATATTGGAAGACAATCATTTATAGGACAGACTTCCAGTATAATATACTGCACAAAATTTATTACTAAACTTGATAAATTTACTCATAGATTATATTAGGCGTATCTAGTTTTGTACTATAGAAGTATACTATATGAATATATTAAACTCATAAAGTATATTAAAAAGATTGAGTTTTATAATTATCCAGTCATTATACTGCTCTAGTAAATTATACTAATTGAGTATATTCCACTTCTAGTAGAAAAAGCTGGAAAATAATACTTCTGAGAAAAGACTCCCAGAATAATTTACAGCAAACATAATTTTAAATTCAAGTTATTAGAACAAAAATCTAGTATATGATAGTAGAAATTAATGAAAAGAAAGACTAAATAAAATCAGAGAAACAACTACTTACATTGACAATGTCGCTAACATTAACTTTTGATGAAGGTTGGAGAAGATATAATTGATTCACCTTGAAAACCTTAAAGTTCTATTAAATAAACAAAAAGATAAATAATTAGATTAAAATAAAATATATGAGCACAATATTAAAAATTCAGATACTATTAACTTACACTTGCTTTATTAATGAAATCATTGCAAAGTGTGTCATATTTTGGACATCCAATGCTGAAGTAAGACAACATCCTAATTGGCCCCCGATCCTCATATTTTGAAAATTGACGTAAATTATTAAAGACTTTCATTATCCATACATTAAACAAAAATGGGAATCCAAGTGCCGTATAAGATACGATCCTACCAATTGGTTTCTTTTTTACTTACTCAGTTGTTAGAAGATGAGATAAATTATAAATAAGCTCATTAAAACAGAAACTGCCCCATGGAAAAGAAGCACAAAGTTCTGCGTCATCTATGATTTTCATAGAACGATCACTTATATTTCTACTATGTTCTTTACCCAAAAGAACAGCTTCTAATAGATAAATCTCAGCAAGCTTTACTGCATCTTCATCGCATACCTCGATATCAACACATACACCATTTGTTGCACCAGCACGGAGTAAAGAACGCTTTTGCATAAATTTATACAAATTATCTACCTTCAAATCGTTTTTCACATCTGAGAAATACCGTTCCTTCAAATTGTACTCTCTATCATCAACGAAACTATAATCAGATGCCTCAATCTTAAGCCCGATAATAGTATGGAAATCATCTTCCGTAAATGATACGTCGTTCCCAAAAACTCTAAAAACCATTTTGCTTTTATCCTTGTAAAAAACTTGAGAAAGCAACATACGATGATTCAACTTCCCAGAGTGACCCACGTCATTAAACACTAAAAACTTCCCAAATACACCATTCTTTAATTGATCCATTTGAGTAACGCACAAAAACGATGAAATAGTTTGCTTAAAATTTTGATTGACTTTCCAATAACAATCAGCAGGAAACCACTGGTTAAATTCATAAAATCTATCTCCCTCCTAAAATCAAAATACAACACATATAAGCAACATTTCATATAATTTTAAGATAAAAACTTCAACATTTCAGAAAAAAATACCTTCAATATCCTACTTGAAGATTTTGTTACGACCCAAGTTCGTCCTCTGTGAACTGTCGTGGCGGCACCTAGTCTCTACGACTAGGTAAGCCTAACAATTTCGAAAAAGGGGAAAACAACAGAATCAACCAATAAGAACTGCGGAATAAACAAATGAAAGTTTAAAGATGCCGCTCGACATATACAATATAACTCTCAAACTGAACAACTTCCCAAAACTCGGAATCTCATGAAATCACAAGCTATTGAATAACTATAAGTGTCTAACTCCAGAATGTCCAAACAAAAGTAAATACAGAAGGGCTAATACTATATGAGAGAATGGAAAGGGACTCCTCGGTCTGCGGACGCGGCAGATATACCTCGAAGTCTCTGGAGAATCACCTCGCCTCAAGGGTAGTAGGGCTGAGTCGAAGTACCTGGATCTGCACATGAAAAACATGCGTAGAAAGGGCATGAGTACACCACAGCGGTACTCAGTAAGTGCCAAGCCTAACCTTGGTCGAGTAGTGACGAGGAAGGTTAGGGCCCTACTGATTATAGCTGAAAAACGAGGTAAAACAGTATAGAATACGAAAATATAATTAAATGCTAACAGTAAGAAGTAACACAGGATAATAAGAATAACAACAATTATAACAGAGACAAAATAATCACAAAAGGAATACCGCTCAACATAGAGATAACAACCGGGGATCTCTCAATATCCCGAGGATCTCTTAGTATCCTCGATATGTATGCTGGGGATCTCTCAATATCCCGAGGATCTCTTAGTATCCTCAATATATATGCTGGGGAACTCTCACTATCCCAAGAATCTCTTAGTATCCTCAATATACGTGCTGGGGATCTCTCAGTATCTCGCACTACAGTCCAAATCAATATATGTGCAGAGGATCTCCCGGAATACCAATCCGTAGTCCCAAAGTAAACACACAGCAGCAACACGAAGAATACTCAATTAAATTCAAATATCATACCAAGGTAAAACAGGTATTTTTAACCTAGCATTTTACACATAATCCAAATAAGACAGTTTGAGCAAGAAAGGCAATTAAGTCAATTAGACATGCTTCCCTAAGCTAACAGCAGGCTTAAATTGCAAGTAGTATAAACAGGAAAGGAAACACAATTAAAGTTACTTAATGAAAACATGATTTTCAACAATTAGCACAAGTACGCACTCGTCACCTCACGTACAAGGCATTTCAAATATCAACAATACCAAATCCTAAGGGGAGTTCCCCCACACAAGGTTAGGCAAGCCACTTACCTCGAACCGGTTCAAAATCAACCTGAAACCACGCTCTTGCCATGAGTACTCGACTCCAAATGACCCAAATCTATTCAAATCAATTGCATAATGTAAATATAACTTCAAGTAACTAATTCCATTAATTAATTCTAAGCTAATACATGAAATTAGGAAAAATGACCAAAACGCACCCCCCCCCCCCCGGGCCCACGTCTTGAAATCGGGTAAAAGTTATGGATTATGAACCCTTATTCACTCACGAGTTTAAACATAACAAAATTATCCAAATCCAATGTCAAATCCCCAATCAAAACTCGAAAATTAGGTCTAAGAACTTTTCCAAATTTTTCCCCAATTTCTTACCCCAAATCCGAAATTAGATGATGAATTCATGTTTAGTTAATAGGTTATAAGAGAAAAGGAATTAAGAATCATTACCCAATCGATATCTCTAAATATCTCTCAAAATCTCACTCAAATCTGAGCTTCCAAGCTCTAGTTTTGATAAAAATGGCTAAACCCTCGACTTTAAAATTTTGTATTCTTCCCAGGCAAATCGTTAATCGCGATCGCGGAAACTCACATGCAATCGCGAAGAGCAACATCACTGACCCTCAATTAACCCTACGCGAACGAATTAATACCTACGCGATCACGATGATGCACTGCTCAGCTCTACGCGATCGCGGTTGACCTCACGCGATCGCGAAGAGCAACTTCCAAATCCTCAGCTGCCTCACTTCTTCCTATTCGCGAATGCGGTGTAGCCCACGCGTTCGCGATTCAACTTCTGCTATTACTACGCGTTCGCACTCCCCTTCCCGCGATCGTGTAGAACAAAATCCGCTCTGCCTCATCCAAGCCTTCGCGATCGCGATGAAGAAAAGTTTGCAACAAAAACCAGCAAAAATCTGATCCTTCTCCAAGTCCAAAAATGGTCCGTTGAGCATCTGAAACATACTCGAGGGCCCCGGGACCTCAACCAAACATTCAAAGCAATCCCAAAACATCATTCAAACTTGTTCCAACCTTCGGAATGCTCAAAACAACATCAAAGCACTAATTTAACATCGGATTCAAGCCTAAGAACTCCAAAAACTCTCAAATTACGCTTTCGATCAAAAAGTCTGTCAAACCTCGTCCGAACGAACTGAAATTTTGCAAGCACGTCACATTAAACACTACGAAGCTAGTCCAACTTCCGTAATCCCATTCCAACCCCGATATCAAAATCTCACAATCGAACCGGAAACTTCAAAAATTCAACTTTCGGCATTTCAAGCCTAAATAAGCTACAGATCTCCAAAACACAATTCGAACATGCCCCTAAGCCCAAAATCACCCAACGAAGCTAACGGAACCGACAGAGTTCCATTTCAAGGCCGTCTTCACACTGCTCCGACTACGGTCTAAATGTTAAAGCTTAAGCTCTCTTTTAGGGACTAAGTGTCCCAAAACACTCTGAAACTCAAAACCAAATATCCCTGCAAATCAAAATAGCAGAAACAAACACAGGGAAAGCAGTTAATAGGGGTTCGAGGTATAAATTCTTAAAATGACTGGCCATGTCGTTATTGATTCCATTTCTATAAAATCATGAAAACAAAATATATTAAAAATTAAATAAGTAAACACAATCAGAATCCAGTATATATATAATAGAAACAAATTATAAACAGAACTCATCCAGTAAAATGAACTGGACAACAAAGTCTACAAATTGCAGTCTTCCAGTATAATATACTAGATAACAATAAATTAGAAGATATGAAACTCCAGAAACAAATACTGGGATATATAGAAGAAACATAATCAAAAAGCATATTATAATAATTATCCCAGTATAACATATTGGAAGACAAACATTCAGAGGACAAACTTCCAGTATAATGTACTGAACAAAAGTTTATTACTAAACTCTATAAAAAAAAACATAATCAAAAACTACACAGTATAAACATAATCACAAGCCTTAACATACTGGACAACAAGTTAAAGATGATACACTTCCCTTAAAAGATACTGAAATCAAAAAAAAAACTCAAGTATTATATACTGGATCAAAGAGCATAATTTAAGTAAAGGCAAATAATCATTCAAACAAAGTAATGAGAAATAAAAAAATATTCTAGTCTAAACAGAACTCATCCAGTATAACATACTGGACAACAAGCTTACACACGGCAGACTTCCTGTAAAATATACTGGAATCAAATAAAACTCAACTATATTATAATAATAATCCAGTATAAGATACTGGAAGACAAAAATATAGAGGACAGACTTCCAGTATAATATACTGGACAAAATTTTACTAAATTCAATAAACAAAAAACATAATCAAAAAGCATACAATATTAACATAATCACAAGCCTTAACATACTGAGCAACAAGCTTAAAGATGACACACTTCACTTAAAAGATACTGAAATCAAACAAAACTCAAGTATTATATACTGAATCAAAGAGCATAATTAAAGAAAAAAGACAAATAATCATTCAAAAATGTAATGATAAATAAAACAAAAATCTAGTCTAAACAGAACTCATCCAGTATAACATATTGGACAACAAGCTTACATACGACAGACTTCCTGTAAAATATACTGGAATTAAACAAAACTCAACTATATTATAATAATTATCCAGTATATGACACTAGAAGACAAACATATAGAGGACAGACTTCCGGTATAATATACTGGACAAAATTTTACTAAATTCAATAAACAAAAACATAATCAAAAACCACACAGTATAAAAAACTGGGAAACATGCCTTCAAAAGACAGATTTCCCGTATAATATACTACATGAAATTTAAATATCAAGTCCAGCACAATGTTCTGGATTTCAAGTTTAACTGTCACGACCCAAATTCCACTAAGGGTCGTGAAGGCGCCGGATACCGCTGTCAGGTAAGCCAACCCAAATACTTAATTAAATTCTCGTTTTAATAAATTTAAAAACTATGATTTTCCTTCAATTTTACTAGAAAAAGGTAATCATTTCAAATCTAATATAAATGTTAAGAAGTTAATATAAGATACCCCATAATCATCCCAGAACCCGATGTCACAAGTGCATGAGCATTTACTAGGGAATGAAATAAAATACAGTAACTGTCCGAAATACAAAGTGGACAGAAATGAAAATATAGTACCATACTCTGAAGGAGACTCTGTTGGTTGCGGGTCGTCTTGATAAATGCAGCTCACCTAAGTCTTTGTATCAACCATGCCGCTATGCCACTAAGCCACTAGCCACACATGAACCTATGCAACAAAATGCACAGTAAGTGTAGTATGAGTACGAAAATAATGTGTACCCAGTAAGTATCCCGTCTAATCCCGAAGAAGTAGAGACGAGAGGTCGACTTCGACACTTACTAGTGGTCCAATAATAATATACCAATAATATAGTAAATTGTGGATTTTTATAAAGATGGCTATAACTCAATAGCATGAAGCAAGTAGCAATTCTTTCATTAATAGGAGATTTCCAAAATTCTTTTTTCATCATTTAAACATTTATCTCAAGTCATGGAGAGCAAATATCAACATATATAAAACTCAAGGCAAGTAATACAAGCATGCGCAAATCGCGCCGAGGACATACGGCCGATCCAACAATATTTAAATTGTGCACTGCCAGAGGGTTGAATGGCGCAAACCATAGATGCATCTATTACCCTGCTTGCGAATCATACATGCGACGCGGTCAAATATAAATAAACACAACAATCAGTCAATCGAGAATTCATCAGGGAACGATTATCCAAAGAAAAGCCAATTCTCTTTTAACAAATCAAGAAAACGAAGTTTAATCTTTTTAGAAATTCATTTACTTATTCGATGTGATTTAAGCAATTCAAATTGTCAATAAAGTTACAAATATTCCAAGGATAGCATGCTTTTGGGTCCTAGACTACCCAAACTTGAACATAATAGTAGCTACACACGGACTCTCATCACCTCGTGCGTACGTAGCCCCTACAAATAGGAGGACAAATCCAATAATTCACCTATGGGGACAATTCCCTCTTACAAGGTTAGAAAGGAGACTCACTTCGCTCCGAAGTTCCAAAACCGGCTTCCAAGCCCTTCCGACGACTCAAATTGATGCCTCAATGCTCAAAAACTAGCCAAGAAACGGGAGAAAATAGCCAAGACCTCCGATATAAAGAACTTTACTGCCTCCGGCATTTCCGCACTTGCGGTCACACGACCGCTTTTGCGGTTCTGCAGGTGCGTCCCCTCTACCACTTCTGTGGTTTCTCACCAGGCTACCCTTTCCACTTCTGCACCTCAACTACCGCAGGTGCGGTCCTGCATCTGCGGCTACATGACCACATCTGCGGTCTCTTCACTTCTGGCCCAACACTGCATTCGCGTCCCTCCTAACCGCTTCTACGGCTCCGCACCTGCGGCCCAAGTCTCGCAGGTTCAGTTACACCAGAAGACAGCAGCTTCAGCTCTTCCTCCAAATTCCAATTCGATCCGTTAACCACCCGAAATCCACTCGAGGCCCTCAGGACCCCGTCCAATCACAACAACCAGTCCCATAACATAACGCGGACCTGCTCGAGGCCTCAAATCACATCAAACAATGCTAAAACCATGAATCACACTCCATTTCAAACTTGATGAACTTTAGAACTTCGAACTTCTTCATCCGATGCTGAAACCTATCAAATCACATCCGATTGACCTCAAATTTTGCACACAAGACCTATTCGACATTACGAAACTACTCCAACTTCTTAAATCGAAATCTGACCCCGATACCAAAAAGTTCACTTCTGGTCAAACTTCTCAAAAACCTTCAAGTTTCCAACTTTAGCCAAATGACTCCAAAATGACCAAGGACCTCTGAATTCACTTCCGATCTCGCTCCCAACACCAGAATCACCATACGGAGTTAATCCAAGACTCGAAATCCCAAACGGACATCGATAACACTAAAATGCACTAGAACCCAAACTTATGAAATTCTTCCAAAATGCTTACTCCCACAATAGGTGCCGAAACGTTCCCGGGTCTTCCAAAAACCCGATCCGAACATACGCCCAAGTCTGGAATCATCATACGAAACTGCTGGAACCTTTGAATCCCGATTCCAATGTCGTTAATAAAAGATCCAACTTAGTCAATTCTTTCAACCTAAAGCTTCCGAAATGAGAATTCTCTTCCAAATCAACTCTGAACTTCCCAGAATTCAGTTCCGACCATGCGTACAAGTCATAATACCTGAAGTGAAGTTACTCATGGCCTCAAACTGCTGAACGACGTGCTAGAGCTCAAAACGACCGGTCGGGTCGTTACATTCTCTCCCACTTAAACATACGTTCATTCTCGAACGTGCTGAGAACTGCAGTGGAGTTGTCCGAAATCACTGTTTAACACCTCGAGCACCTACCCGCGCTACCACAACTCGGCTGGGCACCTTAGCTTGATCAATCTGAAGATATCCTTTTTCACTTAAGCAAATAAGCCTTTGAGCCCAATTCCAACATGTGGAATTCTCTGCCAGGCCTATTTCCAACATACGAACATCGTATCAATCACCACACGATGTACCAGAACATGACTGCATACCTTTGCTAAATTCACACCTTGCACCAATTTATTCATAGGAACACAATAACATCCTCGGATAATAATAGCCGGAATTTCCATGATTCTGATGCTCCCATTGCACTTCATGACATACATAGGTCTTGATCTAAATCTTACAATACTGCCACGATGAAAGAGACGTGAAGAACTCATAACCAACTGCCGAGTCGACAAACCGTTGAGTCTATACTCCTCACAAGAATTATTACCTTGTTCTGAACCAAATAATGGTATTTGCTCTTTAATATACTTCATAGAATCTGATCGCACTGATTCTAGATCCAATAACCTTGTCTCACCTAGTACAAACTACCTAGGCAACAAGCCACCCCAGTCATGACCAAAAGTCTCATATGCTGCCACAATCTGCCAATAGGCTACCAATTCAAACACGATACATACAGATAACGAACTCTGGAGGGGACTACCCAACCCTCGGAAAAAAAAGAGAAACAAAACACATAAAATAGAATATAGAAAGTTGCGCTCAACATTATACTGTTGTAGCATGCAACCCGATCCAAATAACATGCCCGTGGCAGCGTACCACCCATTCCACACATAAAATTCACATTAGCAGATACGTATCGAGCTAAATTGCTCATTACTTACAAAATATCGAATATCGGTCACAAGCACACTAAGTGCATAATACCATCCCTGGGGAGACATATGGCGCCATAAGCTAACATACTCAAGCACAACTGAGGTGCAATATATTATCTGAATCTCAAGAGCCATCCTGCTCACATAACACCATCGCTATGTGGAACCTCAACAGATAAGAATTTTATCAAGACATTTCACAACTCACACGGTGCAATACAACATTACATGAAATAGCTGACGACAAAATAACACCCAACGTCCGAATACTCCTTCATAAGGAGCGCATTGCTGAATGAACACATCTGGCCTGATACAGAGCCCACATTCATATTTAAATCCATCCACAGATCTCAAGTCGATTCTGATCATACCAAACTAGGCCAATAAGCTTTCCTGGGTCCATTCCCATAACACACAAGAACAACCATCACAACCGGAGCAATCCTCCACAGCCCACAACCCAATAAACTAAGTGCCCTCCAAGCATAAATTCGCAAATTAACGATATCACCACCATCTTGATACTTGGTTTAATTCTTCAATCAATCAAGTGACTACATGCCACATTTGTATAACCTCCACGTGGGGCACGCTCCCACGACCTTCCGTAACAGATAACAGGTCTGGACATCCTCACCACTGGCCATACCATGCTATAAATCAAATCAAGAATCCGCAAATCAATACATGAAGCCTCTTGTACAAGGCACTAATCTCAGGTGACGCTGAAGACAATACCAACTTACTTTAAACTTCCAAACTCCTTTCCTGATCATCCGAGCTCGCGACATCTTTGTCAACACCGAACCGCAACCTTGATCCTCACTTTCAAATTCCATACCACTCACCGCACCTACCACGCCAATTTGTGATAGCACCAGAATTCCATCATAACTCCTGGACCACTAATAGATTAATACTTCATCATATAAAAACTTTTCACTTAACTCATTTCAGGAGAACCATAGCATCACGCGAGTGAATCCTCATAACTGTAGAACATTCAAATCCTCAAGTAGTGGTCAAAACCGCCATAACCCTTTCGGGATCCGCCTACACATAACAGGCCATGATACTTGAATAGTTCCAAACATAATCAATTACGACGACCGTCGAGCCTCGCGCGTACCGCCACCACTATGCCAATTCAACCATGGCTAACCAATTATAACTTCCTCTAATTCATCCTTAACTTGCCTTAGAGATAATATTAGCTCCATTCTTTACATCACCAACCTGAATATGCACTCACCCCGAGTGACTTTGAATCACGAGACCATGCTGTCTCAAATCCCATTAACCATATCTTACCTTCCTTGTGCGCATATCCACATTCTCAACCGGTATACCCGTTCCAATAATCTCGTTATGGATCTAAAGTCTGTTTCCTCCTATTCTTCCAAATGCTACACTGCAAGCCAAAAGTTTCATTGAACATTCCGATTCTTTTATCTTAATCCGACGCAAAAGCTCGATTCTTATCCATACTTATGGACTCGAAATCCTTAGACACCACACTTTAACCTTAAGATCCACTAGGATCATTGTTGAGAGCCACCCACTCTGACTTGGTCCCGAATATAGTCAACTCCAAGAATCTTCTAACACATGAACTATCACTACCCTAAATTCGGACCCGGTTGTGATGGCGCCTATCGTGAAACTTGGGCAACTGACACAAACCCCTATCCATTTAAACAGTTATAATAATTCATTTTAAGTCATTAATAAGTGATAAACCCCAAAATACAGTGACATAGAACAAGTGTGGAAATAAACACAACCCGACATCGGGGTGTCACCAGTCATGAGCATCTAAACATCTGTCTAAGAGTATTATAGATACTATGCAGTCTAATACAGAACTAATACAATGGAAAGTAAGATAAGAGGGAGAAGCACTAGGCTGCAAACGCCGAACAACTACCTAGTGAATTCCGAACAGCCTGCTAGAAGCAATCAACCGTCGCTAGCGGCACCCGTGGCTCCTGAATCTGCACACAAAGTGCAGAGAGTAATGTGAGTACGCCAACTCAGTGAGTAATAAAAGTAAAGGCAGCTTAGCGATAAGAAAACACGTAAAACACAGCAAAATGCTACAAAGAGGCCGTGTAAAACCAATACAATGCAATAAAACAGTGAAAACTTGTCAAAACACCTTAGTTCAGTATAAGCTTCTTTAAAACATCTTTTAACAGTTGAACGAGTTAATAAAAAGCAGTGAGAAAAGATAAAAACATTAAACCAGCCCCTCAAGCAAAATACCAATAGAATCAGCCCTTCAGGCTATCTCACAATCACTCGTATCATCCCCTCAGGCGATAGCATAGAACAACTCAGCCCCTTGGGCTATAACACATCTCACACTGGGTACCCGTGCTCACTAGGGGTGTACAAACTCCGGGGGGGCCCTTACGGCCCAACCGCAATAACAAGTCATCTCGTGGCATAATCAAACAGGCTCTCGGCCTCATATCAAGCCACCTTGTGGTGTACAACTCAGGCCCTCGGCCTCATAATCATGAATCAGCACAATATCGCTGCGGCGTGCAGCCCGATCCCATATTAACCTCATTACATAGGCCCTTGGCCCTACTCAGTCAGAAATCTCTAAAAGCCACTCAGGAACAGTAAAATATAACGCTCAGCGCAAAATATCACTTAAGATGTCAAAAGAGGGTAAACATGGTTGAGTTATGAAAACAGTAGAATATAGCATGACTGAGTACAAGTATAAAGTCAAAATAGTAAGGAATAGTAGTAAAAATCCCCTAAGGTCCAAAACAGTTGGCACGAGGCTCAAATATGGCATTCAACCCGAAACATGATGATAGCAAACAGTTTTCAATCAAATACGCAGTAAAATAGTCATTCGGGACGGACTAAGTCTCAATCCCCAACAGTGCACGACCCCACGCTCGTCATCTAGCGTGTGCGTCACCTCGAAATAGCACAACGATGTGAAATCCGGTATTTCATACACTCAGGACAACATTTACATTAATTACTCACCTCTATCCGGTCAAAACTCTAGCCCGCGATACCTTTCCCTCTCAAATCGGCCTCCGGATGCTCCAAATCTAACCAAAATCAGTACACAACCATTAAAATATGCTAATGAAACAAAGCCCACTCGAAAGTAAAAAAATTACAACGCAAATCCTGAAATTAACCAAAACCCGACCCCCGGGCCCACGTCTCGGAATCCGATAAAAATTACATCAATAAACTCCATATCTTCCCACGATTTCATCCATATCAATGTACCAAAATCCGACTACAAATGACCCATCAAACCCTTACTCAAAGGTCTCCAATCTCAAGCCCTAGTTTCTTCAATATTTACCCACAAATTTTCCATAAATTTCAAGCCTAATCAATGAAATAACACCATAGAAACGAGTTCTATGATAAAAAATCTTACCTTAGTGAAGTTCCCTCTGATTCCCTCTTCAAAATCACCAAAAAGCTCCAAAGTCGATTTAAAATGGTGAAGAAAGGCTGAAAATCGTGAAGGATGAAATATATACCTTCTGACCTAGGGATTCTGCACCTGCGGTCCTTCTTCCGCTTCTACAGTCCAGCTTCTGCGGTCTAGCCAACCGCACCTGCAGTTTTCACTTAAAGGCCCAATGTCGCACCTGCGATCAAATACACGCACTTGTGCCATCGTAGGTGCACTCAGCACTCCGTATCTGCGGCTCATGCCCTTTGCTTCCTTGACCGCATTTGCGGTCCTTCCTACGCATCTGCGGCGTCACACCTGCGGTCCCTAATTCGCAGGTGCAGAAACAATAGGAGCAGAAAATTCTGCAACTTCTCCAAAACTCGAAACTCTCTGTCAACCATCTGAATCCATCTTGAGCCCTTCGGGACATCAACCAAACATGCCAACACATCACATAACCTCATTCAATCTTGTTCCAACCTTCGGAACGCTCAAAACAACATCAAAACACCAAAATTGCATCGGATTAAAGCCTAAGAATTCCAAAAACTTCCAAATTCCGATTTCGATCAAAAAGTCTATCAAACCACGTCCGAATGACCTAAAATTTTGTGCACACATCCCAAATGACACGGTGGACTTACTACAACTCTCGGAATTCCATTCCGACCTCTATATCAAAATCTCACCTATCAACCGGAGAACGCCAAAATTCCAACTTCGCCAATTCAAGCCTAAATCTACCCTGGACCTCCAAAACACATTCTAATCATACTCCTAAGTCCCAAATCATCTTCCGAAGCTATCTGAACCATCGGAAATCACATCCGAGCCCTTTTTCACACAAGTCAACATCCGGTTGACTTTTCCAACTTAAGCTTACTCAAAAGAGACTAAGTGTCTCAAACCTTACCAACCAACCCGATAACACATAATACCGATAAAAAAAGTAATAAGAAGCGGAAATGGGGATAACAGAGCAGTAACACATGAAACAACCGGTCGGGTCGTTACATGAACATCCTCTCGTCGAAGCACCCGACCGAATCACTTCCCTTGAAACTCGCATCTATACAAAGCACTAATCCTGAACCTTCCCCCAAGTCTGAACATGGATCAATAAGGCCAACCATAGCACCCCTTTAACAATTCCTTTGCTCAAATTACCACTTATACTCTTTTCCCTTAGCTGAAATAGCCTACCAATATGCTAAAATCAAGAAATTTCACCAATAGACGACCATGCAATCCAACCGTAGGCGGTGGGACTCTTCCACTTAGCTTGAAGCCACTATTACACAACTCTAGAACCCACCAAGATTCTTTATCTCTTATTGACAAGACCTAGCGCAATCAAACCGCCAGATTCCTTGAAATCCTTCCATTAGCACTTCATGAACACTCTGAATCTCCATCAAAATTCACATATTCGACCTCTTACCGGATGGCTAGTAAAATCCTTCGCGGAAGCTTCTCCAACCATGCGACCGCTAACTTGCTCACAGGGGATAACCCACCTGTGGAAATTACCTACCAACATCTTCCAACGTCGTTGCACGGGGTACAATCACTACGATATCAATAACCCATCCTGAGCCTGTGCTGATTCACTAGCTACACAAGTCCATTCACTCCTCGTGGACATCAATTAAATGTGAGACACTATCCTTCCATCCCAAGTCATGTTTTATCCTTCTTTATGTCAAGCAATTCTGCCGTATTCAACCTCCTACTGCATGACAACCCATACTTCAAATTAAATCCGTAGACCCAACCACTATCCACTAACATTCCCAAATCATTCCAAACTTTCTTCAAGGGTGCGTAGTCATCCTACTACAAAACCCATATGCAACTCCGCCACTCTCCCACTTTGGCAAAACTCACTCCTTTAATCAGCTACTCGACATTCGCTTCTTATTCCTGGCCTTCTAGAAATTTAACCACCACCTGACACTTCCCACATGTCCTTCCTCATCCTTTGCTGCTCAATTGTTGCTCTAATTCAATCTCTATCTCCGAAACATTTGAACCAACAGATTGTCGCTAACTTTAACTTTTCGAAGATTTTCTTTCTCGAGCCGTCAGCATTAGAAATACCGATTAAATCCTGCACCATCACACCCTGTGATCTCTAACAGTTTCTTCTCCAATACCATTTCACAATACCCTACCCCAAAGGCGAATTGAAGAGAACCATACACCGGCGAACTTAACATATTTAATCACGGACGACGACGCCACGACGAAGATGAAAATCCCATCACACTTGAAATCACCAAGTCTTGTTACTCCATCACTCCAAATCTGGACATCCCTAGGCCAATTGCTTTTTCTCCACCGAAAATGAAATATCGGATCTCTAAATCGTGCACTGAGTAGACTTCATTTCAAGTCATTCACTACCCCAACACATAAGCAAGCACCTTACCAACACGTTAATACTGCATGATAACCAATCATGAGCAATCAAAGCAATCTGCACATAGCCTCAAAGTTCTCGGGAGTGCAGCTACCGAGCTGAGATGACGGAATATCCTTCCGCAAGGCGACGACAATAGCCCAACCAACTATGCCGAGAGAAACATCCTGCACTACCTATGTAGTACCATTACAATTCTTCATTCTTGATTTATAATGAGCACTTCGTGTCGCGTAAGATCGAGTAGGAAGGAAACAAAGGCATAAGCATTCAAGGAATCAAATTGCACGATGAGGAATCAAGAAGGGAAGTACTCCTAATAGCCTTGTAGCCTCTCGAAGATAAGTATAGACGTCTTTGTACCGATCCGCAAGACTTTACTAGACTTTCTAATGACTCGTGAGACCTAAGGGACCTAGTGCTCTGATACCATGTTGTCACTACCCAAATTCCACTAAGGGTCGTGATGGCACCGGACACTGCTGTCAGGCAAGCCAACCCAAATACTTAATTAAATTTTCGTTTTAATAAATTTGAAAACTATGATTTTCCTTCAATTTTACTAGAAAAAAGTAATCATTTCAAATTTAATATAAATGTTAAGAAGTTTATACAAGATACCCTATAATCAACCCAAAATCCGGCGTCACAAGTGCATGAGCATTTACTAGGGAATGAAATAAAATACAGTAATTGTCCGAAATACAAAGTGGATAGAAATGAAAATACAGTACCATACTCTAAAGAAGACTCTGTTGGCTGCGGGTCATCTCGATAAATGCAGCTCACCTAAGTCTCTGTATCATCCATGCTACTATGCCACTAAGCCACTAGCCAGACATGAACCTGTGCAACAAAATGCACAGCAAGTGTAGTATGAGTACGAAACAACGTGTACCTAGTAAGTATCCCGTCTAATCTCGAAGAAGTAGAGATGAGAGGTAGACTTTGACACTTACTAGTGGTCCAATAATAATATACCAATAATATAGTAAATCATGAATTTTCATAAAGATGGCTATAACTCAATAGCGTGAAGCAAGTAAGCAATTCTTTCATTAATAGGGGACTTCCAAATTTTATTTTTTCATCATTTATACATTTATCTCAAGTCAGGGAGAGCAAATATCAACATCTATAAAACTCCAAGCAAGCAATACAAGCATGCGCAAATCACGCCGAGGACGTACGGCCTGGTCCAATAATATTTAAACTGTACTCTGCCAGAGGGTCGAATGGCACGAACCATAGATGCATCTATTACCCCACTCGCGAATCATACATGCAACGCAATCAAATATAAATAAGCACAACAATCAGTCAATCGAGAATTCATCAGGGAACGATTATCCAAAGAAAAGCCAACTCTCTTTTAACAATCCAAGAAAACGAAGTTTAATCTTTTTAGAAATTCATTTACTAATTCGATGTGATTTAAGCAATTCAAACTGTCAATAAAGTTACAAATATTTCAATTATAGCATGCTTTTGGGTCCTATACTACCCGGACTTAAATATAATAGTAGCTACGCACGGACTCTTGTCACCTCGTGCGTACGTAGCCCCCACAAATAGGAGAAAAAATCCAATTAATTCACCTATGAGGACAATTCCCTCTTACAAGGTTATAAAGGATGCCCCAATGGTCCAAAACGAGCCAAGTAACGGGAAAACCAATGAAAATATACCCTAACAATTCAATTTATAACAAGTCCTAACCCCAATCAAAAGGTTGACAAAATTTCCCTCGGGTCCACATCCCCGGGTTCTGAAATTTTTCGAGGATAACTTTACCCATAACCTCACGAACTCAAATATATAGTTTACTCTCAATTCCATACCCAAAATCGTGGTCAAAATCCAAAAATACCAATCTTAGGTCTTTCCACCAAAACCCTAAGTTTCTACCAATTTTTCTTGTTCAAATCCGAAATAATATCATGTATTTAACTCACAAGGGGTGGAATTAACTTACCTCATGTTTGATGATGAAAAACCTCTCTTGAAGCTCTCCACATATCGCCCAAACAAGAGTAAAATGGGAGAAAATAGCCAAGACCCCCGATTTAACGAACCTTACTGCCTCCAGCATTTTTGTACCTGCAGTCACACGACCGCTTCTACCGCTCAGCAGATGCGTCCCCTCTACCGCTCATGCGGTTTCTCACCAGGCTGCCCTTTCCGCTTCTGCGCCTCAACTACCGCAGGTGCGGTACCGCTTCTGCGGCTACATGACCACATATGCGGTCTCTTCAATTCTGGCCCAACACCGAATTTGCATCCCTCCTAGCTGCTTCTGTGGATCCACACCTGCGGCCCAAGTCTCGCAGGTGCGGTTACACCAGAAGGCAACAGACTCAGCTCTTCCTCCAAATTCCAATTCGATCTGTTAACGACCTGGAATCCACCCGAGGCCCCCGGGACACTGTACAATCACACCAACCAGTCCCATAACATAATGCGGACTAGCTTGGGGCCTTAAATCATATCAAACAATGCTAAAACCATGAATCACACTCCATTTCAAACATGATAAACTTTAGAACTTTGAACTTCTTCATCCAATGCCGAAACCTATCAAATCACATCCGATTGACCTCAAATTTTGCACACAAGTCATATTCGACATTACGGAACTATTCCAACTTCCGAAATCAAAATCCAACCCTGATATCAAAAAGTTCACTTCTAGTCAAACTTCTCAAAAACCTTCAAATTTCAAATTTAGCCAAATGACTCTAAAATGACCCACGGACCTCTGAATTCACTTCCTATCACGCTCCTAATACCTGAATCACCATATGGATCTATTCCCAGACTCGGAATCTCAAACGGACATTGATAACACTGAAATTCACTACAACCCAAACTTATGAAATTCTTCCAAAGAGCTAACTCCCACAATAGGTGCCTAAACGTTCCTGGGTCTTCCAAAAACCCGATTCGGACATACGCCCAAGTACCAAATCATCATACGAACCTGCTGGAACCTTCGAATCCCGATTCCGAGGTCATTTACTCAAAAATCCAATCTTAGTTAATTTTTTCAACCTAAAGCTTCCTAAATGAGAATTCTTTTTCCAAACCAACTCCGAACTTCCCGGAATTCAATTTCGACCATGCGTACAAGTCAGTATACCTGAAGTGAAGTTTCTCATAGCCTCTGTGACGACCTGGCCAGTGGTCTCATGAGTTACCGCTCTGTTTTCCCCTATTTTTTCTTCTGATTGCTTTATTATTTGGTTCTATATGTTATCGGGTTGGTTGGCTTGGGTTCGGAAAAGTTTTGAGAAGGTTTGAGACACTTAGTCTCTTTTGAGGAAGCTTAAGTTGGAAAGGTCAACCGGATGTTGACTTAGTGTTAGAGGGCTCAGATGTGAGTTTTGATGGTTCGGATAGATTTGAGAGTTGATTTGGGAATTACGAGCACGATCGGAATGTGTTTTGGAGGTCCAAAGTAGATTTAGGCTTGAATTGGCGAAATTGGATTTTCGGCATTTTCCGGTTGATATGTGAGATTTTGATATAGGGGTCAGAATGCAATTCCAAGAGTAGCATTAGTTCTGCTGTGTCATTTGGGATGTGTGTGCAAAATTTCAGGTCATTCGGACATGGTTTGGTTAGGTTTTTGATCAAAAGCGTAATTTAGAAGATTTGGGGAACTTAGGCTTGAATCCAATGTGTTTTGGTTGATTTGATGTTGTTTGAAGTATTTTGAAGATTGGTATAAGTTTGGATGGTGGTTTATGATGTGTTTGTACTTTTGATTGAGGTCCGGGGGGCCTCAGGGGGATTTCGGATGGTTGACGGAAGATTGGAGTTGGGTTGTGGCAGCTGAAGTTTTCCCATTGCTATCATAACTTCACCTGCGGCTAGGGGATCGCAGTTGTGGTCTCACAGAAGTGAATTAGGAGTCGCAGAAGTGGAAAGGGGCCTAGGAAGGTTGGAGCTGCAGAAGCGGCTGAGGAGCCACACCTGCGATGATGCAGGTGCAGGCAGTGCATCATAGATGCGACGTCTGGAGCTTAAGTGAAAAACCGTAGAAGCGGTTCATTGACTGCAAAAGCGGTACTGCAGAAGCGGTTAAAGGGGCGCAGGAGCGGAATCCCTAGGCCAAAAGGTACAAAATGTTTCCTTCACGCTAAGTTCTCCATTTTTTATGACGGGAAGTGAGCTAGGGCAGTGAATTCAAAGGTAAATCGAAGAGAATCAGTTGGGTAAGTTCCCTAAGCTTCATTACTTGAGTTTATGATCATTTTTCCATTGGTTAATAATGGTATTAGTGGAGATTGAGGGTTAAAATTGGGGAAACTAGGGCTTGGTATTGGAGACCTAGACTTGAGGATTTGAGGGGCCAATTGTGGTCGAATTTTGGGACTTTTGATATGTATGAACTCGTGGGGAGATAAGTAATCTGTTGATGTAAATTTTATCGATTCTGAGACGCGGGCCCAGGGGTCGAGTTTTGGTAATTTCGGGATTTGTGTTGTAAATAGATTATTTTCGCATGGGCTTCATTTCCTTAGCATATTTTGACGTTGTGATCTAATTTTGGATAGATTCGACGCGAGTTGAGGCCAATTCGAGGGGAAAAGGCGTTGTGAGCTAGAGATTTGACCGGATAGAGGTGAGTAATGATTATAAATGTTGTTCTGAGGGTATGAAACATGAGATTGCACATCGTGGTGCTATATTGAGGTGACGTACACGCTAGATGACGAGCGTGGGGTCGGGAACCCTTGGGGATTGTGACTTAGTTCATCCTGAATGAATGTTCTATCGTGTATTTGATTGAAAACTATTTGCTTTCATCATGTTTTGAGTTGAATGCCATATTTAGGCCTCGTGCCAACTATTTGGACCCTTCTGGGATTTTTACTGATATTTCCTCACTATTTTAACTTTATAGTTGTACTCAGTCATGCTATATTCTACTATTTTCATAACTCAGCCATGTTTACTCTGATTTAACATTTAAAATGATATTTTAAATAATATTTTGGGATGAGCATCATGTTTTACTATTGCTCGAGTGGATTGTGAGATTCTGACTGAGTAAGACCGAGGGCCTATGCTGTGAGGAAACGCTGATTATGATTCTAAGGCCAAGGGCTTGAGATTTGTACGCCACGAGGTGGCTTGTTGATATGAGGCTGAGAGCCTGTTTGATTATGCCACGAGATGGCTTGTTATTGCTCTTGGGCCGTAAGGGACCCCTCTAGGAGTCTGCACATCCCCAGTGAGTGCGGGTACCCATTGTGATATGAGATAGAGCCCGCGGAGCTGGTATTGTTCCATGTGTTGCCCGAGGGGCGGTTCTTTATGTGTTTACCTTTTTCTAGTTACCTGTCTTTTACTTGCTTAACTGTTTGAAAAAGGCAAATTTTAAGAAGCTTAAACTGAAATTAAGTGACTTCACATATTTTCACTGTTTCATTGTTTTTACTGGCTTTTACTGCTTCTTTTATAGCCTATTGATGTACCTTTACGTGTTTTCTTATTGCTCAGTATGCATTTATTATTATTACTCACTGAGTTGGAGTACTCACTTTACTCCCTGCACCCTGTGTGCAGATTCAGGCGCTTCAGGTCCTGCTAGCGAGGGTTGAGAGCTTCCAGCAGATTCGGAGTTACACTAAGTAGTTGTTCGGCGTTCGCAGCCTAGTGATTTTCCCTCTATCTTATTTTATTCTATTTTAGTTATGTAATAGTTGATTAGACTCTTTCAGACTTGTAGTATTATTGTATATGCTCATGACTGGTGACACCCCGATGTCGGGCTATATCTATTCTGCAACTGTATTAATCACCTTTACTTTGGGATTATTTAATATGTTTAAGACTTAATTTGTATTGTTTGATTGCTTAAAAAATGAATTGTGAGTGTGTCGGCCTGCCTTGTCTTCATGAGAGGCGTCATCACGACCGGGTCCAGGTTTAGGGTCGTGACAAGTTGGTATCAGAGCCTAGGTTACATAGGTCTCACAAGTCATGAGCAGGTTTAGTAGAGTCTCGCGGATCGGTACGGAGACGTCTGTATTTATCCTCGAGAGGCTGCAGAACCTTTAGGAAAACTTCATATTCTTGAAATTCTTATCGTGTGAATCTGTTGATCCGAGTACTAAACTTCCATTATTCTATTCTCTCACAGATGGTGAGGACATGTGCTACCGGTCAGGATAGACGACCACCAGTACCACCAGTTGTGGCCACTAGAGGCCGAGGACGTGGTCGTGGTCATGGTAGGGGCAGGGGTGTGGCCCGCACAACAACTAGGGCAGCACCTGTAGATCCACCAGCCGCCCCAATTCAAGATCAGGTTCCATTTGAGGATGCTCTAGCAGCACCAGCTAAGACACCAGTTGTGCCCATTGTGATTCCGGGTCTTCAGGAGGTCTTGGCTCAGATCCTATCAGTATGCACTAGCCTAGCTCAGGCGGTCTCAGTTACTACAGTCGCAGCTACTTCTCAGGCCGGGAGAGGAACTTAGACTCCCACCGCTCGCACACCTGAGCAGGTCGTGCAGGGACTTCAGACACCGGGAGCGTACCCAGCCCAGCCGATTACAACTGCTCAGGACTATGTAGTTCCCACCATGCCATAGGACGAGCAGCGTAGGTTGGAGAGGTTTGGTAGACTTCAGCCTCCGACCTTCATTGGTGCAGAGGGCGAGGATGCCTAGGGTTTCTTGGATAAGTGTCAAAGGATGTTTCGTACAACGTTTATTCTGGAGACCAACAGGGTCACTTTCACTACTTATCAGTTTTTTGGAGCTGCCTTTACTTGGTGGGAGGCTTTTGACAGGTGTAGGCCTGTTGGTGCAGCACCCCTTACCTGGAAGCAGTTCTCTGTTCTCTTTTTGGAGAAGTATGTGCCGTAGTCTCGCAGAGAGGAGCTGCGCAGGCAGTTTGAGTGGTTGCATCAAGGAGAGATGACTGCGACGCAGTATGAGATGAGGTTCTCTGAGTTAGCTTGCATGCGATTTGGTTGGTTCTGACAGATAGATAGAGGATTAGGAGGTTTGTTGATGGCCTCACTTATCAGCTTCGTATTCTTATGACCATAGAGAGGGTGACTGGTGCTACTTTTGAGGTGGTTGTAGACATATCTCGAGAGATTGAGTCAGTTTGTCGCCAGCAGCGAGAGGAGAGGGAGGCCAAGAGGCCTCGAGGATCTGGTAGTTATAGTGGTGCTCCTTCGAGGGGTCAGTTTCAGCACGGCAGAGGTTGTCCATTCAGGCATGCTCAACCAGCTCGCCCAAGTTATCGTGGGGCATCATCGGGTCATGGTTCTCACAGTTCACATCAGGGCCAGTCATCACTTAGTTCCCTTCTAGCTCAGAGTTCGTCTCGTGCTCCATCAGTTCAGGGCTCTTCTATGCTAGGTGCATCTACTAGTCATTCCGGTGCTAGGGGTTCCCTTCAGTCCCCGTCTCCAGCACTCGGGAGTTGCTATGAGTATGGAGAGATGGGTCATGTGTGGAGGCAGTGTCCTCGTCGTCTTGCGGGTTCATCTCAGCAGAGGAGTCAGCCATCGGCTTCAGCGCCAGCTACTTCATCACCACCCACCCAGCCAACTAAAGGTGGAGGTCATTCAGCTAGGGGTCGCCCTAGAGGGGGAGGTTGATCAGATGGCGGTCAGGCCCATTTCTATGCACTTCCAGCTAGACCCGATGTTGTTGCTTTTGATGTTGTTATTACAGGTATTGTTTCAGTCTCCACAGAGATGCCTCTGTATTATTTGATCTCGGTTTCACCTTTTCTTATGTGTCATCATACTTCGCTCGTTATTTGGATACGCCCCATGAGTTTCTTGTTTCACTTGTTCATGTATCTACTCCGGTGGACGATACTGTTGTTGTAGACCGTGTGTACCGATCATGTGTGGTGATTATTGGGGATCTGGAGACTTGAGTGGATCTTTTGTTATTATGTATGGTGGACTTCGATGTTATTTTGGGCATGGATTGGCTATCTCCGTGTCGTGTTATTCTGGGCTGTCATGCTAAGACAGCGATATTGGCTATACCGGGTGTGCCACGGATTGAGTGGCGAGGTTTGACTAATTATGTTCCCAGTAGGGTAATCTCATTCTTGAAGGCCTAGTGTATGGTTGGGAAGGGTTGTCTTTCGTATCTAGCTTTTATTGATACCCAATTTTTTTCTATATATTTTTAATATGCAAAATACTTTGAAAATAGCGTATGTATGCATATGTAAGTATGTCCAAATGTTTTATTATTTTTTCTTAATTTTTAAAGATTTTTAAATCAATTTATTACCTTATCTTATTCAGAAAAAACCCAATAATTATTCCCAAAATTATCATTTTTGGGGATTCATTTATTGGACTCTCATATTTATACTAAAATATAGCTAATGTAATTTTTACATATTTTTACAAACTTATTTAGTATTTTAAAGCTAAATTGCATATAATTACAACATTAGCCTCTTTTAGATTAATTACATTTAGGTCTATAAAAATTAGGTCCAATACTTTTAGTTTGACAATTATGTGTTATTAATCATTTTAGTACCTTTAATTTATTTTCAGAAATAATTCTACTCTTTTTATAAAATAAATAAGGAAGAGTGGCTATTTAAAATATAGCCCAATTGTGTTTCAATCGTAGCCTGAATTGAACCCCAATTTTAAACCCAATTACCCAGCCCAAATCCTAGCCATACCCGACCCACGACCCAATTAGAACAATATGCCCCCTACCTACCCATTCAATTTAGGTCGTTGATCAAAATGATCAACGGCCACCACCAACCCTTTCCTAAATTAATTCCCAACTACCCCCAAACCCTAACCATTTCTCGCCTACAGCCGCCTCTGAACCCCCTTCTCTCTCAATCATCTCTCAATCCCCTCTCAAACCCTAGCCGCTTCCCTCAATTACCACCTGAAAATCTCCCAAATCCATGGCCTCCGAAGCCATTGGAGGCTTGTATCCACTTCCCTTGGTTTCTATATGTTCGAGTACTATGGTTTCAAGGCCAGATCGGGAAAGCTCGGTCCAAACCTTGGTCAATTTTAGTTCTTATGGCTGTCTCCGGTCATCTTTGACTTTGCTCCGGACAGCCATGGCTGTTCAAGCCGGACTCTTGACTTCTCCTGCTTAGATCGATGGTTTCCAAGCCTTTCTCACCATATGGGGTTCTTCTGAAACCCTAACCTTTGAGGTTATTCTGATTTCTTTAGATCTGTGTTTACTCTAAACTTTTAAATGCCTTCTCAAGGTTTCTTTCAAAACTCTACCTTCAAGAATCCTTATCTTTTCCGATTTGAGTTTCTGTTAAGTTATTTCGAAGCTTTCTCCGATTTTCTAACATGTTCTACTGTGTTTCCTTATGTTGTTATTTTACTCGAGTTTGCATGTTAAGGGTTTTGACCTTTTGATATTTCTGAGTCTATTTTATTAGTATTTGTCTGATTTACTTGCTTTTCATCTATAAAACCCGATTGATGGTGAAAACCCTAAAATTTTGGGTTCATTCGAGTCCTGAGACTACTTGCTATGTGATTTACTTGTTCTCCATGCTCTGAATTCGATTAATTTCAAAATCCTAATTTCTCCGGACCTATTCGAACTTCTGAAAACTGCTTCATCTGTTTGAATTAGCTCGACTGGATTTGATGTCTTTTTTGTTTCAACTTCTGTTTCTCTATGTGATTTGGTTTATTGCAAGCATTGAAACTAGACTATATTTTTCAGAAAAAGTTGTTTTACCCGGACTTTTGCATGCTTCTGATACCCTTTTTCCCTATTACTAAGTTGACCTATGTGACTACCATGTTGCGACAATTCACTATCTACTGATTTTGTGATTGTTATTCTCTTTGTCACAAGTTCAGACTTGCATGACTAATGTTTATGCACTCTTTTATATTATAAATTGCCCTCTAAAATGACCTTCAATTTTGGACTGATTTCAAACCTCCCGTGTAATTCTGATTGCACTCGTGTAATTGATTTTTTCCTTGTTTTACTGATTTCCCTGTTTTTTTAATTGGTTTGAAAACTTCTCCTTAGACTTTTGATTCTCTTGTTTTTAACTTGGTTTACTTTTTTATTCTTGGGAACCCATGTCACTCTCCTTAAATCTGTGATTTTGAAATCCTTGACTCCCTGATTTGCTATGTACTAATTTTTGATTGTCTCTATATGCTGCAACTTTACTTTGTTTTCTTACCTTATTTGGCTAACCGAGTATTTCAAAGATTCTTTCCTTAATTAAATCTCTATGCACTTACCCCTAATTGTCTACTCTGCACATGATGCTTACTTGATTTCTTTCCTTAAATGTTTTTTGCCCATTACCGTTTGATTTTAACTCCTTAATTAAAGGAAGTCCTTATTCTGATTTGATTTTAATTGGTACATAGTTCCATAATTACTGCTAAACTATGATCCTTGCCTTATTTTATCCCTGTCTTCAAACTATAAATACCCTGCTCTTTCATTAACACAGACACACGAACACACTTAGTTCTGAAATCACTTACACTCAAAATATTCTCTCTTGCTACTTGTACTGTGGCATGTCTTCAAAGTCCTGCTACCTGCTTTTACTATATTTTGCTTCTTTGAACTGGTATGTTTTGATTAAGATTTCAGCGTCATAACAATATGTTTACTTAATACTTTTTGCCTTCTTGTTTGTCTACTACTTGTGTTTAGTCCAGTACTTAATTTAGCATGTTGTAACTTCCTTCTACCTGTTTTGAATCTATTATGTGTCCTAGACCCCTACCCCAATGTGTTTGATACTGATGGATTGTTTGAGGAATGAGAGTATTTAGTATTACTGTCTATGACTCAAATGTGATTCCCCTGGGATCATAACCTCTATGTTACCATTAAGTGATTGTGTATTCTGGTTGATTTTGTAAGCATAACGGCACTCCTTATTGTTGTGCATGCCCAAAATTAACTAATGCCTAAGTGCATAGGCTTTTTGCAATCCCCAATCCATGAACCCCTTTTTGTGAAGTCCTTAACTCTGTAACTGTTTCCCAGCACCTCTTTCCCACTTCTTTACTCTATTTCTTCACCTGCACTCTCTCTTAGACTTAAGTTTTGCCCCCACCCCCTTCTTTTGAGCCTTGCCTTGGGACCCATGAGCTCTCTCTGAACTTGGACACTTGAGTGCGGGTGGAAAGCCCCGTGAATTTCCGACTCAGAACCTCGAATCCCGTGGTGCCAAGTTAGGAGCATGTGCGGACCCCTTTGGATTGAACAGTGCATTAAAAAGTCAAAAAACAATGTTTTCCAGAGAAGTGCGATTTTGCGGTCGAGAATGCGGTCTCATATCAGGTATGCGGACCGCATAAGGGGCATAGTCACCGCAAAGTGAGTCAGTGTGTTAGTCAAATTAGAGGTTAAATATGTGGTCCATTATGCGATCGCATAACCGATATACGGACCGCATAGTCATCGCATAATTTCCTTGGGATTTTGTAAGGAGCAGTTCTGCGGTGCATTATGCGACCGCAGAACGGGTATGCGGACCGCATTTCTGCCACATACCCAGACAGAATGTTCAGATTTTGGGAGCACTTTTACGGTCCATTCTGCGGGCCGCATTTCCACTTTGCGATCGGGGCTCTAATTTTCTAAATTTTAAACCTGACCCCTTATCGATATATTTGGTGTTATAACTCATTTTGAGCATATTCCTGATGCCTTTAGAGAGAGAGAGGGGGTCTTAGAGAGGGAAGTGCTTCCCATCAAATTACTCCATGAAACCTTGCCAAATCTTTGAAGATAATCAAGTGAGGGCACCTAAATCTTCATCCCAAGAGGTAAGACTTCATTACCTCAGCTCTTATTCTTATGCTTAGCAATAAGGGATCACTAGTGAAGTAATTCATCGGTATAATAATGAATTTCTTGCATGCATATCACACCATAGAATATTGGGAGGTAGTGAACTAAAAAGAAAGCAATTGGGGTATAAAATGATAGAAATATTTCTCAAAGGGGCCTAAGATCACAAAGCACCTTTAGTATTTGATAGTATGCTCAAAACAAGCTAGAATCTCAATCTCGTCTCTAATTCTCGGTTTAATTTTTAATTCTTACACAATAGAACGAAGTGCTAAAAGTTCCAGAATTTTGTAAGGAATAAGGAAAGCTTTATTGAGGTATGTATGGCTAAAACCCCATCTTTTAGAAATTGAGCTTCATCGTTGGTTGTGTGAGTACGGTAAGATTAAATTGAATTGTTGTATTGATTGCTATTTCACTTGACTTGGTGTTGCAACCTTATATGCGTGGAAACTGTGTCTCAAATTGATCAACGTGCTATTCTTGATAATTTGAAAAGGTGCAAGGACTATGAATCATGTATCGAAATGCTTAGACCTTAGATTGAAATTGAAGTGCGTTGTTGTTCCATTTACATGAAGTCACATCTACGCCTACAACCTTATTTGCTCTTGTGTGCCATACTCTCTTGAATTACAAACCTAATGTTTAAAATGGGAACAATGTGAAACGTGAATTGTGGAATGTGAAAATTGTGGCCCCAAGTGTCGTTAAACTAATACATGTATAACCAAAGATTGGAGTGAGATGAATAATGGAAAATGGTAACGCTTCGATAAGGCGGCCTAGCCGATTGGGCCATGATCGAATGCCATGACATATACACATGGCGGTTATGCATTGATGATTGAAACTGGAAAGTGTGAATAGAATATTGGTAACGTCTCCGGGAGACGGCCTAGCCGATTGGGTCGAGATCGGACTACGCTCAAGATAGCGGTGGTAATGTGAACAATGTGGAACAGTATGAAATGCCCAACTAAAAGGCTATGGAAATATGATATGAAGGTTGTTTAATTCTTTCATGTTGATAATGTTGTGATCGTTTAAAGATTTGGAGTGATACCTGTGAATTCCTTATTGGTGTATGAAAGTTCTTTCTAATTTGATGGTGTTTAGTTATACATACTAGTACTATTCCATGGTACTAACGTCCCTTTTGCCGGGAGCGCTACTTTTTTTTTAAATGAATGTAGGTGGCTCCATAGTGGATAGTGTCGGTCGTGTGTAGCAAAGCATCCCTCTTCTCAAGATCTTGGGGTGAGCACCTTTCTCCTTCAAGGGGCTATATTGTATATCTTTGTATTGTAGACTTTCACTTTTGAGGTATAGTCGGGGCCTTGTGGCCAGCATTGTCAAACTCATCTTTTGTATCCTAGAGGCTCCGTATACATATGTGTGGGTTATGTACGGGGGTTGGATGGGTCTACGAACCATGTTGTAATTCTAAACTTATGTTGCCTATAAATTGTAACTCTATGGGGATCTTGGAAACTAACTTATCTACGGTTTAATGTGGTGTTTAACATGAACTATCAATGTAGAATGTGCTGTCTTTCCCCGTCCAAATAGATAAACTAAAGTATGGTTTCTTCATTCATATCGAGGTGGGTAGGAAGTATATGGTAAGGCTTGCTCAGTTGGGTTCACTCGATTGAGCACCGATCGCGCCTCCCGAGGTTGGGGCGTGACAAACTTGGTATCAGAGCGAGGTTTTGAAGTGTCCTAGGATGTCTCGGAGTCGTGTCTGGTAGAGTCCTTATTATCGGTGTGTAGTCGACTACGTCTATAAGTTGGAGGCTACTTGGGCATTTAGGAATAACACCCTTCTTTGATGTTCTGGATCGTACGGTGAAACTGTCCCTCTCTAATTAGTGCAATGTTCTATCTTTCAGTAAATGGCACCTAAGAAGAAAGCGAGAATTGGCCAAGCATCCAATGCCACCTCAGGAGTGGCTGATGATTCACTGTTTGATACTGTGGATGAGGGTAGCCGCCCTGCTATCACTCTGCCTGATTCTTCTACTCCAGAGAAAACTACCCCAGTTCCCACACCCGTGGAGGGTACCACCATCCCTCACGGTGATACTCTTGTCCTGCCTACAGCTCTAGCTTCCGGTTCTGGTATTTCGGATGGGGATCTTAGGGGAGCTATTCAGATGTTTCCCAGCTAGTGGCCTCCCAGGCCTAGAGGTCGAATTGCTCCTAATTCATCCAGCCAGCAATAGGATTCTACTAGTTCCAGAGTGAACAGATTTCTTCAGTTAGACCCTCTAGTGTTTACAGGTGCCAATCCAGAAGAAGACCCTCAGGATTTTATTGATGAGATACACAAGACCACAGGGTTATGCTTGCAACTGAGACAGAAGGAGTATAGTTGGCTGCCTACCGCTTGAAAGGGGTGGCCTATTCATGGTTTGAGTTATGGAAGGATTCCCTAGAGGAGGGGCGCCCTCTGGAGAGGTGGAGCGAGTTCGCTGATGCCTTTATTGACCATTTCCTGCCAGCTGAGACAAGAGCAGCCCGTGCGGCAGAGTTTGAAAATTTGAGGCAAGGTAACAGAAGTGTGTGGGAGTACCACATGGAGTTTGCTCGCTTGTCCAATCATGCCATTCATATGTTTCCCACAATGGAGGCCAGGGTGCGCCGGTTTGTTCAAGGCCTTAATTCTTTGACCATTAATGAGGCTCCTACGGCTGCATTGAATTCCGACATGAATTATGGGAAAATGGTAGCATTTGCTACGGCCACAAAGAACCGTAAATTAAAGAATAGAATTGAGAGAGAGGGTAGCAACAAGGCCCGGTCTATGGGCAATATGGGAGAGTCACTAGGTGGGGGAAGATTAGCTTTCAGGGGAGGATCATCAGGGCCTTCCCAGTCTATTGCACAGTCTTCAGCCAATGCACCACTATCAGGCCCAGCCAGCAGCAGCGGAGTCATTTCAGGCCCGGTCAGGGCAGTAGGGGATCCCATCAGCGGGGTCGGTCAGGAGAGAGGTTCCAGCAGCAGCAGAGGTCCCCGTGCCCCAAGTGTGGGAAGATGCACTCAGGGACTTGCTATCTAGAGTTACCTATATGCTATGGATGTGGGATGAGGGGTCATATTCAGAGATATTGTCGTGCATCCCGCCAGGGAGCGGGTAGGGGCACAACTCAGTCATCCAACCAGGCAGTTGCTACATCTTCAACCCCCTCCCCAGCTCGAGGTACCCCAGCACCCGAGGGCGTGGTGCAGCTAGGGGTGGTGCGCAGAGTTCAGGAGGACCTAGCCGATTTTATGCTATGAGTGGTTGCCAGACGGCAGAGGCTTCTCCAGATATTGTTACATGTATTCTGACTGTCCATTCTCATGATGTGTAATGCACTTATTGACCCTGGTTCCACTTTGTCCTATGTTACCCCTTTTATTGCTATAGGATTCGGGATAGAGCCGAATCAGCTTCATGAGCCCTTTTTGGTGTTTACCCCAGTTGGTAAGTCTATTAAAGCTGCTCGGGTTTATAGGGGATGTGTTGTTACAGTACGGGGTAGGGATACCACGGTCGATCTTATTGAGTTAGGGATGGTCGACTTTGATGTAATAATGGGAATGGATTGGCTTTATTCATGCTTTGCCAAACTTGATTATCGGACTAGAACCATTAGGCTTGAATTTCCTAATAATCCCGTTATTGAATGGAAGGGAGATAATGTAGTGCCTAGAGGTCGGTTTATTTCCTACCTTAAGGCCGTGAAGATGATCAAGAAAGGGGTGTATCTATCATTTAGTTTGGGTTATGGACACCAATGTCGAGGCGCTTAGCCTTGAGTCTGTACCAGTTGTGAATGAATTTCCGGATGTCTTTCAAGATGAACTCCCTAGGATTCCACCGGATAGGGAGATTGATTTTGGGATCGATGTGATACCAGGCACGCAACCTATATCAATTCCACCTTACATAATGGCACCGACAGAATTGAAAGAGCTAAAGGAACAATTGAAGGATTTGCTAGAGAAGGGTTTCATCCAGCCGAGTGTGTCGCCATGGGGCGCACCGGTATTGTTTGTAATAAAGAAAGATGGATCGCTGCGGATGTGTATTGACTACCGACAACTCAACAAGGTCACAATCAAAAACAAATATCCTCTACCAAGAATAGGTGACTTATTTGATCAATTGCAAGGTGCTACATGTTTCTCAATGATTGACTTGTTGTCCGGGTACCATCAATTGAAGATAAGGGAGCAGGATATTCCAAAAACAGCCTTCAGAACTCGGTATGGGCACTTTGAATTTATGGTAATGTCTTTTGGGCTAACAAATGCCCCGACAGCTTTCATGGATCTTATGAATCGAGTCTTCTAGCCCTTTCTAGACTCCTTTGTGATAGTGTTTATTGATGATATCCTTGTGTATTCCCGAAGTCGGGAGGACCATGTTGCCCATCTCAGGGCAGTTTTGCAGACTTTTCAACAACATCAATTGTATGCAAAATTTTCGAATTGTGAATTCTGGCTTGAATCTGTCGTGTTCTTGGACCATGTCATTTCCATGGAAGGAATTATGGTTGATCCTCAAAAGATTGCAGCAGTGAAGAATAGGCCTAGACCTACCACTCTAAATGAGATTCGCAGTTCTTAGGCTTGGCTGGGTACTACAGGAGATTTGTGAAGGGATTTTCTACTCTTGCCTCTCCATTGACTAAATTGACACAGAAAGCAGTTAAATTCCAATGGTTCGATGCTTGTGAAAAGAGTTTCCAAGAATTGAAGTCAAGATTGACAACAACACCGGTGTTAGCCCTGCCAGAGGGTACTGAGGGGTTTGTAGTGTATTGTGATGCTTCGAGAGTTAGGCTTGGGTGTGTGTCAATGCAATACGGCAAGGTTATAGCCTATGCTTCTAGGCAACTCAAGACTCATGAGAAGAACTATCCAACCAATGTCTTAGAGCTAGCAGCAGTGGTGTTTGCGCTAAAGATTTGGAGACATTATTTGTATGGGGTCCATGTGGATATATTTACGGATCATAAGAGCCTTCAATATATTTTCAAGCAGAAAGAGTTGAATCTGAGGCAAAGAAGATGGCTAGAGTTACTCAAGGACTATGACATTGATATTCTCTATCACTCGGGAAAGGATAATGTTGTGGAAGATGCACTTAGTCGAAAATCCATGGGAAATTTAGCTCATTTGGAGGCCCATCAGAGGCCGTTGGCCAGGGAGGTTCACCGGTTGGCTAGTTTGGGAGTTCGCCTTGCGGACTCTAATGAAGGAGGGGTAATTGTGCAGAATAGGGCTGAATCATCGCTTGTGGTAGAGGTGAAAGAGAAGCAATTCGTGGATCCGTTGTTAGCACAACTGAAAGAGGGGATTCTCAAACACAAAACCACAACTTTTTCCTTTGGCATGAATGATGGTACCCTACGGTACCAAGACCGCCTATGTGTTCCTGATATCGATGGTCTTCGGGAAAGGATCATGGCAGAAGCTCACACTTCCAGGTGTTCCGTGCACCCAGGTTCTACAAAAATGTATCATGATCTCAAGGAAATTTATTGGTGGAATAACATGGAAAGATGTGGCGGACTTTGTGGAAAAATGTCCGAATTGTAAGCAAGTAAAGGCCGAACACCAAAGGCCTAGTGGATTGGCTCAAAGAATAGAAATCCCAATGTGGAAATGGGAAATGATCAACATGGACTTTGTGGTAGGGTTACCACGCACTCCGCACAAGTTCGACTCAATTTGGGTGATTGTTGATCGACTCACAAAGTTAGTGCACTTCCTGCCAGTCAAATCTACCGACACAGCAGAACGGTATGCTCAGTTGTATATCAAAATAATAGTCAGGTTACATGGAACTCCAGTCTCAATCATTTCAGATCAAGGGTCTCAGTTCACAACCAACTTTTAGAAGAAGTTTCAGCAAGGTTTGGGTACGCAGGTAAATCTTAGCATAACTTTTCATCCACAAACCGATGGTCAAGTAGAGCGGACTATTCAAACGCTTGAAGACATGTTGCGAGCTTGTACTCTTGATTTTAAGGGTAGTTGGGATGACCATTTGCCACTCATAGAATTTTCTTAGTATCCAGATGGAACCATTTGAAGCACTGTATGGTAGGAGATGTAGGTCTCCCATTGGGTGGTTCGAGATTGGAGAAGCGGAATTGATAGGGTCGGACCTCGTGCATCAGGCCATGGAGAAAGTTAAGATTATTAAGGAGAGATTGAAAACTGCTCAGAGTCGCCAAAATCCTATTCGGATGTGCGTCGCAGAGATTTAGAGTTAAAAGAAGATGATTGGGTATTTCTGAAGGTTTCCCCTATGAAGGGCATCATGCGGTTCGGAAAGAAGGGAAAATTGAGTCCGACGTATATCGGACCGTACAGAATCATTCAGAGGATTGGTTAGGTGGCATACAAGCTTGAGCTGCCACCCGAGATGTCAATGGTACAGCCGGTGTTTCATGTGTCCATGTTGAGAAAGGTAGTGGGAGATCCGTCCTCTATTGTGCCAGTTGAGACTATTGAGGTTAATGAAGAGTTGTCATATGAAGAAGTTCCAGTTGCCATTCTTGATAGGCAAGTTCAGAAATTGAGGAATAAGGAAATTGCATCCGTGAAAGTGTTATGGCGAAACCAGCAAGTTGAGGAAGCCACTTAGGAAGCTGAGGATGAGATGAAAAAGAAATACCCACATTTGTTCGAATAGTCATGTAATAGCTTTTATACACTTAGCTCCTATGAACTCTTATCTTCTGATTTGATCTATGTAAAATTGTCTTGTTTTGGTTATATATATACATGTTGCCAATGCGGCCATGGTTAGTATTGTACGAGTTATGTCATGTCTTATGTCCATGGAATGTGTACCCGCTATTAGGATATGTTTCTGGGGCTCTCTGACAGGTGGATAGGCCTAAATACAAAGGAAACTCTGGCAAAATTTTCGGAAATATAGGGAGTTAGCTAAATTTGGGTACTGGCAACATGTTTCAGGTTATAAAGAACAGAAGATTGAACTAAGACTGTTAATAAGTGAACCTTGATCCTCATTCGAGGACGAATGATCTTAAGTAGGGGAGGATGTAAGGCCCCGTAAATTTCCTACTCAGAACCCCAAATCCCGTGGTGCCAAGTTAGGTATGCCGAATTCCAGAGAAGTGCGATTTTGTGGTCGAGAATGCGGTCGCATATCACGTATGCGGACCACATAGGGGGAATAGTCACTGCAAAGTGAGTCAGTATGTTAGTCAAATTTGAGGTTAAATATGTGGTCCATTATGCGATCGCATAACCGATATGCGGACCAGATTTTGTAAGGAGCAGTTCTACGGTGCATAATGCAACCGCAGAATGGGTATGCGGACCGCATTTCTGCCACATACCCAGACAGAATGTTCATATTTTGGGAGCACTTTTGCGGTCCATTCTGTGGGCCGCATTTCCACTTTGTAATCGCAAATGCGATCACAGACCTAACTCGGGGCTCAAATTTTCTAAATTTTAAACCTGATCCCTCATTGATATATTCGGTGTTATAGCTCATTTTGAGCATATTTCCTGATGCTTTTAGAGAGAGAGAGAGATAGAGAGAGAGAGAGAGAGTCTTAGAGAGGGAAGTGTTTCCCATCAAATTACTCCATGAAACCTTTCCAAATCTTTGAAGATAATCAAGTGAGGGCACCTAAATCTTCATCCCAAGAGGTAAGACTTTGTTACCTCAGCTCTTATTCCTATGCTTAGCAATAAGGGATCACTAGTGAAGTAATTCATGGGTATAAGAATGAATTTCTTGCATGCATATAACACCATAGAATATTGGGAGGTAGTAAACTAAAAAGAAAGCAATTGGGGTACAAAATGATAGAAATTTCTCTCAAAAGGGCCTAAGATCACAATGCACTTTTAGTGTTTGATAGTATGCTCAAAACAAGCTAGAATCTCAATCTCGTCTCTAATTCTCGGTTTAATTTGTAATTCTTACACAATAGATCGAAGTGCTAAAAGTTCCGGAATTTTGTAAGGAATAAGGAAAGCTTTATTGAAGTATGTATGGTTAAAACCCCGTCTTTCAGAAAATGAGTTTCATCATTGGTTGTGTGAGTATGGTAAGATTAAATTGAATTGTTATATTGATTGCTATTTCACTTGACTTGGTGTTGCAACCTTATATGCGTGGAAACTGTGTCACAAGTTGATCAACGTGCTATTCTTGATAATTTGAAAAGGTTCAAGGACTATGAATCATGTATCGAAATGCTTAGACCTTAGATTGAAATTGAAGTGCGTTGTTATGCCATTTACATGAAGTCTCATCTACGCCTACAACCTTATTTGCTCTTGTGTGTCATACTCTCTTTAAAATCAAACCTAATGTTGAAAATGGGAACAATGTGAAACGTGAATTGTGGAATGTGAAAATTGTGGCCCCAAGTGTCGGTAAACTAATACATGTGTAACCAAAGATTGGAGTGAGATTAATAATCTAAAATGGTAATGCCTCGGTAGGGCGGCCTAGCCGATCGGGCCGTGATCGGATGCCATGACATATACACATGGCGGTTATGCGTTGATGATTGAAACTAGAAAGTGTGAATAGAATATTGGTAACGTCTCCGGGAGATGGCCTAGCCGATCGGGTCGAGATCGGACTCCGCTCAAGATAGTGGTGGTAATGTGAACGATGTCGAACAGTATGAAATGCCCAACTAAAGGCTATGGAAATATGATATGAAGGTTGTTTAATTCTTTCATGTTGATAATGTTGTGATCGTTTAAAGATTTGGAGTGATACCTGTGAATTCCTTATTGGTGTATGCAAGTTCTTTCTAATTTGATGGTAATTAGTTATACATACTAGTACTATTCCATGGTACTAACGTCCCTTTTGCCGGGGTGCTACATTTTTTAAATGAATGTAGGTGGCTCCATAGCGGATAGTGTCGGTCGTGTGTAGCGAAGCATCCCTCTTCTCAAGATCTTGGTGAGCCCCTTTCTCCTTCAAGGGGCTATATTGTATATCTTTGTATTGTGGACTTTCACTTTTGAGGTATAGTTGGGGCCTTGTTGCCGGCGTTGTCAAACTCATCTTTTGTATCCTAGAGGCTCTGTAGACATATGTATGGGTTATGTACGGGGGTTGGATGGGTCTACGAACCATGTTATAATTCTAAACTTATGTTTCCTATAAATTGTAACTCTATGGGGGTCTTGGAAACTAACTCATCTACGGTTTAATGTGGTGTTTAAAATGAATTATCAATGTAGAATGTACTGTATTTCCCCGTCTAAATGGATAAACAAAAGTAAGGTTTCTTTATTCATATCGAGGTGGGAAGGAAGTATATGGTAAGGCTTGCTAGTTGGGTTCACTCGATTGAGCGCCGGTCGCGCCTCCCGAGGTTGGGGCGTGACAGCTGGCACTTCCACACTGCACTTGTCCCTATTCTGGTAATACAATTTGGGTGTGAGCATTGCTCGGAGTCCCATTGATTCTCTTAGGTAACTCTGACACACTCAAATTGGAGAAAGGATTTGGATCAATGGTCTTTGAGTTGGTTTATCTCGTAACTCATAGAGGAAGTCAAGAATCAAGCCTCCTCTGGTTGTACTTTCTTTGTATTTTTCTGTTCTAATATAATTTGTTATTCTGGTTTGTAATAAGTTGTAAGAAACATTTGGGGCTGGCTAGTGAAAAGGGTTGGGCAACTATGCATGCAAGGGTAGAAAACATGCTTATAGGGTGTTTTAACTTCTGCATATTCGAACTTCATGAAAACCTGCCTATAGGGTACTTTTAATGCTGCATATTCAACTTTAAAATGAGTAATGCATAGAAATCATGCCTATAGGGGTTTCTTAAATCAATCTGATTTGCTGTCATTTGCAGTCAATGTTGGATAACATGCTCCTAGGAATTAAAGTCAGTAATAGTAGATACTACCACCTACAGAACCTGTAACCAGTTCAGTTTTTTTTTGTTCATTCTGCTTCTCTTAATAACCTAATTCCCTCGCTTAACAAGGTTTAACAAACATGCTTATAGGATTTCAAATAATTTATTTCAATCTTCTACTATCTCATCACCTTTTAAATTCAGTAGATATCATGCCTATAGGACCCCGTCTAAACACTTAGGCAAACCTTAGAATAATAACTGTAAAACTGAATCTGTTAATCACTACAACCAGCAGGCAGGCCTGATTCGGACATCTTATCTGAGTTATGCAATAAACTAAAATTGCCTCAACAATATCATCTCCCTCGTATTTAATGCTTTTCAATCATACCTAAGCAGTATGTGTAAGACATGCTACTTCATGTGTTTGCTCGAGGAGGTATACTTGAGTCTATATGCTTATATGTTTCCCCTTTCATATGCAATATGTGTTTTTTTGGACGTGGCCTTAGAATTTTTACCTTTGAAACTCCAAAAAAGCCCAGCATCCCTCCCTTTTAGGATTAGTAGTACTAAGTGCCTCCGGGATTGATAGGAATGGGACGGGTAATAGCATGCAATAAGTAATCGAGACCAATCCGCGCTTTAATACCTTAACGGGGTGGGAAGGGTAGATATAGATATGATGACCACGCGATAATGTCATGTGTAGCCCCTTATTGATGAGTGATTACCGAACATTGTGTGGGGTGATCCATATTATTTAATAAACCTAGGACCCCCTTTCCTTTATTCTTTATTCTTTTAGACATTTAACTCCTTATTCTACAAAATCAGCTTTTCTAATTGTTCTTTCAAAACTTGTTTACTTTCAAACCATTATGTGTTGAAATCTCTTATTATTTGAGCCTTATTTGCTTATACGTTAATTGCACCTCAATTCACAATAATTGTCTAGCCGGGAACCACACTAGTGGATTCTGAGGGGTGCCTAACATCTTCCTCTTAGAATAATTTCAAGCCCTTATCCTATCTCTGGTTATTCAAATCGAACTCTTTTGGTGTCCTAATTCACCCTAATCATTAGGTGGCGACTCTCCAAATTCAAACCCAGTTCCCAAAAGGAATGAGTTGTCTCTCCAAATGTCATAAACCCGATTTCCGCTTAGGAAAGAAAAAAGGTGCGCGATAGCCTTTGTGAGGGATGTCGATACAGAGACTCCCAGTATTGATTCTGTTCCAGTTGTGAGGAGCTTCCCAATGTATTTTCTACAAACCTGTCGGGCATGCTACCAGATAGGGATATTGATTTTTGTATTGACCTGGTGCCAGGCACTCAGCCCATTTCTTTTCTGCCATATCGTATGGCACCAGCAGAGTTGAAGGAGTTAAAGGAGCAGCTTTAGGAACTCCTTGATAAGAGGTTCATTCGGCCTAGTGTGTCACCTTGGGGTGCGCCGGTTCTATTTGTGAAGAAAAAGGATGGCACTATAAGGATGTGCATTGATTATAGGCAATTGAACAAAGTAACAGTTAAGAACAAGTATCCTTTGCCTCGCATTGATAATTTATTCGACCAGCTTCTGGGAGCGAGAGTGTTCTCCAAGATTGATCTTCATTCAGGTTATCACCAGTTGAAGATCAGGGACTCGGATATTCTTAAGACAACTTTCAGGACCCGATATGGTCGTTATGAGTTCTTGGCGATATCTTTTGGGCTGACCAATGCCCCAGCAGTGTTCATGCATTTGATGAACAGCGTGTTCCAACCTTATCTCGACTCGTTCTTCATAGTCTTCATTGATGATATTCTGGTGTATTCGCGTAGTCAGGAGAAGTACGCAGAGCATTTGAGAGTTGTGTTGCAGAGATTGAGGGAGGAGAAGCTTTATGCAATGTTCTACAAGTATGAGTTTTGGCTCAATTCAGTGGCTTTCTTGGGGTGCATGGTGTCCAGCGAGGGTATTCAGGTTGATCCGAAGAAAAAAGAGGCGGTTCAGAGTTGGCCCAGACCGTCCTCAGCCACAAAGATTCGCATCTTCTTGGTTTGGCAGGCTATTATCGCCGGTTTGTTCAGGGATTCTTATTTATCGCATCGCCCTTGACCAAGTTGACTCAGAAGGGTGCTTCATTTATATGGTCGGATGAGTGTGAGGAGAGCTTTTAGAAGCTCAAGATAGCCTTGACCATAGCTCCAGTATTAGTTTTGCCATCAGCTTCAGGTTCATATACCGTGTATTGTGATGATTCGATAGTTGGTATTGGGTGTGTATTGATGCAGGGGGGTAGAGTTATTGCTTATGCTTCTCGTCAGTTGAAGCCTCATGAGAAGAACTACGTTGTTCATGATTTGGAGTTGGCTGCCATAGTTCACGCGCTGAAGATTTGGAGGAATTATCTATATGGTGTGTCTTGTAAGGTGTTTACTGATCATCATAGCCTCCAGCACTTGTTCAAACAGAAGGATCTCAATTTGAGGCAACAGAGATGGTTGGAGTTGCTAAAGGATTATGATATCACTATATTGTACCATCCGGGGAAGGCCAATGTGGTGGCCGATGCTTTGAGCCGAAAGGCGGTGAGTATTGGGAGTTTGGCATATATTCTGGTTGGGTAGAGACCTCTTGCAGTTGATGCTCAGGCCTTGGCCAATTGGTTCGTGAGGTTAGATATTTCGGAGCCCACTCGGGTATTGGCTTGTGTGGTTTCTCGATCTTCTTTATATGATCGTATTAGAGAGCACCAGTATGATGATCTGTATTTGCTTGTACTTAAGAACAGAGTTCAGCATGATGATACCAAATATATGATCATTGGTAATGATGGGGTATTAAGGATGCAGGATCGGATATGTGTGCCCAATGTGGATGGGCTTCGAGAGTTGATTCTGGAGGAGGCCCATAGCTCGCGGTATTCCATTCATCTGGGTGCCGTGAAGATGTATCAGGATATAAGACAGCATTATTGGTGGAGGAGGATGAAGTAAGACATTGTGGGATTTGTAGCTCGGTGTCTCAATTTTCAACAGGTGAAATATGAGCCTCAGAGACCGGGTGGCTTGCTTCAGCAGATGGATATTCCAGAGTGGAAGTGGGAGAGGATCACTATGGACTTTGTAGTTGGACTACCACGGACTTTGAAGAAGTTTGATGATATTTGGGTGATTGTGGATCGGCTGACCAAGTCCGCGCACTTCATTCCTATGTGTACTACCTACTCTTCAGAGCGGTTGGCAGAGATCTATATCCAGGAGATTGTTTGTTTGCATGGTGTCCCAGTTTCCATCATTTCAGATAGGGTCACTCAGTTTACATCGCATTTTTGGAGGTCTGTGTAGCGAGAGTTGGGTACTCAGGTTGAGTTGAGCACAGCTTTTCACCCTCAGATGGACGGGCAGTCCGAGCGCACTATTCAGATATTAGAGGACATGTTGCGTCTTGTGTCATTGATTTCAGAGGGTCATGGGATCAGTTTCTACCGCTCGTAGAGTTTGCTTATAAAAATAGCTACCAGTCGAGTATTCAGATGGCTCCATATGAGGCTTTGTATGGGAGGCGGTGTAGATCTCCAGTTGGTTGGTTTGAGCCGGATGAGGTCAGGCTATTGGGGACAGACTTGGTGTAGGATGCTTTAGAAAAGGTGAAGGTAATTCAGGAGATGATTCGTACAGCTCAGTCGAGACAAAAGAGTTATGCTGACAGGAAGGTTCAAGATGTGTCCTACGTGGTTGGTGAGAAGGTTTTGTCGTAGGTTTCTCCCATGAAGGGTGCTATGAGATTTGGGAAGAAGGGTAAATTGAGTCCTCGGTTCATTGGGCCTTTTGAGGTGCTTCGGAGGATTGGGGAGTTGGCTTATGAGCTTGCTTTGCCACCCAGCTTGTCGAGTGTGCATCCGATATTTCATGTTTCTATGCTCCGAAAGTATATTGGGGATCTGTCTCAAGTTCTGGATTTCAGCACAGTGCAGTGAGATGATGATTTGACTTATGATGTGGAGCCAGTAGCTATTTTGAGGCGTCAGGTTTGAAAGTTGAGATCAAAGGATATAGCTTCAGTGAAAGTGCAGTTGAGAGGTCGGCCCGTGGAGGAGGCTACCTGGGAGATCGAGCGGGAGATGTGGAGCAGATGTCCTCACCAAATTGAGGCTTCAGGTATGTTTCATGACTCATTCGAGGACGAACGTTTGTTTAAGAGGGGGAGGATGAGACGACCCGGCCAGTCGCCTCATGATTTACTGCTCTATTTCCCTCCATTTCTACTTCTTATTGCTTTGTTATTTGGTTCTATATGTTATCAAGTTGGTTGGCTCGGGTTTGGAAAGGTTTTGAGAAGGCTTGAGACACTTAGTCTCTTTTGAGGAAGCTTAAGTTGGAAAAGTCAACTGGATGTTGACTTATGTGTTAGAGGGCTCAGATGTGAGTTCTGATGGTTCGGATAGCTTCAGAAGGTGATTTGGGACATAGGAGCGTGATGGGAATGTATTTTGGAGGTCCAGAGTAGATTTAGGCTTAAATTGGCAAAATTGGATTTTTGGCATTTTGCGGATGATTGGTGAGGTTTTGATATAGGGGTCGGAATGGAATTTTGGGAGTTGCAGTAGTTCCGTTGTGTCATTTGGGATGTGTGTGCAAATTTTCAGGTCATTTGTATGTGTTTTGGTTGGGTTTTTTATCAAAAGCGTAATTTAGAAGATTTTGGGAACTTAGGCATGAATCCGATGCGTTTTGGTAGATTTGATGTTGTTTGAAGTGTTTTGAAGATTTGTATAAGTTTGGATGGTGGTTTATGATGTGTTTGTACTTTTGGTTGAGGTCCCGGGGGCCTCCGGGGGATTTTTGATGGTTGACGGAAGATTGGAGTTGGGTAGTGGCAGTTGAAGTTTTCCCGTTGCTGTCATAACCGCACCTGCGGCTAGGGGAACGCAAGTGCGGTCTCGCAGAAGTGAATTAGGAGTCACAGAAGCGGAAAGGGTCCTAGGAAGGTTAGAGCCACAGAAGCAGCTGAGGAGCCGCACCTGCAATGGCGCAGGTGCGGGCAGTGCATCGCAGATGCGGCGTCTAGAGCTTAAGTGAAAAACTGTAGAAGCTATTCATTGACCGCAAAAGAGGTACCGTAGAAGCGGTTAAAGGGCCCCAGGAGCAGAATCCCTGGGCCAGAAGGTATAAAATGTTTCCTTCGCGAATTTTTGGCTAAGTTCTCCATTTTTGAAGACGGGAAGCAAGCTAGGGCAGTGAATTCAAGGGTAAATCGAAGAAAATCAGTTAGGTAAGTTCCCTAAGCTTCATTACTCGAGTTTATGATCATTTTTCCATTGGTTAATCATGGTATTAGTGGAGATTGGGGTTAAAATTGGGGAAACTAGGGTTTGGTATTGCAGACCTAGACTTGAGGATTTGATGGGCCAATTGTGGTCGGATTTTAGGACTTTTGATATGTATGAACTCATGGAGAGATAAGGAATCTGTTGACGTAAATTTATCGAATTCCGAGATGTGGGCCCGGGGTTCGGGTTATGGTAATTTTGGAATTTATGTTGTAAATTGATTATTTTTGCATGGGCTTCTTTCCCTTAGTATATTTTGATGTCGTGATTCTGATTTTGGATAGATTTTACGCAAGTTGAGGGCGATTCAAGGGGAAAAGGTGTCGCAGGCTAGAGATTTGACCGGATAGAGGTGAGTAATGATTTTAAATGTTGTCCTGAGGGTATGAAACCCCGGATTACACATCGTGGTGCTATATTGAGGTGACGCACACGTTAGATGACGAGCGTGAGGTCGAACACCGTTGGGGATTGTGACTTAGTCCATCCCGAATGATTGTTCTATCGCGTATTTGATTGAAAACTATTTGTTTTTGATCATGTTTTGGGTTGAATGCCATATTTGGGCCTCGTGCCAACTATTTGGACCCTTAGGGGATTTTTACTGATATTTTCTCACTGTTTTGACTTTATATTTGTACTCTGTCATGCTATATCCTATTGTTTTCATAACTCAGCCATGTTTACTCTGCTTTAACACTTAAAATAATATTTTAAATGATATTTTGGGTTGAGCATCATGTTTTACTGTTGCCCGAGTGGCTTGTGAGATTCTGACTGAGTAAGGTCGAGGGCCTATGCTATGAGGAAACACTGATTATGATTATGAGGCCGAGGGCCTGATATTTGTACGCCACGCGGTGGCTTGTTGATATGAGGCCGAGAGCCTGTTTGATTATGTCACGAGATGGCTTGATATTGCGCTTGGGCCGTAAGGGGCCCCTCCAGGAGTCTGCACACCCCAGTGAGCGCGGGTACCTATTGTGATTTGAGATATAGTCCGAGGGGCTGGTGTTGTTTCATGTGTTTCCCGATGGGCTGATTCTATTGGTATTATGCCCGAGGGGCGGTTCTTTATGTGTTTATCTTTTCTAGTTGCCTGTCAATTACTTGCTTAACTGTTAAAAAAGGCAAATTTTAAGAAGCTTAAACTGAACTTAAGTGACTTCACATATTTTCACTGTTTCATTGTTTTTACTGGCTTTTACTGCTTCTTTATAGCTTGTTGATGTGCCTTTACGTGTTTTCTTATTGCTCAGGCTGCATTTATTATTATTACTCACTGAGTTGGAGTACTCACTTTACTCCCTGCACCCCATGTGCAGATTCAGGCACTTCAGGTCCTGCTAGCGAGGGTTGAGAGCTTCCAGCAGATTCAGAGTTACACTAGGTAGTTGCTCGGCGTCCGCAGCCTAGAGCTTCTCCCTCTATCTTATTTTTTTCTGTTTTAGTTATGTAATAGTTGATTAGACTCTTTCAGACTTGTAGTATTATTATAGATGTTCATGACTGGTGACACCCCGATGTCGGGCTATGTCTATTCTACAACTGTATTAATCACCTTTACATTGGGATTATTTATTATGTTTAAACTTAATTTGTATTGTTTAACTTCTTAAAAAATGAATTGTGAGTGTGTAGGCTGGCCTTGTCTTCAAAGAGGCATCATCACGATAGGGTCCGGATTTAGGGTCGTGACAGTCTCAAACTGCCGAACGACGCGCTAGAGCTCAAAACGACCGGTCGGGTTGTTACATTAACAAGAAATGGAGAAATATATAATGTAGTTGAAGGAAAAAATACTTGAAAAATTAATCCTAATAACATACAGGACAACAAACTTAATGACAACACACTTCCCTTAAAAGATACTAAAATCAAACATAACTCAAGTATTATATACTGGATCAAAGAGCATAATAAAAAAAGACAAATAATCATTCAAAAAAAGTAATTGAGAAATAAAAATAAAATTCTAGTCTAAACAGAACTCATCCAGTATAACATACTGGACAACAAGCTTACACATGGCAGACATCCTGTAAAATATACTGGAATCAAACGAAACTCAACTATATTATAATAATCATCCAGTATAAGATACAGGAAGACAAACATTTAGAAGATAGACTTCCAGTATAATCTACTGGACAAAATTTATAACTAAACTCAATAAACAAAAAACATAAGCAAAGATCACACAATATAAAATACTAGGAAACAAGCCTTCAGAAGACAGATTTCCCGTATAATATACTACATAAAATTTAAATATGAAGTCCAGCATAATGTTCTGGATTTCAAGTTTAACAAGAAATGGAGAAATATATAATGCAGTTGAAGGAAAAAAATACTTGAAAAATTAACCCTAATAACATACTGGACAACAAGCTTAAAGACGACAAACTTCCATTAAAAGATACTGAAATCAAACAAAACTCAAGTATTATATACTGGACCAAAGAGCATAATAAAAAAAGGAAGACAAATAATCACTCAAAAAAAAGTAATGAAAAATAAAATAAAATTTTAATCTAAACAGAACTCATCCAGTATAACATACTAGAGAAAAAGCTTACACACGGCAGACGTACCGTAAAATATACTGGAATCAAATAAAACTCAACTATATTATAATATTCATCCAGTATAACATACCGGAAGACAAACATTCACATGACAGACTTCAGTATAATATACTAGACAAAATTTATTACTAAACTCGATAAACAAAAAACATAAGCAAAAACCACATAGTATAAAATACTGAAAAACAAGCCTTCAGAAGACAGATTTCCCGTATAAAATACTGCACCATATTTAACAAGAACTGGAGAAATCTATAATGCAGATGAAGCAAAAAAAATACTTGAAAATTAACCCTAATATATAGAGACTAGAAAAATATTTGAAAAACTTATAAAAACAAATTGCACAACAATTACAACATTACAACATAAAACTAATAATAGAGTGACAAAATTACCAGAAATAAGATAAACTAATGAACAGAGAATAAATCGTAAAATTTAAAATACCACAAATATTTAAACCCTCACGGTACGGAAATCAAAATTAAACCTAACGAACAATAATAACAAAAAAAATTCAAACACATTATTGTAAAAACAACACTCACCCAGATAATTTTGAAGAAAATTGGACCTAACCCAGACAAGATTCGAAGAAAAGTACTCTCACGAAAGCGAAATCCGTACACTGCTGTAAACATAAAGAGAAAGGCGATAAAAAGTAACTAAATAATATGTTAAAAAGTTCAAGGGCAATTATGTCATTTATCAATATATTTTAAGTTAAAATGGCTAGAAATCGATTACATTACCGATGGTGGCTATTTTTCGATAGCCAACCGTAAAAATGACTACGCCATTCCATTTTAACCGCATACACCCCATGTGCTATATGTAATTATGTATATTTTTTAGGGGATCTTTTGCAAATACCCATCCACAGCAAACTATTTACCCGCCCCTACCCATAAAGTTTTTTCACTACCTATTTTTTTTAATGCCCAGCCCTTTCAACCAAATAAAGTCAAATTACGCTACTAAAACCAAGCCAAGCCAAGCCAATTCACGCCAAACCAAGCCAAGCCAAGCCAAACTAAATCAAGACAAGCCAATTCAATCCAAATCAATCCAAACCAATCCAAGATAAATCCAGCTATGTTAAGCCAAATAAGTAAGAAAAGTGGGATGGGTTGGTAGGTTGGGTAATTAGTTTTAATTGGGTAAGTATATATTGTAACCTTTTTAAATGTGTAGATAAAGGTAATTAGTTTAAGCTCAATTAGTATTTTGCATAAATTGCTCTTTTTTTAACCTTATTTTTGTTGCTCGAGCTAAATTGTGCGTTAGTTTGGCTCCGAACTCTATAATTGATTGGACTCTGGACTAAATTTCTTTTGAATTATAAAGTTCATATCTTTCCAAATTAGTCAATTCAAGTCCATAACTTTCCAATACTAAATAAAACATTCAAATGATTCATCAGACATAAACTATTTTTACACTAACCGTTAACCTATCACAACTCTCTTATTGGACTTTGCAAAAGGAACATAAACAAAGTTAAATATAAAGTAATGGAATGGTAGTACATGAAAAATTATACAGTACTAGGAAAAGGCAGCTCATGTCACGACCCAACTTTCCTTCCGTTTGAGTATCGTGATGGAACCTAGTCTTAGGAAATAGGCGAGCCTAACTTATACTGAAATATCACAATAATAAATCAAATTTAACAGTCTTGAAGTAGAAATTTCTAAAAATATTATAATTCCCAAAATCCAGTAGTACAAGTAATAAACTCTACAGATTTAGCTATCACTTCTAAATATAAATGTTCGGAAAAGAGTGAAAACAGTTGAATACAAGTAAGAAGGTGACTCTGAATCCTGCGAACGCAGCAACAGGTTTACCTTAAGTCTCCTCAGCAATGATCCGCACAGCTACTAATGATCGATACCTAGATCTGCACAACAAAAATGTAACGATCCGACCAGTCGTTTTGAGCTTTTGCACTTTTCTCGCCAGTTCTCGAGCATGACTAGCCCCGTGTGATGTATTATGACTTATGTAAATTGTCGATTTTGGTTTTCAGGGTAATCGGAATGAATTTGGAAGAATAGTTCTTAGTTCGAAGCTTAAAATTTGAAAGGTTTGACCAAGTTTTGACTTGTTAGCATATGATCTAGGATTGGAATTTTTATGATTTGGTTAGCTCCGTTAGGTTATTTTGAACTTAGAAGCATGATCGGAATATGTTTTGGAGGTCCGCAGTAGATTTAGGCTTGAATTGGCGAAATTAGAATTTTGGCATTTTCCGATTGATAGGTGAGATTTTAATATAGGGGTTGGAATATAATTTCGAAAATTGGAGCAGGTATGTTGTGTCATTTGGGACGTGTGAAAATTTTTAGGTTATTCGGACGAGGTTTGTTTGACTTTTTGATCGAAAGAGGAATTTGAAAGTTTTGAAATTCTTAGGCTTGAATCCGAGGGTGATTTGATGTTTTGATATTGTTTTGAGCATTCTGAAGGTTGGAATAAGTTTGAATGATGATATGGGTTATGTTGGCACGTTTAGTTGAGGTCCCAAGGGCCTCGAGAGTGTTTCAGGTGGTTAACGGATCAATTTTTGGACTTTGGGCTTGGCAGATTTTCTGGTATTTTGTTGTAGAGAAATCCTTATTTGCGTTTGCGAGAGGGCTCTCGCGTTCGCGAAGGGTTAATGAGAGGGGCAGTCAAGTTGTTCTTCATGTTTGCGATGTAGGTCCCGCATTCGCGAAGGTGTATGAGTTTAAGGCTACGCGTTCGTGATCTGGGCCTCGTGTTCGCATAGAGTCTACGGTCATGTGGAGTTCAAGCAATTAAGCCTACACATTCGCGATTGGAGTTCAGTGTTGGTGCTCCGCGTTCACGTAGGGTAGATCTGTGCGGTCATCGCATTTGCGGGTGGGCCCTCCCATTCACAAAGGAGAGAATTTTGGTCAGTGAAGCTTTGTGCTTCGCGAAAGCGAGGGTGGCGTTCACAATATAAAAAATGTCTGGGCAGTCAGATTTTATTTGGAAATCGAGGGTTTAAGTCCAATATCACAAAAACCATTAGAGAGCTCGGGAGAAAGTGAAATTTTGAGGAGATTTTTAGTGGAACAATTGGGGTAAGTATTCTTCACTCATATTTGGTTTAATTCCATGATTTTGGTCTTGAATTTTATCATTTAATTTGAGAAATTAGAGTGGAAATTGGGAAAAAATGGAAGAAAAGTTTGAGAATTCTTTTGGGGATTTGAATAGGCATTTGATGACAGATTTTGATGATTTTGGTATGTATAGACTCGTGAGAAGATAAGGATTCTATTGATGTGATTTTTATCGAATTTCGAGATGTGGTCATGGGGGTCGAGTTTGGCCAATTTCGGGATTTTTCATGTAAATTGGTTATTTTCGAGTGAGCTTTATTCCCTTAGCATATTTTGGTGGTATAAATCTGTATTTGGTTAGATTTGGAGCATTTGGAGACCGAGTTGAGAGGTTGTGAGACTTGCTTTAAATTAAATTCTATGTTTCTGAGGCCTTGAAAACCTCATTTAGAGTCACCTTGATTTGCGTACGCAGTCCGGGCGTGTAGCCGAAAAGCTTAAATGTGAAAATTTATGAAAAATGATAAGCTTTGACTATAAAATAAATAAATTTGACTTCGGTCAATGTTTTGGGTAAACAGTCCCGGACCCATGATTTGACGGTCCCGGAGGGTCTATAGGAAAATATGGGACTTGGGCATATGCCCGGAAACAAATTCCGAGGTCCCAAGCCCGAAAAATAAATTTTTAAAGGAAATTTTTTTCTGAAATTGTTTAAGGAAAATTGAAATGAAATTTGCTTAGAATATGATGGTATCGGGCCCGTATTTTAGTTCTGGCATCCGGTGTAGATCTTATATATGATTTAAGACGCTTCTGTGGAATTTGGTGAAAAACGGATGTCATATGACGTGATTCAGACTTAAATCGCAAAGTTGATGTTTAAAGATGTTTTCAGGAAATTTCATTGATCTCGAGATTTAATTTGATGTTCATGATGTTATTTTGACGATTTGATTGCATGAATAAGTCCGTAGGATGTTTTGAGGATTTTGTGTATATTTGGTTTGGAGCCCCGAGGGCTCGGGTGAGTTTCGGGTAGGTTCCGGGATGCCTTGGGTCTAAAAACACAATTGTTGCAGGTTCAGAGAAGTTGCGGGTCTCTGAACCCGCCAGTGCGGTCCGCACAAAAATGTGTGCGACCAGGGAAGGGGGCCAGTCCGGTCTGCGGTCGGCTTTGTGCGGTGCGCGGTGGAGGCCTATGCGGCCGCAGTCCATTTCGTGCAGTCCGCACAGGGCACTGGACCACAGTACCCTTAGGAAGGCCTATGCGGCCGCAGTCCATTTTGTGCGGTCCGCATAGGGGGTCTGAGAGGGGTATAAATAGATGGGATTTTCAGTCATTTTTTATTTTTCAAAACCCCAAAAACATAAGAGGCGATTTTTGAAACAACCCTTCTTCTCCAAAACGTTGGTAAGTGATTTCTAACTCATTTTCTTCACTCCTTAACATCTTTTAACATGATTTCAACTCAAAATCAATGATTTTCATGGGGGAAATTGGGTGTTTTGGGTAGAACCTAGGTTTTTCAAAAATTGGGGATTTGGACCTCGATTTGAGGTCTGATTTCAAAACAAATCACATATTTGAGCTCGTGGGGGGATGGGTAATCGGGTTTTGGTTCGAACCTTGGGTTTTGACCACGTGGGCTCGGGGGCAATTTTGACTTTTTGGGTAAAACTTTGGAAAACTCATTTTCATGCATTCAAATTGATTCATTTAGCGTTTATTGATGTGATTAAGTAACTTGTGGCTAGATACGGGCGAATTCGCAGAGGAATCAAGGGGTAAAGCTATAATTGAAACTTGAGTTGTATTCGAGGCATCGAGTAAATGTTCGGTCTAACTTGAGCTTGAGGGATTAGGTGTTGAGTCCTATTTGCTAATTGCTTCTTGTTGAGTACGACGTATAGGCATGGTGACGAGTATCTATACGTTGGTGTCGAGCATGACTGTGAGTCCTAAATTGATACTTGTTGTATTCTTAAATGATACTACGAATGCTATAGTGGGTGAATTTTTGATAATGAGTAAAGACTTAAGTTTATTTTCGTGGAAGATACTTATGATTGAGAAATGGTGATAATTGAGATGAGTAGGAGTTGAGTTAAGATTGGTTATAGCTGATTCTCCCTTATCGGGACGTATATACTTGTACGGTTGAATTCCCTTTGCCAGGATAGTGTAGTTTATTGTTTACCCCTTGCCGGGATTGTTATTATGATCATTGTTGACTGTTTATTTAGGACGGGTTGCACGCCACAACATTATTATATATATTTATGGATCGGGTTGCACGCAGTAACAGATATTATATTGGATCGGGTTGCACGCCGCAACAGATATTATATTGGATCGGGTTGCATGTCGCAACAGTTATATATGTGGATCGGGTTGCGCACCGCAACAATATTAAATGATAAAGGATCGGGTTGTGTACCGCAACAGTATTGTTATTGTATTGTTGTAGCTATTGAATTGTCCTTTCATATCTTATTAAGTTGATGTTGGATTTGATATGTCCCCCGAAGCATGTACCCCCTCCCATTTAAACTGCTTATTCCTGTTTATTTCTCGCAATTTATTATATAACTGCACAGGTTTATCTGGAGTCTGGTCCTAGCCTCGTCACTACCTCGCCGAGGTTAGGCCAGACACTTACCAGCACATGGGGTGTGCTGATGTTACACTCTGCACTCTGTGCAGATACCGGAGCAGCATTGGGTCAGTAGCTTGGGAGCCAGCCTTCAGTACACAGAGATTCTGAGGTAGTCCTGCAGGCATCCGCAGGCCCGACGTCTCTTCTATCTATTACTATGTTTTGTTATCACTTGTATCCGAGACAAACTGTGTTTCTTTCCTTCAAACATTTGTATGTAGTAGTCATAGACGGTCCGTGAATGTTGTGACACCTGTTTTTGGGTAGAGACATATGTTGGCTTTTCGTATCGATTTTGGTACTATATTCATCTAAGTCTTCCGTTTAATTTCATCTTCCACTATTATTTAAATGTTTATCACCTGTTAATGCAAGTTGTTAAAAGGCTTAAAATAAAGTAGTTAATGATTTCCAAATTTTTTTCTGGCTTGCCTAGCTTCTACGAGTAGGCGCCATCACGACCCCGAGGGTGGAAAATCTGGGTCGTGGCAGAGGCAAGGGCATCGCGGGCTAGAGTTTGGAGTGGATTGAGGTAAGTAATAATTGTAAATGTTTTTCTTGCGGGCATGAAACCCCGGATTTCTCATCGTTATGCTACTTTGAGGCGACGCATACGCTAGATGACGAGCGTGGGGTCGTGTATCGTTGGGGATTGTACTTAATCCGTCCCGTATGACTGCTAAGTCGCGTGTTTGATTGAAAACTGTTTGATATCATTGTGTTTTGAAAATTATTAGCATGTTTTTGGCTGAATGCCATATTTGGGCTTCGTACAACTGTTGTGGACCCTTAGAGGATTTTCACTACTATTCCTCACTGATTTGGAATTCGTATTTGTACTCAGTCGTACTACATTCTACTATTTTCACAACTCAGCCATCTTTACTCGTTTTTTTATATTTTAAATGATATTTTGGGCTGAGTATCATGTTTTACTGTTGCCCGAGTGGCTTGCGAGATTTCCGACCAAGGGAGGCCGAGGACCTGTGTTGTGAGGATACTATGGGATCGGGCTGCACACCGCAACAGTGTCATACTGATTCATTATTATGAGGTCAAGGGCCTGATTTGTTACGTCACGAGGTGGCTTGATATGAGGCCGAGAACCTATTTGATTATGCCACGAGATGACTTGTTATAGCGATTGGGCTGTAAGAAGCCCCTCCCGGAGTCTGTACACCCCCAGTGAGCGCGGGTACCTAGTGTGAGTGATATGATATAGCCTGAGGGGTTGTTGTTGTTTCATATTGTTGCCCGAGGGGCGGTTCTTGATTTATGTTATGCCCGAGGGGCTGATTACGAGTGATTGTAAGGTAGCCCGAGGGGCTGGTTCTGTTGGTATTATGCTTGAGGGGCGGTTTATGGTACATGTTTTGCCCGAGGGGCTATTCATGTTTCTACCATTTTTTACTCATTGCTTTATCACTCGTTTGAAATTATTGAAAGTTGTTTTAAAAGGTTTTACCAAAACTGAGCATGATTTTACAAAGTAAATGATTTATGTACTGTGTTGGAAATGTCCTGCATTTGTTGTAGCATTTTGACGTGGTTTACATGTTTTCTTACTGCTCAACTTTCATTTATTTTTATTACTTACTGAGTTGGCGTACTCACATTACTCCCTGCACCTTGTGTACAGATTCAGGTATTTCTGAACCCGGTAGCGGGTGTTGATTGCTCAGTGGCAGAGTTATTGGAGTTAGCAAGGTAGTTGTCCGACATTCGTAGCCCTGCTCTTCTCCCTCTTGTATCCCTTAGATTGTTTTTAGTATATTTGTAGACCTTAGTAGATGCTCATGACTTGTGACACCCCGATTTCGGGCTTGTGTATTTATTCCTCACTGTTCATTTAGACTTACATTATGAGATATCTGATTAATTAAAGGCTTAAAAATGATTGTTATTGATTAAATGGTTAATTCGGGAGTTGTATCGGCTGGCCTAGTTTCACGATAGGCACCATCACGGCCGGGTCGGTTTTAGAGTCGTGACAAGTTGGTATCAGATCCTAAGTTACATAGGTCTCACGAGTCATAAATAGGTTTAGTAGAGTCTCGTGGATCGGTACGGAGATGTCTGTACTTATCCTTGTGAGGCTGCAGAACCTGTAGGAAATCCCACATTCTTGAATTCTTATCGTGCGCCCTTGATTCAGCTTGAAATGTAACTCTTGAAATTCATTCCACGCATTTGTATGCGTGCATGAGCGCTCAATATCAGTTGTGCATCGACGACTTGTGATTCCATGACCGGAGGGTGAGACGTGATTTATATGTGTTGATGTTGGGCCATTCTGGAGCACTTGAGGCTAGATTTTGCCTATAGCTTGAGCACTGAGCCGTTGATTGTGTGAGCACGTGCTTTTGGATTCATGTGTTCGGTACTGTACCTATTAGTGAAAGTGATGGCTGGATGGCTACGTGATAAGTATGATGTGACTGCGAGATGTGTTCCTATGATTTGGATGTGACAAGGAGGGTTTGCTTGAGGGTAGAAAGAACTATTTGGTGCTTGATTTCCATCTTGATCGGATGTATAGCCCCGAGTTGTGGGTGTGTTGAAGGGTCTTTTCATGTTGTCTAGTTGGGGAGTGAAGTAGATTTCACGTTGTGATATGCGTTTAGACTCAGGAAGAATTGAGTGATTGCGTGATGTTTATGACGGTGGAAAGGTATAAAGAGATGTTAGTTTAAGGCGAAGTAGGTGCGTTATCTCCTGCGAAGTATGTCATTTATTGGAAGACCTCTTTTACCAGTGAAATATATGTGTTACAATTTGAATTTGGGACACTTAAAAGAGTGGGCTTGACTGTTATGAGGGTGAATGCGAAATTTGCAGAAGATTTGAAGTACTAGATGGTTTGTGTTGCACGAGCTTATAAAGGATTTAGTTTAATCTCACCACGGTATTATGGCAGTAATAGAGTATATGCATTATGAGTTATTGTGTGTTTTGATTTATGGCTTTGAGCCAAGTGGGGGAATCCACTATTGATTAGTTGATTGCACGGTTATGTGCTATGTTGGTTCCAGTTTGAGGCATACTGGTGAATTAGTTATGGTTTACGAAGGTTGAGACTGAGGATGGCTCGAGTAAAGGAAATTTCAATAAAGGTTATGTTTTGATTTATGGGTGTATGAGAATCACGGAATGACTTGAGGTTTTCTTGGTAAAGGATGTACGATGCATAGAACAGGAAGTTGATTGGTTACATTAAGATGAGGTTACATTCTGCTGTGTCGGAGTGCTAATGGAGCACAGGTCATCTGGTCCGTTTGATTGGTCTAATTGCTGTTTGAGTAGAGTGGATGACTCTCGAGACTGGTTCTAGTGGGTTCAAGATTTTACATGTAACAATGGGAGATTTCCAGGTTGTATATTTGGCTAGAAACTGAGGTTTGCATTGGAGGGTGTCAAGACTGGTGGCATTTCAATATCAATTTTTGGAGTCCAGTATCAGGAAAGTGAAGGTAATAGCTTTGGATCTGCAGAAAGTCTCTTCAAGGTAGGTATTTTGAATGTGGTACTTTTGGAAATATTTAAGAGAGCATTCAGCGGCTTATGAGCCTTAGACAGTGTGGTTTTATGCTTGGGTCTCGTGTGGTGAGTCTGGGTTGAGGATTTGCGGTATTATGGCAAGGAGAAGTATAAATTTGAAGGTAATTTAGAAGGAACTTGGATAAATAGGACAGCTTAGTAGTAGATCGGATCGGCATGGTAAGGGTTATGATTAGTTCTTTGAGTGCTTACGAGGTATTGAGTTTCTACAAGTCTTCCGTGGCAATGCTCTTAGGATTTGATGGCTTGCGTAGCTTGGTTGAGTTAGAAGGAAGCAGTCCTGACGGTTTGGTTTTGTGCAAAGTGGATTCGGAGAGTTCTTGATGGTTTCGACCACGATTAGAGATGTATATTTTCTACGAGCGTAAGGAGCATGGGATGGATAGTGATTTTCTTCTAGATGGGATCAATGGAAAGTTCTTGGCTAATTGAGTACGTAGTTGCTTGTAGCTCGGAAGGGATATGAAGTTCTCATATTTATCCTAGGATGGTATGGTATATGCGGTATGTTATGTAGGATTGAGATTTGCAAGTGTAAGGTCACGGTTCAGTTCTGAAAGGAAGGTCATAAAATTCTTAGGCAGCACGGGCAGCTTCAGATAATTAGGGAAATGATATTACTAATTGGTGTGGCTTGATGAGGGTATACATTTCCGAAAAGGGCAATGTGATTGAGTTGATGATACTTCATTAGTATTGCAGCACTCTCTTGTTGGATCGACTGCTGATATTCGAGTTTGCTTGGTGGCACAGAAGAATTATAGGAGTACCTCTCATGGGATGATTGGGTATTAGAGGTGTGTTGTATATTCGGATGGAGGAGTTGGGATCGGATATGGTGATTCGCGTGCTGTGTGGATTTGGAGACTAGGAGTTCTCATAAACAAGTTAGGTCGTAGTTGTGGACCGCGTATATCGGTCTTGTGTGGTAACTATTGGAGGGTTGGAGACTCGAGTGGATCCTTATTTCTTAGTATGCTAAATTTTGGACTGATATTGGGTATGTACTAGTTGTCTTCGTGTCATGTTATTCTGGACTTTTGCGCTAAGGCGGCGGCGTTGGCTATACCGGGGATGCCACGGATTCAGTAGCGAGGTTTGACGGGTTATGTTCCCAGTAGGGTGATTTCATTTTTGAATACCTAGTGGATGGTTGGGAAGGGCTGTCTTTCTTATTTGGCCTTCGTGATAGATGTCAGTGTAGAGACTTCTACCATTGATCCAGTTCCGGTGGTGAGGGATTTTTCTGATGTGTTTCCTGCTGTCGGGCATGTCGCGGGACAGGGTTGTTGATTTCGGAATTGATTGGTGTCGGGCACCGTATCGTATGGCACCGGCAGATTTAAAGGAGTTCAAGGAGCAGCTTCAGGAACTCCTTGATAAGGAGTTTATTGGTAGAATATGGATGTGTGTTCTAACTCGAGTCGGCTTGGTTGACTCCGAGTTGTATTATTGAGGGATGTGTTGATTCAATTATTATTGAACTTATTAGTGATCTGGGGAGATTTATGATTTACCTTTAGGTGTTGCGAGGCGTTAGGATTTGCTGATTATAGGCACATGTGGTGCGGTTTTATTGGGGCCTCTGAGTGGAATTTGAGCAGGAAGGGTATTGAGTATTACTCGGCGGATGGCGTATCGGTTGTGTCCTTTCGGGTTTGTGTAATTTTATATTAATTCCTTCACCGTGGTTATGATGATTTGCTTTGGTTCTAGACATCAAATTGCGTGTGGTTGTCGATTTGAGCATAGTGACTTGAGGTGTTTCATGTGGACCAGTGTTTGGATGAGGTCGCGCATTGGAGCGGAGCTATGTGGAGGTATGATCCTACGCGATAAATTCGTGTGTTCTGATTCTACGACGTGTGATGGGTTCTCAACATTTTGAGTGGTGGTACTAGTGAACTTGCGGTACAACTCTCTCACTTGAGTCATTTTTCATGATTTGAGTACGTTCGGATTATTGCTCATTGGGTGCGGATTGCACGAGCTATGGTTTTAGATTGTGTTGATGTGTCATGTCACCAGAGTAGTTGTATTGGATTAGATGAGATCGTTGGGATCTATAATGAATACAAATGGATTCGGTTTCATCATGTTGGAAGGATAATATCGATGTTCGGCTTAGAAATTGCTATGGTCCTTGCCAAAAGAGAAGCAGCTTCACGAATGGTTGATCTGAGGAATGGTTATGACTTTCTACGTGTTTCATTTATCATTGGCAGTATACAAAAGTGTTGGAATGAGGCTTAATTGGATAAGAGGCTTATTATCGATATTCGGTTGTTTTGAGCAATTGTTGTGATTAGAAGTTATCGCTACGAGTGTTTGAGTTATGTGTTATATCATGTAATTGCATCTAAGGTTGCATGAATTGTTTGTTACAACTTGTTCGGGTATATTCGGTGTACAAATGTGGGATTCTAATCTTGTAGATGATTTCAGAAGTGGAAATGTGGTTCTAAGGTTTATGGGCTAGGTTGGATTGCAAAATTTCAGTTACATTGTGTTATCAGACCTATATGAGATAGGGTGACGTGGGATCACCCCCGGGTATGTGCATGGTAAGGTTACCCAGCGATTTGATGGTTTTCGGAACAACTTTGGGCACGTTCGAGAACGAACGTATGTTTAAGTGAGGGAGGATGTAACGACCCAACCGGTCGTTTTGAGCTTTTGCACTTCGCTCGCCAGTTCTCGGGCATGACTAGTCTCGTGTGATGTATTATGACTTATGTAAATCGTTAGTTTTGGTTTTTAGGGTAATCGAAATGAATTTGGAAGAACAGTTCTCAGTTTGAAGCTTAAAATTTGAAAGGTTTGACCAAGTTTTGACTTGTTAGCATATGATCTCGGATTGGAATTTTTATGATTTTGTTAGCTCTGTTAGGTGATTTGGAACTTAGGAGCGTGATCGAAATGTGTTTTGGAGGTTCGGAGTAGATTTAGGCTTGAATTGGCGAAATTGGAATTTTGGCGTTTTCCGATTGATAGGTGAGATTTTGATATAGGGGTTGGAATGGAATTTTGGAAATTGGAGCAGGTCCATTGTGTCATTTGTGACGTGTGTGCAAAATTTCAAGTTATTCGGACGAGGTTTGATTGACTTTTTGATCGAAAGCGAAATTTGGAAGTTTTGAAATTCTTAGGCTTGAATCCGAGGGTGATTTGATGTTTTGATGTTGTTTTGAGTGTTCCGAAGGTTGGAACAAGTTTGAATGATGATATGGGTTATGTTGGCATGTTTGGTTGAGGTCCCGAGGGCCTCGGGTATGTTTCGGGTGGTTAACGGATCAATTTTCGGACTTTGGGCTTGGCAAATTTTCTGGTATTTTGTTGCAGAGAAATCCTTCTTCGCGTTCACGAGAGGGCTCTCGCGTTCGCGAAGGGTTAATGAGAGGGGCATTCAAGTTGTTCTTTGTGTTCACGATGTAGGTCCTGCATTTACAAAGGTGTATGAGTTTAAGGCTATGTGTTCGCGACCTGGGCCTCGCGTTCGCGTAGAGTCTATGGTCATGTGGAGTTCAGGCAATTAAGCCTACGCGTTCGTGATTGGTGTTCCGCGTTCGCGTAGGGTCGAGCTTTGCGGTCATCGCGTTCGCGGGTGGGCCCTCGCGTTCGCGAATGAGAGAATTTTGGTCAGTGAAGCTTTGTGATTGGCGAACGCAAGGGTGCTGTCGCGTTCGCGATGAAGAAATGTCTGGGCAGTCAGATTTTATTTGGAAATTGAGGGATTAAGTCCAATATCACAAAAACCATTAGAGAGCTCGGGAGAAGGTGAAATATGAGGAGATTTTCAGTGGGGCCATTTGGGTAAGTATTCTTCACTCATATTTGGTTTAATTCCATGATTTAGTCTTGAATTTCATCATTTAATTTAAGAAATTAGAGTGGAAATTGAGAAAAATGGAAGAAAAGTTAGAGAATTCCTTTGGGGATTTGAATGGACCTTTGATGATGGATTTTGACGATTTTGGTATGTGTAGACTCGTGAGAGGATAAGAATTATATTTTTGTGATTTTTATCGGATTTCGAGACGTGGGCCCGGGGGTCGGGTTTGGCCAATTTCGGGATTTTTTATGTAAATTGGTTATTTTCGAGTGGGCTTTGTTCCCTTAGCATATTTTGATGGTATAAATCTGTATTTGGTTACATTTGGAGCATTTGGAGACCGAGTCGAGAGGTAAGGGCATCGCAGGCTAGAGTTTGACCGGATTGAAGTAAGTAATGATTGTAGATGTTTGTCCTGAGGATATGAAACCCCGGGTTTTACATTGTTGTGCTACTTTAAGGTGATGCACACGCTAGATGACAAGCGTGGGGTCGTGCACCGTTGGGGATTGTGACTTAGTCCGTCCCGTATGACTGCTAAGTCACGTGTTTGATTGAAACTTGCTTGATATCATTGTGTTTTGAAAATTATTACCATGGTTTGGGCTGAATGCCATATTTGGGCTTCATGCCAACTGTTTTGGACCCTTAGGGGATTTTTACTACTATTCCTTACTGATTTGGACTTCGTATTTGTACTCAGTCATGCTACATTCTACTGTTTTCACAACTCAGCCATCTTAACTCATTTTTTTATATTTTAAATGATATTTTGGGTTGAGCATCATGTTTTACTGTTGCCCGAGTGGCTTGTGAGATTTTTGACTGAGTGAGGCCGAGGGCCTATGTTGTGACGATACTATGGGAACGGGCTGCGCGCCGCAGCAGTGGTATACTAATTCATGATTATGAGGCCAAGGGCCTGATTTGTTATGCCACAAGGTGGCTTGATATGAGGCTGAGAGCGTGTTTGATTATGCCACGAGATGGCTTGTTATTGTGCTTGGGCTGTAAGGAGCCCCTCCCAGAGTCTGAACACCCCCAGTGGGCACGGGTACCTAGTGTGAGTGATATGATGTATCCCGAGGGGCTATTGTTGTTTCATATTGTTGCCTGAGGGACGGTTCTTGATTTATGTTACGCCCAAGGGGCTGATTACGAGTGATTGTGAGGTAGCCCGATGGGCAGGTTCTGTTGGCATTATGCCCGAGGGGAGGTTTATGGTACATGTTTTGCCCGAGGGGTTGTTCACGTTTCTACCATTTTTTACTCATTGCCTTATCACTCGTTTGAAACTATTGAAAGTTGTTTTAAAAGGTTTTACCAAAACTGAGCATGATTTTATAAAGTAAACAATTTTTGTACTGTGTTGGAAATGTCCTGCATTTATTGTAGCGTTTTGACGTAGTTTACGTGTTTTCTTACAGCTCAGCTTTCATATACTTTTATTACTTACTAAGTTGGCGTACTCACATTACTCCCTGCACCTTGTGTGCAAATTCAGGTATTTTTGAACCCGGTAGCGGGTGTTGATTGCTCAGTGGCAGAGTCATTAGAGTTAGCAAGGTAGCTGCCCGACATTCGCAGTCCTGCTCTTCTCCCTCTTGTATCCCTTAGATTGTTTTTAGACCTTAGTAGATGCTCGTGACTTGTGACACCCCGATGTCGGGCTTGTGTATTTATTCCGCACTGTTCATTTAGACTTACATTATGAGATATTTGATTAATTAAAGGCTTAAAATTGATTGTTATTGATTAAAAAGTTAATTCGGGAGTTGTATCGGCTGGCCTAGTTTTACGATAGGCGTCATCACGACCGGGTCGGTTTTAGGGTCGTGACAAAAAGTATGTAGAAGAGTAGCATGAGCACACCACAACGGTGCCCAGTAAGTATCAAGACTAACCTCGGTGGAGTAGTGACGAGGAACAGTCAAGACACCTACCGGGCCAATAAACTATACAAATATAGGAACAACGAAACATAATATATATATATAAAGACTACACGAAATGGCTAACAATACTACAATCACAATAACGGAAGAAAACAACAAGTAACAGCAAAAATACATAAATAATGACATAAAAGAGCGAGCGAAAACACAAACCCAAATTCTAAATTCACAATACAGTAATGGTAAGCAATAACTCAGATCCTACGACAGTGTTCACACCAGGTCTTATCCAACAATTTCCACGAAGTACCGAATCTCGGACAAATTACAGCTCACGTGTCCCAGTACCTGAAATCTAACACTTGGCATCCTATGCCCCCATCACACCTCATGGTCATGCTGACAACTCATTTGCTAACTAGAGCCACTCACAAATATAACAAGTAAACAAGGGTGTGCATCTATACTCAGCAAAATTAGGAGGACTTCACATCCAATAGGAGTGTTCAACTACGTGTATGTTTGTGCAAGTGCTTTAGCATAGTTCCTACCAGCTAATAAGCATAAGGAAAAGAACGGACAACACGTAAGATGTTTCCTCACAACTTCCACGAGATAAAGCACATACAGGTAAGCGTACCACAAAACAATATCAAACAATAAGAATGCCCCCCAGGCCATCACAAATCATCACAATCAATCCCAGACATAGCCCACCTTGTCTCGCCATGTGTGCAAATAAAAACATAATAAGTGCCCACCTTGTTTTGCCACACGTGCATCATAATGTTCCTATCTTGTCTCGCCACATGCGCAACCCATATATAAGCATATATATACATACCTCGCCTTGTCACGCCGCATGTGCAATATATCAATAGTAGCAATAGCACGGCAGAAACCTCGTGCAACCCCATAACAACAACCGCACGGCAGAAACCTCATGCACCACCACAACAAGTACAATAGCAACAAAGATAATATATACAAGAACACGACAAGTAAATCAACTCAAGAACTTTCGATCACAAGGAGATGGTAAAACTAGCTCACAAGGAATAACCACAATAGAGAATACTAAGCGTAATAAGAACAGCTCAACATGGAGAAAATAATATGAAGCAACGATCCCACAATATGTAATTCAACAACAAGGAAGCTAAAACGAATCAAATAATTCCAAATAAGGAAATGTCAACTAAATATAAGATATCTAAACTTCTTTTAAGGTTGGGCAATTTACGAAGAATATACAACAATTTCAATTAAGGATGAGCAGTGGGAAGATAATCATAATCTCAATTAAGACTAAACAATTACAGGAGAGATAATAATGATTTCCAATAAAGACGAGTAGCTATGAAAGATAGTATGACAATAAAAGAGGTAAAAATCTTCAGTTAAGCAAAATAAGAGTCAAATAGGCAACAAGAATGAATCACAAGCAATTTATTCCAATTAGAGCATGTAGAGGTGAAACTACTAAGTGGAAAACTCAAGCATATCAAGTACATATTCATACACAGTGAATATAAGGACCTAAGAACTCTAAAAGGCCAATTTTCCACAAATAAGTTCGAGCACGCACTCGTCACCTCGCGTACATGAACTACAATCAACATAGCAAACTCAAATCCTAAGGGGAAGTCCTCCACACAAGGTTAGGCAATATACTTACCTCCGGAAGGCTCAAACCTAACCAAATTAACTTCAAAACACAAATAAAACACATAAGAAACTATTCTGTATCATAAAGTCTCAATCTTTAACAAAATCCAAAAATCGACCAAAAGTCGACCCCCAGGCCCGCACCTCAGAACTCGGCAAATTTTACAAAAACCGAATACCCATTCTGATACGAGTTCAACCATACAAAATTTATCAAATTCTGATATCATTTGGTCCCTCAAATCATGATTTTTCATTTTAGGAATTTTCTTCAAAAACTAACATTGTTACCAACCCAAAACAAAAATTAAATAATGAAAATGAAGGTAAAATCATGGAATATGTTAGATTCTAAATGAAGAACATTACCTAACCGATTTGTGTGAAAAACCCTCAAAGAATCGCTCAAAATTGAGCTCCACAAGTCAAGATTTGAATAAAATAGTAGAACCCTTGATTTAGGAATATATTCTGCCTGCCCAGGGGTTGTTCTTCTTGTCCGCGACCCTTCTCTCGCGTTCGCGATAAGTAAATTCCTCGTCAGCGATTTCAAAACTCGTTCCAGACAGCCTTTAGTATAATGGCCATAACCTTTTGCACACAACTCCAAATGACAAATGGTTTGATGTTTTGAAAACTAGACACCAAGGTCTATAGTTTCATAGGTTGCTCATTTCCTAAGTCATTATATATTGCGAAATATAAGCTTCCAACATTAACCCTGTGCAGCAGAGATTTTCGAACTCTCCCCGGACAGCCTGTAGTGTCACTACCATAACTTTTTGTACACAAATCTAAATGCCAATTAATTTATATTTCTGCAAACTAAACACAAAGGTCTACAACTTTCATTTTTGGATCATCTCCAAATTCCGTATAGATTGTGAGTTATGAGCCTCCGAAGTGAGACCTGTGCAACCGAGATTTCCATCTTCACGAATGCAAAGAACAAACTTCAAGAAGCCAAATTCTTCTTCGCGAACGCGAAGAACAACACCAGATATCAGATAATCAGCATCCAAAGTAGCCCAAAATGATCCGAAACACACCTGAAACACACCCGAGCCTCCCGGGACCCCGTCTAAGGACACAAACAAGTCATATAACATAACACGGACACGCTCGAAGTCTCAAATCATATCAAACAACGCCGAAATGACGAATCACACCATGAATCCAACTATGAACTTCCAAATCTTCCAACTTCGAAAACTTGTGTCGAAACCTATCAAACCAACACGGAATGATGCCAAATTTTACAGACAAGTCCAAAATGACATGACGGAGCTGCTCCAAATCTCAGAATCGCATTCCGACCCCGATATCACAAAAGTCAACTATGGGTCAAACTTCTCCACTTTTCCAACTTTCGCCGAAATGCCTCAAATTACCCTACGGACCTCCAAACCCGAATCCGAACGCACGCCTAAGTCCAAAATCACCATACGAAGCTGTTGAGATCACCCAAAACCCATTCCAGGACCGTTTACTCAAAAGCCCATTTCCTGTCAAATTGTCACTGTTTAAACTTGCAAAACTAGATTTCTTCTTCTAATTTGACTCTGAATCATCTGTTAACTGAATTCAACCATGCACGCAAGTCGATACTCATATTATGAAGTTGTTCCATACCTTACGCCGCCGAACAGAGCTTAATCTCTCAAAACGACCGGCCGGGTCGTTACATCCTCCCCTCTTAAAACCAACGTTCGTCCTCGAACGTGCCAAGATTCGCCTCGAAGTCCTCAAGTCACTGAGTGCACACTTCCAACATACACCCGCGAGTGATCTCACATCACCCCAATCCACATAAATCTGACGACACCATCTCAACTGAAATTTAGCCTTTCTAGCAATACCGATAAGCCTTAGAACCAGAATTCTCACCTTCCATCTATTTTCAAAAGACCCGATTCTAAATCCATACCCGGTATCAGTCTCAACCAGTTGCATCAATTCATGCCAACGCCCATATAGTACAACCTTACAACATGACACATCACACATAGGCCCACAGTAACATTTCTGACCACAATATTCGCCCGAAATCAAATTTAGCACTAGCCATAAGCCCCATATTCAATAGGAACCCATTTCAAACCTCCACAACACTGGCGATGATACAATAACCATGAAAGCCACATAACTAAACACCCGAATCACCAAATCTCAGCTAATACCAACGGGTACACACCCCACAAGCTAAAACTCAAGAAGCACAGAACGAAAATGACTAAATATGGAAAGGGAAACACATATGGGAACTATCAAACAAGCCCAACAAACACAAATTTTTCTATCAATACTAATCTACAAAACAATCTAACAAGAAAGAATTAAAGCATATAAAAGAATCACAAGGATCTCATACTGATATAACTCTTACCGCGGTACACAACCCGGTCTCAACACATCAAATCACATGAAATCACGAGGGCCCCGCCCTCCACTCTGAATCACAAGTAGGGTGTACATCAAACTAGCTGAAACCTTTCACTAGATCAGTTCCTTCAACAAAATTACAACACGTACTGGCTCCCACACCGGTGGAGCATAAAAATCATAGCTCGTAGCCAAAAATACTAAAAAATCACATCAAACCTACTGAAACGAACAAGAATTTACTACTAGTCTTATAACTCTCGAAAATGACTAGAAACAGACAATAGACACGGCTATCACTCATAGAACCTCCTAACAGGGTAATCACATAAACAGATTGCTAATCATGAAACGCACCCATAAGTGGAGCAACAAATAGGGGAACTCACCCCTATAAGCAAAACTGTAATAAACTACGGATGGTGCTCCTCTATAACAAACCGAAATCATACCTGAATGACATTCAGCTAGCGTAGCGGCCTTAAGCCTACTATATGAAACATATCAACGAGTCGGGCCTCCCCCTCTTGGGCACCCTCTACTCGCCTGAATACCTCGTTGTGACATATCGGCCCGAAGTCTGGGACAATCTCTCACCATATGGTTAGTATCTCCACACTCAAAGCAACCTCTATGCTGATGAGGCTGTGGGAAATGTGCGGTACAGGTACTCCGAGACCTATGAACACCTGAGTTACTATGCAAAGCCTGAAGCATGAACTGAACTGGCTAACCCATAAAACCTCTACCATGTCGCACCATGCCTCCAAAATAAGGACTAGCAGGTCTCCCCGGTCTACAAGGCCTCCTCACCTCCTCAAACTTTCTCTTTTGATCTCGTCTGCCCTCTCTCTCATGGCCCTGCCTGTTCTCTCTCTCCTGGCCTAGCCTGACCTCTCTCTCCTCCTCTCTCTCTCGAGTCAAGAAGCCCTCCACCCTCCTAGCAATACTCACAGTCTACTGATATGAAATATCTATCTCCAACTCCCGGGCCATGCTAGTCCTGATGCTAGGATGGAGTCCCTCAATGAACTGGCGGACCCTCTCCCAAACAGTAAAAACCAATATCGGCGCATGTCTGGCCAAATCACTAAATCTGACGACGTACTTTGATACTAACATAATTCCCTGGCACAGCTGTTCAAACTCCGCATGCCATGCATCCTGAAGGGACTGGGGTACGAACTCTCTCAAGAACATCACTGAAAACTGAACCCATGTAAGTGAAACTGACTCGGCCGGGCTACCCAACTCATATGCCCGCTACCACTGATAAGCCGCTCCCCTAAGCTGGAACATAGTAAAAGCAACCCCACTCGTCTTAACAATACCCATAGTGCGGAGAATGTGATGGCACTCCTCCAGTAAACCATGTACATCTCTGAAGCCAAATCACTGAAGGTAGGAGGGTCATACTTCTTGTACCTTTCAAGCCTAAGCTGTTATTCTTCAAATGTTGCTGCCCTGACTACAGGCTGAACTGGAACCACAGGCTATGCTGCCATGACGCCTGGAGCCTGACCAACATGTACTTGCTACTCTAGAGTGTAGGCGGCGGGAGTCTGAGTCCCTCCCCCGGTCTGTGAAGTAGCTGGTGCAGTCAGAATCAACCTCGCCTAAGCCAATGTACCAAACATGCTCAGGAACTGTGCTAAGGTCTTCTGAAGTCCGGGGGTAACAGCAGGCACCTCCGGTACCTTCCCCCTAATTGGAGCTACTGGCGGCTCTTTAACAGCTGCTCTAGTAGGTGCTCTAGCTGTGGCACGTACTCCTCGTCGGCCTCTATCTCTACCTCTAGTGACACCTGTGAGCACGTGATTTTTGCCCTATGAGAACTACTCGGGCGCGGGTAAAAAAGGAGGTGTGACAACACCTGCTCCGGGAGCAGTGTCATCGATAACTGTAGCGTGTGTCCTCACCATCTGTGAGAGAATGGAATGATAATAGTTCAGACACCGAGATCAATAAACCCGTACGATAGGAATGAAAGAAGTGAGATTGTCCTAATAGTTTCGTAGCCTCTTGAAGAAAAGTACAAACGTCTCCGTACTGATCCGCAAAACTCTACTAAACTCACTTATGACTCGTAGCACCTATGAACCTAGAGCTCTGATACTAACTTGTCACGACCCAACTTTCCCTTCGTTTGGGTATCGTGATGGCACCTAGTCTTAGGGACTAGGTAAGCCTAACTCATACTGAAATACCACAATAATAAATGAAATTTAATAGTCTTAAAAGAAATCTCTAAAAAAATTATAATTCTCAAAACCCAGTAGTACAAGTCATAAGCTCTACAGAATTAGCTACCACTTCTAAATATAAATGTTCGGAAAAGAGTGAAAACAGTTGAATACAAGTAAGAAGGTGACTCTGAAGCCTACGAATGCAGCAGCAGGTTTACCTTAAGTCTCCTCAGCAATGATCTGCACAGCTACTAATGATCGATACCTGGATCTGCACAACAAAAATGTGCAGAAGAATAGCATGAGCACACCACAGCGGTGCCCAGTAAGTATCAAGACTAACCTCGGTGGAGTAGTAACGAGGAACAGTCAAGACACCTACCGGTCCAATAAACTGTACAAATATAGGAACAACGGAACATGATGTATATATAAAGACTACACAAAATGGCTAACAATACTACAATCACAATAAGGGAAGAAAACAGCAAGTAACAGCGGAAATACAAAAATAATGACATAAAAGAGCGAGCGAAAACACAAACTCAAATCCTAAATTCACAGTACAGTAAAGGTAAGCAATAACTCAGATCCTACGACAGTGTTCAAATCAGGTCTTATCCAACAATTTCGACGAAATACTGAATCTCGGACAAATTATAGCTCACGAGTCCCAGTACCTGAAATCTAACACTTGGCATCCAGTGCCCCCATCACACCTCATGGTCATGCTGACAACTCACTTGCTAACTAGAGCCACTCACATATATAACAACTAAACAAGGGAGTGCATCTATACTCAGCAAAATCAGGAGGACTTCACATCCAATAGGAGTGTTCAACTACGTGTATGCTTGTGCAAGTGCTTTAACATAGTTCCTACCAGCTAATAAGTATAAGGAAAAGAATGGGACAACACGTAAGATGTTTCCTCACAACTTCCATGAGATAAAGCTCATACAGGTAAGCGTACCACAACACAATATCAAACAACAAGAATGCCCCCAGGCCATCACAAATCATCATAATCAATCCCCGACATAGCCCACCTTGTCTCGCCACATGTGCAAATAATAATATAATAAGTGCTCGCCTTGTTTCGCCACACGTGCATCATAATGTTCCCACCTTGTCTCACCACATGCGCAACCCACATATAAGCATATATATACATACTCCGCCTTGTCACGCTGCATGTGCAATATATCAATAGTAACAATAGAACGGCAGAAACCTCGTGCAACCCCATAACAACAACCGCACGGCAGAAACCTCGTGCATCACAATATCAACAATCGCACGACAGAAACCTCGTGCACCACCACAACAAGTACAACAGCAACAATGATAATATATACAAGAACACGACAAGTAAATCAACTCAAGAACTTTCGATCACAAGGAGATGGTTAAACTAGCTCACAAGGAATAACCACAATAGAGAATACTAAGCGTAATAAGAACAGCTCAACATGGGAGAAAATAATATGAAGCAACGATCCCACAATATGTAATTCAACAACAAAGAAGCTAACACGAATCAAATAATTCCAAATAAGGAAATGTCAACTAAATATAGGATATCTAAACTTCTTTCAAGGTTGGGCAATTTACAAAGAATATACAATAATTTTAATTAAGGATGAGCAGCGGGAAGATAATCATAACCTCAATTAAGACTAAAAAATTACAGGGGAGATAATAATGATTTCCAATAAAGACGAGCAATTATGAAAGATAGTATGACAATAGAAGAAGTAAAAATCTTCAGTTAAGCAAAATAAGAGTTAAATAGGCAACAAGAATGAACCATAAGCAATTAATTCCAATTAGAACATGTAGAGGCGAAACTAGTAAGGGAAAAACTCAAGCATATCAAATACACATTCATACACAATGAATATAAGGACCTAAGAACCCTAAATGGCCAATTTTTCCACAAATAAGTCTGAGCACGCACTCGTCACCTCGCGTACGCAAACTACAATCAACATAGCAGACTCAAATCCTAAGGGGAAGTCCTCCACACAAGGTTAGGCAAGATACTTACCTCAAAGACGACAAACCGATACTCTAAAATGCACTTCTCGGGTGAAAAGACCTCCGAACGACTCAAATCTAACCAAATTAACTTCAAAGCACAAATAAAACACATAAGAAACTATTCCGGATCATAAAGTCTCAATCTTTATCAAAATCCAAAAATTGATCCAAAAGTCGACCCCCAGGCCCGCACCTCGGAACCCGACAAATGTTACAAAAATCGAATACACATTTCGATACGAGTCCAACCATATAAAATTTATCAAATTCCGATATCATTTGGTCCCTCAAATCATGATTTTTCATTTTAGGAATTTTCTTCAAAAACCAACATTTTTCCCAACCCAAAACACAAATTAAATGATGAAAATGAAGATAAAAATCATGGAATATGTTAGATTCTAGATGAAGAGCATTTACCCAATCGATTTGTGTGAAAAAACGTCAAAGAATCGCTCAAAACCGAGCTCCACAAGTCAAGATATGAATAAAATGGTATAACCCTCGATTTGGGAATATATTCTGCCTGCCCAGGGGTTGTTCTTCGCGTTCGCGACCCTTCTCTCGCGTTCACGATGAGTAAATTCCGTGTCAGATATTTCCAAATTCGTTCCAAACAGCCTTTAGTATAATGGCCATAACCTTTTGTACACAACTCCAAATGACAAATGGTTTGATGTTCTGAAAACTAGACACCAAGGGCTATAATTGCATAGGTTGCTCATTTCCTTAGTCATTATTTATTGCGAGATATAAGCTTCCAAAGTTAATCCTATGCAGCAGAGATTTTCGAACTCTACTCGGACAGCCTGTAGTGTAACTACCATAACTTTCTTTACACAAATCTAAATGTCAATTAATTACATTTCTGAAACCTAGACACAAAGGGCTACAACTTTCATTTTTGGATCATCTCCAAATTCCTTATAGATTGTGAGATATGAGTCTCCGAAGTCAGACCTGTGCAACCGAGATTTCCTTCTTCGCGAACGCGAGTCTCTTCACGAATGCGAAGAACAAACTTCCAGAAGCCAAATTCTTCTTCCCGAATGCGAAGGACAACACCAGATATCAGATAATCAGCATCCAAAGTACCCCAAAAATGATCCGAAACACACCCGAGCCCCCCAAGACCCCGTCTAAGCACACAAACAAGTCATATAAACCTAATACAAACTCGCTCGAGGTCTCAAATCATATCAAACACCGCCGAAACAACGAATCACACAATGAATCGAACTATGAACTTCCAAATCTTTAAACTTCGAAAACTTGTGTCGAAACCTATCAAATCAACCCGGAATGACGCCAAATTTTGCAGACAAGTCCAAAATGACATAACGGAGCTGCTCCAACTCTCGGAATCGCATTCCGACCCCGAAATCACAAAAGTCAACTATGGGCCAAACTTCTCCACTTTCCAAACTTCAACTTTTCCAACTTTCGCCGAAACGGCTCAATTTACCCTACGGACCTCCAAATCCGGACGCACGCCTAAGTCCAAAATCATCATACGAAGCTGTTGAGATCACCCAAAACCCATTCCGGGGTCGTTCACTCAAAAGTCCATTTCCGATCAAATTTTCACTGTTTAAACTTTCAAAACTAGATTCCTTCTTCCAATTTGACTGTGAATCATCTGTTAATTGAATTCAACCGCCGCCGAACAGATCTTAATTTCTCAAAACGACCGGCCGGGTCATTATAGTTCAATGTTACTACAGCGACTAATAGATAGATTTCATGTTGGAAGAACAAAAAGCTGAGCAATCTTTTAGCACAGTATTGTAAGTTTAGGTTACTTACAGAGGAGACGTAAACCTACTTTAATATGTCAATATACAGTTCTTAATGGCAGCAGTTAATTACTGTAATATCCACATAAAGCTTCTACTCAGGACCTAAGTGTGATTAAACAGAAAGTCATAAAGGGAAATAAATACCAAGTCATGCACACCATATAAACCTCGAACTCCTGCTTATGATCATACATTTCCAAGTGCCCCTATTAACTTGGTGAATATGTCTTTCACAGGGACACATGTAACATAAGGCAGAGTCATGTCATCTTTTACAGCATTCTTGATTCTTGCATCATGGTTGCACTTTGGTCCATCGGCACGAAAGACTCTTCTTGGTTTGCTGTTTGGCTTCTTAGATGCAGAAGAGATTGTGTAGCAGACAGGAGTTCTCTTCGAAGTTCTCCAAACAAGTTGAGGGATTCTGCTCTTGTCTTTTAGCTGATCCGAGCTCTCTTTCTTAACAAGAAGTATTTCAGAACTATCATCTAATACTTCTATGTTGACGGGGTGCCCTACGATTGCCTTTCCGTTTAATCTACTCATTAAAGAAACAAGAGGAGTATGCTCTCCTCTATAGGTGCCTTGAACTGTCATATCCACATCTATTAATGTGTTGCTACTATTCTTCCGCGTGCACGTGGTGAACTTTGAACTAAGGCTTTGGCTGCTGGCTTCCTCTGAGAGACAGTTTCCAGGACTAGGCCGAGACTTGTGATTGAAATCCCTTGACAAGGTTTCAAATGATTCACTACTTCTTTCATTAGTTGAAACAACTGATCTGCTCCTACAATGTTGATTATGCATTTTCCTTTTGTTGACTGCTGGACGACTGAAGCTCATCTTTTTTGGTCGCAGTGTATAGTTACCTGAATTTTCACAATAGATCAAAACAAATAGTATCCAATCAATAGCTTGGTCTTGAAACTATTCTATAGCTTTTGTAGTGCTCTTCCATCATTCAGAAGGAAAGGAAAGATGTCTCCATCTTTCATCAATAATGGTTGTTAAAAATAAATCATATGATGTTAAGGGATATTCTTAGATGTAAAATTTTCTAGAACTGAAGTCACCAGTAATGCCATTTCAATGCCATCAGTGATGTAATAACTCAAACAAATAAAGGGAAGTGTGCTAGTTGCCTTAGCTATTTCAGAACTGGTGGGCATTATTATTATTGAATAGAAATATAAGGCACAATCATTAAGTTAAATATATGAGAAAGACAACAACTTAGACTATCATTAAGGATTATACAGATACATGTACACAGCTCCATAAGACCGATTATACAGCTCCAGCTAGAAAAATCTAATTAAGTAAAGACAGATACAGCTTCCTCAAAGATGATGTTTCAAAACCATAAACAAAAGGATCAAACAAAGAAGCAGAGGAGAGGATAAACATTAACCTGCAGATGCAGTTGTCTCAATCTTCAAGGAACTCGTGGACTTGGAAGATGAATGATTAGAGGCGGGACTCATCTTTGATGATTGAGAATCAACTGATTGCTCCAAAAATGGTATAGCACATCTGTTTCTGTTTGCTCTCTCAACACTTTCACCATCTTTGAATCCAGAAAAAAGTACTGTAAGAGGTCAAATAACTGAAATTTTACCAATTACTAGTAACAAGGAATTGGCAGCTAGTATATATACAACGTCCCATTATACCTGGCATTTTCAGTTTCTCCTGTTGTTGCTTCTCAAGTTGAAGAGCATGAAGAATTGCATCTTCTTGAAGTGCATACTTGAGTTTTTTATTAAAGGTAAAAACCTTAGATGATTCGGCCTTTTTGATACAATCATCAAACTCACCACATCGAAATGCCTTTACGCGACTGGACTTCTCCAGGTTGTACCAGTACCTGATAGTAATTTGTTACACACTAACATGATTTGCTGATCCTAAATCGACAAAATATTATTAAAGGAAAAAGAACAACAACAAATATGGCATAGTTTTATCCTTTTCTCTGCTTCCTAGGAATCCAATTTACAAAAAACATCAACAAAATAAAACCACAAGAGAATTACAAACTATAGTGCTCAAGTTAAGCTGCGAAAGAAAATTAGTTTCTATGATTAGGATACAAAGGCCAAAATTCCATTCATAACATTCTAGCTTATTGTATAAGAAGCAAAACAAAATAACATCTATCCCTCATTTCTTGAGCATGAAAACATTCAAGAAAATGGTAAAACGAGAAATTATGCTCTCTTATTCTTACTGTAATTTTTAGCAGCAAAAGGCAGCTGTTCACGTAATAACTTAGTATAATACCTTCTTTTTTTCTAATTTTTACCAAATAAAAAAAAAGGGGTACTCAAGAATTTCATATTCCAGCTTCTAGCAACACAGAAAGCACACAAAAAATAAGGAGATAAGGCATACACAGAAGCATTATCTCGACCAAGAAGCTTGATGGGAAATCTTGAACTGAAACTAGTAGGAGAATAAATCCCAGTAGTTGAGATTTCATTGTTACACAGTATTTTCCCTGGCCACCATGTTCCATTTTTCCTCTGCACCCAAACTACACTTCCTGCGCTGCAGGCTTTTTCTCCCATTTTTCTCTTCTGAAAACCACAAAAAGCACAAGATTTCTTAAGTTTATCCTCTAGCTTGGTTTTAGTACTACTACTACATCATTATCATAAAGAAAGTTGCAGAGCCAAGAATAAAGCATCCAATGGCGCTCTGCTACCTGTTTTTTTCTTTTTTGAATGTACGATAAACGTACCGTTGCGTCTCTTTTTTGGTTTGTCTTTTTCTATGGAGGGAAACTGAAAATTTTATTTTGTCTCTCGGTACAAGTGACACTAGTTAACTAGTTGTATGAGGTAACTTTTTTGTTTTACAATTTTATGGATCCAGATTTTTATAGATTTAGAAGTGTAAAATTGAGGTCCATAATTTGTGAGACAAAAAGGAACCTCATAAAACTAGTGTAAATTGTATGAGACACAAAATAAAACTTGTCGAGGGAAACTATTGTGTGATACTGTATTACGAGTATCAAATTTTTATCCTAAAAAATGTACTACATCACTTTAAATTTTGACGAATTGGAATATTGGATTAGGAATATACTACTCGATTGATCAATTTTCGCATATTTTATGTTTAACCGATACAAAATTTCTTTGCAATGTTCAGTTGTTATATATTACAGTCAAATCTCTCATCATTTGTTCCGGTATTTTTAGGTTTTTATAGTGAATGATTGTTATACATCTATTGAAGTATTTGACATTTAAACATTTTCTGAGGGTTATAGACAAAAAGTATCGGAAAATTCCTTTAATGTTACACATAAAAGATAAAAAAATTATTTAAATTTAAAATCTTAAAAGATATGCATATTTCACTAAATAAATATTAAAGAAAACTAATATATTATTAATAAATTCATAATCAAATGTACACGGATTTAAATTCTAAGGAACACATTTTAAAGATACTAAAAACTTAAATTCAAGATTAACTCTAAAAAATATATATGCAAATCTTCGAATCTTAAGCATTATACAATACAAAAACTTTGTCCAATGGATAAAATTGAAAGTGCAGATCTATCTTCAAATATTGACATTTTGCATAATAGAATCTTTTGCACAATTGAATAATAATATACAAGCATATCTTTACTCGAATTAAATAAATTTTTTATTTGGGAAGTATGTACTAATATAATATTTTTTAATATAAATGGTGCATTAAAGTTTTAAAAAAAATTGATCAAATTAAAATCTCTAGGCTTATTATTGGTAACATTAGAAATTCTATATTGTTAAAGAATGATAATTTTACAAAGAGTGTATTGCTATAAAGATGGATGTTGCTATTATAGGTAAAAAGTTATTATAGAGAGGTAAAATATAACATAAAAAATCGATTTCGAAAAAAATACTTATGGCTTTTATAGTGAATGGATGTTACATAGAGATGTTGTTATAGAAAAGTCACCGTAATACATTTTTTCTACACTTTTACCGTCTTCATATAGGATTTATGTATATAATCAATTTAATGAATTTCTACGGTGTAATTTTATCGACTACAGCAGGTTTTTACTTATTTTTAGCTTACTATTATATTACATACAATTACCTATTGCTGCAGATAATTTCAAATTGATGGTGAAAAGAATTGTATATTATCAGAAGTTAAACTCCTCTATAATAGAAGAAAAACTTTTCCCAATTGGCGATCAAAGAAAACTACAAAAATTTGAACAAACAAGTGAAAAAATAGTTTGAGTTTTAGTGATTGGGGTGTGTTTGGTCCGAAGGAAAATGTTTTCAATAGAAACACTTTTCTAGAAAATATTTTTCTTTCCTGGAAAATGAGTTCTTTTATCACTTATTTTTCCTTGTTTGGTTGGTGAGTGAAAAATTTTTTCGGAAAATATTTTCTACTGTTTGGTTAGAGAGTATAAAATATGTTTAGGAAAATAATCTGTTATGCTACTCTCCTCAATCAGCCTTTCCCAAAATCCTCATGTTTCGTAACGACTCGACCAGCCGTTTTGAGAATTAGCGTCAAGTTCGGTGGCTTAAGGTTTCGAGCAGCTTCGTATTATGTGTTATGACTTGCATGTGTGGTCGAGTTCGATTTTCAGATGATTCGGGATCAATTTGGAAAAAGGATTCTTGTTTTAGAAGCTCAAGCAGTAAGAGTTGATCAGAATTTGATTTTTGTGTAGACGACTCTGAAATGGCATTTTGATAATTCCAATAGCTTTGTATGATGATTTTGGACTTAGGCATGTATCCGGATTTGGATTTGGAGGTCTGTAGGATAAGTTGAAGAATTTTGGCGAAAATTGGAAAATCAAAGTTTTGGAAGGTTGAGAGGTTTGACGGGGAGTTGACTCGGATGATATTGGGTTCGGATTACGATTTCGAGAGTTGGATTAGCTCTGTTATGTAATTTGGGACATACATGCAAAATTTGAGGTCATTCCGGATTGATTTGATATGTTTCGGCATGAGTTTGGAAGTTGGAAGATTTGGAAATTCATAAGTTCGATTCGAGGTGCGATTCGTAGTTTCAACGTTGTTTGATATGATTTAAGGCCTTTAGCAGGTTCGTATTATATTTTGGGACTTATTGTTATGTTCGTACGGGGTCCCACGGGGCTTGGGTGAGTTTCAGATAGGTTTAGGTTGTGTTGCACTTGTTTTTAATGTTTCGACGTCGTTTTTTCAAGCATTTATGGTACCACATTAAGAAAATGAGCTACAAATTAAGTTTTTATTGAAACATTATATCTGTATTGCAATTACGAAGCCATAAAAAAAAGAATCGTCGGACATTGTATGAGAGAGTTATGTCCATTTTCGTGTCGGGAAAACTATTGGTTTCTGGTATAGTATCCCAGGGCTCGCAAATGCGAACATTTGATGGCATTTGCGACCTCTCCCCTGTTCCAGTTCGCATTTGCGAACATTTTATCACAATTGCGATATTTTCCAGCCCTGTTCTTGTTCGCAATTGCGGAGGATTTTTCGCTTTTACAAGGGTTCGCAAGTGCGAACCCTGGATCGCAAATGCGACATCTGTAGCTTATTTTCAGCTATGTGATTCGAGTTTTTGGGCACATGTTGTGAAAGTCATTTTATTGTGTTTGTATGTTTTGGCATACATGGTATTGTTGTGAGTATTGTCGAGATGTTCACGCGTGAGTTGTCCGTGCCATTGTTATTATTGATATTTGCACATGCGGCATGATAAGGCAGGCTATATATGTGGGTTTGCGCATGTGGTGAGACAAGGTGGGAATTTTATTGTGCGCGTGCGGCAAGACAATGGGGGCTATGTCGGGGAATGATTTGTGATGACTTGTGATCGCCTATGGGCATTGTCATTGTTGATATTTGTGTAGTGGTGTGCCTACCTTGTGTGAGTTATACCGTGTATATTGTGGGGTGATTGTTTCTTATGTGCCATTCATTGTCTCTGCTCTTACTTGTTGACTTGAATTGTAGTAGAACACTTGCACAAGCATACATGTAAACAAATCACTCATATTCATTTAGGAAGATGAATCCTGATGTTATTGACTATTTACATGTACTCCTGTGTACTTGCCTTTGCGGTGAGAGTTATTCTGTTGGCACGTGAGTTGTCCATGCAGTCATGAGTCATTGCTATTATTGGCACATGAGTGGTCCGTGCAGATATTAGATATTGTCACTCTCTTGGCACGTGGGTCGTCCATGCGATTATGAATTGTAACATGGGCACAAGATTCCAAGTGATTAGGGTTCATGAATTGGGACCCGTGAGCTGTGATTATGAGGTTTGGTACCTCGTGAAAATTCTTGAATAAATCTCGTGTGAAAGCGGTGGTTCTTATTGAGTTGTTACTTATTTTTCTTTATTTGGTCTCACCGGACTTAGACTGTGTTCAGCTTACTCTACAGCGTTGTTACCTGTTGTGCCTCGTTGCTAATTGTTGCTTTAGTTTCCTATTACAAGCATTGTTTTATTATTGTCAAGATGCCTAGCTTTATATTGATATTGTGCCTTGTTAGTTCTATATTTATACTTATTCAAGTTGTTAGGTCCAGTAGGTGTCTTGATTGTCCCTTGTCACTACTCCAGCGGGGTTAGTCTTGATACTTACTAGGTACCGCTATGGTATACATATGCTACGCTTTCTGCATATTTTTGTGCAGATCCAAGTATTTCGGAATTGCTTGATCAATAGCTAGTTGTTCGCGTTTTGATGATTCCAATAGCTTCTTATGGTGAGTTTGGACTTAGGCGTGCATCCGGATTTGGATTTGGAGGTCCGTAGGATAAGTTGAAGCATTTTGGCAAAAATTGGAAAGTCAAAGTTTTGAAAGGTTGAGAGGTTTGACCGAGAGTTGACTTGGTTGATATTGGGCTCGGATTGCGATTAATAGAGTTAGATTAGCTTCATTATTTCATTTAGGACTTGCACGAAAAATTTGAGGTCATTCCGGATTGATTTGATATGTTTCTGCATGAGTTTGGAAGTTGGAAGATTTGGAAATTCATAAGTTTGATTCGAGGTGCAGTTCGTAGTTTCGATGTTGTTTAATGTGATTTAAGGCCTCGAGCAGGTCCATATTATATTTTGGGATTTATTGGTATGTTCATACAGGGTCCCGAAGGGCTTGGGTGAGTTTCGGATAGGTTTAGGTTGTGTTGCGCTTGTTTTTTATGTTTCGACGCCGTTTCTTCAGGCATTTATGGTACCACATTAAGAAAATGAGCTTTAAATTCAATTTTTATTGAAGCATTAGATCCGTATTGCAATTATGGAGCTATAGCAAAAAGAATCGTCAAATTCAGACATTTTTATGAGAGAGTTATGACCATTTCTGTGCCGGGAAGACTGCTGGTTTCTAGTGTAGTATCCCAGGACTCGCAAATGCGAACATTTGATGGCATTTGCGACCTCTCCTCTGTTCCAGATTTCATTTGCGAACATTTTATCGCAATTGCGATATTTTCCAGTCATGTTCTTGTTCACAATTGCGAAGGCTTCTTCGCTTTTGGCGAACCCTGGATCGCAAATGCGACATCTGCAGCTTGTTTTCAGCTGTGTAATTCGGTTTTTTACTTCATTGTTTGATATTTTTGAACCTTAGGTCTGAGAGTGGGCGATTTTGAGAGAGAAATTTCATCTACAATCGTTGGATAAGTGCCTTTGTTCAATTTCTATGTATATTTCATGATTATATTTGAGTTTTAACATCAAAATAGTGAGAATCAAAGTGAAAAATTGGGAATTTTGTCTAAATTTTAAAAATATGAAATTTCATGATTTGAGAGTCGAATTGGACTCATACTTGAAAACAAATCACGTATTTGAACTCTTAGGGCTATGGTTAGTCGAAATCTACCCCTCAACTCGGTTTTTGACCTGGCGGGCCCGGGGTTGGCTTTTGTTGACTTTTTAGAAATTGTATTAAGATCATTGCTTTGTTAATTAAAAATTTTTTCTCTTGCATTGTTTGATGTATTTAAGTCGTCTTTGGCTAGATTGAGCAGAGCGGAGGTGAATTTGTGAAGGAAAAGCTAATTTGAGTATTGATCTAGCTTCTTTGAGGTAAGTATCTTGCCTAACTTTGTGGGGGGGGAGGGGGAGGGGGAACTACCCCTTAGGATTTGAGTCATTTGTGCTAATTGTGTCATGTGAAGGCCGTGTACATAAAGTGACGAGTACGTAATCGGGCTTAATTGTGGAAATTTGACCGTTTAGGGCTCTTAGATTCTTATGTTCATTAGATATGAAGTTCTTTTGTCATGTTAAATCCTCCATTTATTAAATCCACCCTTGCATGTCTTATTTGGAATTAATTGATTCATGTCTACCCTTATTTTCAATTAAACTCTTATGTGCCTTAACTGAAGTTGTTGCCTCTTTTATTGTCGTATTATCTCTTCCGTAATTGCTTAACCCTAATTGAAGTTATTATGATCTCTTCCGTAATTTCTTAACCCTAATTGAAGTTATCATTATCTCTTCCGTAATTGCTTAACTTCAATTGAAGTTATTAGTATCTCTTCCGTAATTGCTTAACCTTAATTGAAATTACTATTATCTCTTCCGTAATTGCTTAGCCTTAATTGAAGTTTATTATCCTTTTCATTGTTAACGTATTCTTGTATTCTTATTTGGGGTCATTGATTCATGCTATATCTCTTATCATCGAATCGTACTTTTGTGAAATCATTTTTACATATTATCTCTCCCTTGTTGAGACCATTATTCACTGTTGTGTCTTTCTTTGTGAGCCCATTCTTCCGTTTCTTTGTGTTTTGCAGTTCTTATGTTGATTTACTTGTCGTATTCTCGTGTTATGGTTGTTGTTGTTGTACTCAGTGTTATTGAGGCGAGGGCTATTCATGGTTATGGTATTGAAACTGTTTTGAAGAAATATTGTGGCATATAGGCACATGTTGTGAAAGTTATTATATTGTGTTGTTATATTTTTGCACACCTGATATTGTTGTGAGAATTGCCAGGGCGTTCGCACGTGAGTTGTATGTGCTATTGATATTTGCACATGCGGCATGATAAGGCGGGCTATATATGTGGGTTTGCGCATGTGGTGAGATAAGGTGAAAATATTATTGTGTGCGTGCGGCGAGACAAGGCAGGCATTTACTTTATTATTGCGCATGTGGCGAGACAAGGTGGGCTATGTCGTGGAATGATTTGTGATGACTTGTGATGGCATGGGGGCACGTGAGTCATTGTTATTGTTGGCACGTGAGTGATCCGTGCGGATTTTTATTGTCACTCTCTTGGCACGTGAGTAATCCGTGCGGTTATGAATTGTAATGTGGACACAAGATGCCAAGTGATTTGGGTTCATGAATTGGGATCGGTGAGATGTGATTATGAGGTTTGGTACCTCGTGAAAATTCTTCAATAAATCTGGCGTGAAAGCGGTGGTTCTTATTGAATTGTTACTTATTTTTCTTTATTTGGTCTCACCAGACTTAGACTGTGTTCAGCTTACTCTACAGCGTTGCTACCTATTATGCCTCGTTGCTAATTGTTGCTTTAGTTTCCTATTACAATCATTGTTTTATTATTGTCAAACATGCCTAGCTTTATATTGATATTGTCCCTGTTAGTTCTATATTTATACTTGTTCATGTTGCTTAGTCCAATAGGTGTCTTGACTGTCACTCGTCACTACTCTACCGGATTTAGTCTTTATATTTACTGGGTACCGCTGTGGTGCACTCATGCTATGCTTTCTGCACATTTTTGTGAAGATCCAGGTATTTTGGAATTGGTTGATCAATAGCTAGTTGCTCGGGTTTTGCTGTAAAGACTCAAGGTAAACCTGTTGTCACGTTCGCAGGCCTCGGCGTCAACTTTTGATATTGTACCTATATTGTTTATTTTTATTCCGAAACAGTTGTATATAGGGATTTTCTAGCAACTCAGTAGAGCTTATAACTTGTACTACCGGTTTTGGGATTGTAAGTTTTGTATAGAGATTTCTATTTCATATTTAACAATTGTTGGTTGAATTTTGCTATAAATTCAGTAAATGTTAGGCTTACCTAGTCTTAGAGACTAGGTGCTATCACGACATCCTACGGAGGAAAATTGGGGTCGTGACATGTTTTGGTACCCCCTCCCCCGAATCTATTTTCTTCAAGAATTTAATTATTCTTTTTAAATTCACACTAATCCAAAGGAACTAATGTGCTACTTTACTTTTTCACATAAGAACAATGTTGAAATTTGAGCTCGATAACTAAAAAAATATGTTATTTTGTTGGGAAAAAAGTATCATTTCTTCAACATGAAAAGAAATTTCTCATTTTGTTGAAATGAAAGAAAATACTTTTATTACATTATAAAAAGAATATACTCATTTTGTTGAAAGAGAAAAAAAAAGTACTCTATCTACAATATGAAAAGAAAGTACTCTTAATAATAGTTCTATTTAGAATTGTCACGACCCTAAAATGGACCCAGTCGTGATGGCGCCTATGTGAAACTAGGTCAGCCGACACAAACCCCCAAACCAACTAAACAGTTATAATAAGTCATTTAAGGACATTAATAAGCTAAAAATCCCAAAAATGTAGAGTAGAATAGAATAGTGCGAAAATAAACACAGCCCGACATCGGGGTGTCACCAGTCATGAGCATCTATAACTCGTCTAGGAATATGTAAAGACAACATAGTCTGATACAAAGCTAGTACAAAGCGAAGTGAAAATAGGAAGGAGAAGCATTGGGCTGTGAACGCCAAGCTGGAAGACAATCAGCACTTGTTAGCGTGACCCGAGACTCCTAGATCTGCACACAGGGTGTAGGGAGTAATGTGAGTACGCCAACTCAGTAAGTTAAAAGTAAATGAAAGCTGAGTAGTAAGAAAACACGTAAACCACATCAAAACGCTACAACAAATGCAGGATAATTCCAACATAGTACAGAAATCAATTACTTCGTAAATCATGCTCAGTTTCAGTAAAACCCTTTTTAAAACAACTTTCAATAGTTTCAAACGAGTGATAAAACAGTGAGTAAAAATGATAGAAACGTAAACAGCCCCTCGGGCAAAACATGTACCATAAACCGCCACTCGGGCATAATATCAACAGAACCAGCCCTTCGGGCTACCTCACAATCACTCGTAATCAGCCCCTCGAGCATAACATGAATCAGGAACCGTCCATCGAGCAAAACATGGATCAAGAACAGCCCCTCGGGCTATATCATATCACTCACACTGGGTACCCGCGCTCACTAGGGGTGTGCAGACTCCTAGAGGGGCTCCTACAGCCCAAGCGCAATAACAAGCCATCTCGTGGCATAATCAAACAGGCCCTCGGCCTCACAACAAGCCACCTCATAGCGTAAAAAATCAGGCCCTCGGCCTCATAATCATGAATCAATACCACACTGCTATAGCGCGTAGCCCGATACCATAATATTCGCATAACACAAGCCCTCGTCCTCACTCAGTCAAAAATCTCTCAAGCCACTCGGGCAACAGTAAAACATGATGCTCAGCCCAAAATATCATTTAAAATATCAAAACGGAGTAAATATGGCTGAGTTATGAAAATAGTAGAATACAGCATGACTGAGCACAAATATGAAGTCAAAACAGTGAGGAATAGTAGTAAAAATCCCCTAAGGGTCCCAAACAGTTGGCACGAGGCCCAAATATGGCATTCAGCCCAAAACATGATAATACTTTCCAAAACACAATAATATCAAACAAGTTTTAATAAAATACGTGACTTAACAGTCGTATGGGACGGGCTAAGTCACAATCCACAACGGTGCATGACCCCACGCTCGTCATCTAGCATGTGTGTCACCTTAAAGTAGCACAACAATATGAAATTTGGGGTTTCATACCCTCAGGACAATATTTACAATAATTACTTACCTCAATCCGGTTCAAACTCTAGCCCGCAATGCCTTTGCCTCTTGACTCGGCCTCAGAATGCTCCAAATCTAACAAAAAAGAGATTCATACCATCAAAATATGATAAGGAACAAAGCCCACTCGAAAATAACCAATTTACACCAAAAATTCCGAAATTGGCCAAACCTGACCCCCGGGCCCACATCTCGAAATCCGATAAAAATCACATCAATAGAATCCTTATCCTTCCACGAGTCCATACATACCAAGAACATCAAAATCGGACCTCAAATGGCCCTTCAATTCCCCAATTTATACTCTCCAATTTCAACCCTAATTCCACAATTTTAGGCTTTAAATTCAAGGGCAATAGGATATAGATACAACTACTGTTTCATGGCATTTTGAGCGAGCTTTTGGTTTTCTTTTCAATTCTTGAAACCCTTTATTGAGTATGTTGAGACTAGAAATGAATTAAGCTTGATACTGTTGTGTGATTAGAGGGGTTTTGAGTTTATTTGGGTATTTGCTGTGATTGTTGTTTCACACTTCATTCCGGACTGTGTTCAAGTGTGTTCTGGGCTGAACTGGTTGTGTTTGTAGCTGTTTGGAACTTCAAATTACTGCTGTGAACTGCTGTTATATTGCTGCTCGTATTACTGCTGCTGATTTTTCTTCTACTTTATTTCTGTTCCAATCCCAGGTACACATTCGAATCCACCATGATGTAGCTTTGAAATGGAGTTGATGATATAAAAGTGTTCATCAGATCCCTGTTTATTTGGATTTCAGCTGTATTTATGGTTAACATAGACAGTAACTGTTATGGGTTGCCTAGCTTAGTTTAGTTTTGTATTTTGCTGTTAAAACTTGGGCTGTGTAATTAGAACTGTAGTGGACTTTTGGACTATTGTTTGGAATGGTATTAGCTGTAGCATAATTTAGCTTGATTCTATTTAGTTTAAACTTTTAGAACTAAAAATAGTTTGAGCTGGAAATCAATATGGCTATCCGTTGTTTAACATATACATGAGAATAAGTGTCCTAGACTTAGCTAATGTGCGCATCTGAATTGTTATCGTTGAATTAACGTTAGGTCTCGTGAGTACTCAGATTCATGAAATTGGTTCGTTGAGTCTAGTAGTTTGCTTTAGTTAATAACTTCCCTTAGTTTGATCAACACCTTCAAATAAATACCTTCAGTTACTTGCATGCCCTAGTAGGAAGCTACAATCAAAACAATCACTACTAACTTGAATCAAGTAAATGAACTTGAGACGACTCAGGAATAATTGCTCAATTTGAATTGTTGCGTTAGGGTTTTTTGACTCAATATAGTTTTCAGTCTTTTAATAAGCAGCCCAGGTCCATCTATGATGGCCGTGTATATTTGGGTCTAGGCTGAAATCAGTGCATAACCCGTCACGGGCGTGGGCCTGAGCGTAACACTCTCTTCGTTGGGTTTATCTTAGAGCCCGATGGCTTTGGTGTAGATTTATTATGTGGTTTGCCTCAGTCCAGCAACAAACAAATTAGGACCTCTCTTTTATCGGTAGAGACAATAAAGGTAGAAAATCGTAGTCACTTTAGGATCGGCCTTAAAATAAAAAGATGAGCCTCGCCGAATAAAAAATGCAAAATTGCGGGGCCCACAATAATTGTGTATATTAAAATACTTAGATTTCGGGATGGGTCGTTTAGCGAATTTCACGGCCTTCCCCAAAATAATAACGCGTTAGTCTCTTTAGGCACGTATTTTAATAATATTACCTTCTTAAACTCGGGTGCATATTTATGTGACCCAAATCCAAATCTCAACAGAGTTGAAATGTGTCAATAACCACGGGTGCATTGATATGACGTGGTTCGAGATGTATTTCCACGATGTTACAATTTCGGTAAAAATAGTATTAGTAAAAGCGGTACGCAGTTAAAATTTGCACATAGGTTCAACATGTATTAAAATCAGATAAATAAGCCGAATATGTCAGTTGAGCGATCGTGCTAGAACCACAGAACTCGGAAATGCCTAACACCTTCTCCCGGGTTAACAGAATTCCTTACTCGGATTTCTAGTTCGCGGACTGTAATACAGAGTCAATCTTTTCCTCGATTCGGGATTCAACCGGTGACTTGGGATACCATAAATCTCCTAAGTGGCAACTCTGAATTAAATAATAAATTCCGTTTCGATTGTCCTTTAATTGGAAAAAACTCCCTTTTGCGCCCCTTTGCGGGCGCGGGTAAAAACGAGGCGTGACAATAACCAAAGTGCGAACTAAAAACAAATTAAAACAGAATGAAGAGTGATAAAACAGTGTTTAAAAGTGCCGCTCGACATGCACAATAATTAACTCTCACAATACATACTTCCAAGATCCGGAAACCCATAAATCACAAGCTAAGGATCACTATATAGTACTCTAACTCCAGAATATCTAACAAGGAAAAGAAATACAGAAGGGCAAATGTTTAAAAGCTAGAATAGAAAGGGACTCCTCGGTCTGCGGACGCAATAGATATACCTCGAAGTCGCTGGAGCAGTCGCCTCGCCTCAAGGGTGATAGGACTAAGTCGCAGTACCTGGATCTGCACATGAAAAATATGTGCAGAAGGGGCATGAGTACACCACAGCGGTACTCAGTAAGTGCCAAGCCTAACCTCGGTCGGGTGGTGACGAGGAAGGTCAGGGCCCTACAGATGTAAAATAAAAATATAAGGTATGATAGTATAAGATAAGCCGTACAGTTGAAAGCTAACAATACAAATATAATACAGGGAAACAAGGAATTCAATAACTGAAATAGAGGCAAAACAATTACAAGAAAATAACCGGGGGATCTCTCAGTATCCCGAGGATCTCTTAGTACCCTCAATATATGCCAAGGATCTCTTGGTATCCCAAGGATCTCTCGGTATCCTCAATGTATGCTAGGGATCTCTTGGTATCCCGAGAATCTCTTGATATCCTCAATGTATGATAGAGATCTCTTGGTATCCCGAGGATCCCTTGGTATCCTCAATGTATGATAGGGATCTCTTAGTATCCTGAGGATCTCTTGGTATCCTCAATGTATGATAGGGATCTCTTGGTATCCTCAATGTATGATAGGGATCTCTTGGTATCCCGAGGATATCTTGGTATTCTCAATATACGTGTTAGGGATCTCTTGGTCCCGCACTTCAGTTCAAATTGTAAATGCGTACAGTGGATCTCCCAAGATGTCGTCCCGTAGTCCCAAAGTAAAACACACTACAATGGCACAAGGAATATTCAAATAAACTCAACTTCATAACAAGGTGACACAAACAAATCTAACCTAGCATGCTTCATGTAATACAAATAAGGCAGTTAAAGCAAATAAAACAATTAAGTCCATTAGACATGCTTCTCTAACTAACAGCAGGTTTAAAAGTGCAAGTAGAATAAATAGAAAGGGAAAGCACAATTAAAGTTACTTAATGAAAAACGGATTTTCAACAATTAGCACAAGTACGCACTCTTCACCTCACGTACAAGGCATTTCAATTATCACTATACCAATCCTAAGGGGAAAGTCCCCCACACAAGGTTAGACAAGTCACTTACCTCGTACTCAATAATCAATCCGAAACCACGCTCTTGCCAGGAGTACTCGACTCCAAATGACCTAAATCTATTCTATTCAATTTTATAACGTAAATAACACTTCAACTAACTGATTCTATAAAGAAATTCTAAGCTAATATGCGAAATTAGGTAAAATGACCAAAATGCCCCTCAGTCCCACGTCTCGAAATCAGGTAAAATTTATATTTTCAGAAACCTTGTACTCTCACGAGTCTATACATAATAAGAACACTAAAATCGGAGTTCAATTGACCCCTCAAATACCCATGTTAAGGTCTCTTAATCCCAAGCCCTAATTACCCATTTTTCCAAATTTTTCACCACCAATTAGGTCTTTAATCACATATAAACGAGTTATGAAGTCAAAATATTACCTCCAAGTGATTCCCCTTGAATCCCTCTTCAATCCTCTTCAAAAAAGCTTCAAAATCGCCTACAAATGGAGGAACTTAGGCTCAAAATCGCGGAATAGGCCTTTTAAATCATTCTGCCCAGGCATTTAAATCATTCTTCGCGAACGCGGTCAAAGCCTCGCGTTCGCAAAGCACAAATTGACGTTGACCATTTTTCTTTCTTCACGAACGCGTCCCCTTCTTTACGAACACGAAGGCTCAGCTTCCCAGCCCATCGCGAACGCGACTCCCTTCTCGCGAACACGTAGTTCAACGACCCCAGCCCTTCGTGAATGCGGGACCTCCCTCTCGAGCGCGAAGGCCAAACCTTTAGCTCCACATCCTAACCCTTCGCGAACGCGATGCACAACTAGTCTGCAACACACACAACAGTTTTCTGCAACTTCAAACATCATGAAATGGTCCGATTGACCACCCAAAACTCACTCGAGGCCCCCCGGGACCTCAACCAAACCTGCCAACCGATCCTAAAATATCATTCAAACTTGTTCCAACCTTCTGAACGCTCAAAACAATATCAAAACACCTATTTTTCATCGGATTCAAGCCTAAGAATTCCAAAAACTCTAAAAATACGCTTTTGATCAAAAAGTCTATCAACCTCGTCCGAATGACCTAAATTTTGCACACACGACACATTAAATACTATGGAGCTACTCCAACTTCCGAAATTCTATTCTGACCCTCGGATCAAAATATCACTATCGAACCGGAAACTTCAAAAATTCAACTTTTGGCATTTCAAGCCTAAATTAGCTACAGACCTCCAAAACACAATCCGAACACGCCCCTAAGCCTGAAATCACCCAACGGAGCTAACGGAACTATCAGATCTCCATTCCAAGGCCGTCTTCACACTGTTCCGACTACAGTCAACTTTCCGACACTTAAGCTCTCATTTAGGGACTAAGTGTCTCAAAACTCTCCGAAACTCAAAACCGAACATCTTGGCAAATCAAAATAGCAGAAATAAACTTGGGGAAAACAGTTAAAAGGGGACCGGGGCGTAAATTCTTAAAACGACCGGCCGGGTCATCACACAATATCACTAATGATTCTGCAAACATAAAGATCTAAAAGTGAAATGTCAGATCATCTTTTTACTCTTTGAAAATAATATTTATGGTGAATAAAATTATAATTATGATTAAATTTTTAACTAATAGTAAGAATCTTAATAAACATAAAATAAATTATTTGTTATGTTATACACCAAATAATAAAATCTTTCAATTAATTATTCAGCAAGAGAATACAATTTAATTATTTTTTAAATTCATCATATGAGTAAAATTATTTTTCAATTTAAAAAAAAATCTTAAGGTACATAACTTTATTTCATAAAAAGAGCGTTATAGATTAAAAATTAGATCACAAACTAAAAAATATTAGTATAGTATTAAGAATCAAACATAGGAATGTCAATGGGGCGGGGCGGATTTTGTTTGATGCGGGGCGTGGCGGGGCGTGGCGTGCAGGTTTACTCTTATGCGGGTGCGGGGCGGGTTAAAATAATTTTTAAAATTTTTAAAATGGGGCGGGGCGGATTGCGGATTTAATACGGGTTGAATGTGGGGCAACTTTGAATTTTATCTTTTTACTGGGGTTGTAAAAAAAAAGGAACCTAGATTTGTAAGCATATATTCTAATTTATACTAAATGAAAGTTGGAGACTTTATAAAAGTTGTATCCATTTAGCGATATGACTACTGAGCTATATTATTTGTTGTTGGCTATAAACTAAGACTAAAATAACGCGATACTTATTTGAATGTTTCGTATGAGGCAACTTGAACTGCTTTTCTTTTACATTAACTTTTTTCAACTTTAAACTGCATATTTCAGTTCTTTCAATGATATTTTGTTAATAAATTTCTATCTAATGCTTAATCGTCACGTGCGGAAGATGCTTCTTATCAGTGGGAAGTTTAGTGCACTATACTTTTCTGAGCATTCGACTTTCTAATGTAGAATAGTTAATATATAATTAATGTCTTTTCACTGACCTTTCTTTTTAAACTAGTTTGTTTTAGAAAAAAATTAAAGAAAAAAAAAATTAAGCAAGGCGGGGCGGGTTAAAAACTAAAAAAATTACTATGCGGGGCGAGGTGGGGCAGGTTGAAATTTTTGTGAGTTTTGCCAAACCCGCCCTGCACCCGCCCCACCCCATTACCATCCCTAATCAAACGGCCACACAATTGTCTGTTGAAGCATAATCAAAGCTAAATTCTGAACAAGAACAAACTTTCAAGACTATATTATAAAGAGTCGACTCTGGTATAGCGGGATTATCCTTTGTAGATGTCTCCGACGGAATCGAAATAATATTTCTATGTCATGCATTACTTGAAAATGTCAATCAAGAGGCATGATACTGTTAGTAAAATAACAAATGGTGTACCAACAACAATTTTATTATGAGGTCACTCACTTTAGATTCGATATACCTTTTCAAACAATTGAAATAACCATCACAAATATATCAAAGCAGAGCAAATGTTGCTAAATTTATAAGAAAAACAAAATTGATATTATGGGATGAAGCGCTTATGGCTAAGTGTCAAAAATCGAAACAAATTGCTTTGAATTCTAGAGATATATATTGAATATCAATGAAGTGCTTGGTGAAAAATTAATTATTTGGAAGGTGATTTTTGTCAAGTACTACAATAATTCCAAAATCGACGAAAGCAGGGACTATAAACTAGCTTGTCATACTTATGCCCTCAAATGAAAAAAAGTCAACTAATAAAAAATATAAAGTAAGAACAGATCTAGTTTTCGGTGACTTCTTGATTCGTGTCGGAAACAAAGAAGAGCATCTAACAAAAGATGATTATATAACAATAATGCATTTAATAAGGGAAATATTTCTATCATTATATTAAAACATACTTTGTGAAAATTGCATGATAAAAATTAAAGGTATCTTAATTAGCAAAAATGAATATATTGATCAACTAAATAAAAGGGTAATTAAGAAATTTTATGGTAAAAATAAAATATTTTTCAGTTTTTGACTTAGCGGAAGACGATACCAACAATTACTACCATGAAGAATACTTAAATACTTTAATACCAAATGGCTTTCTACCACACATGTTTGTTGTCAAGTTTATTAATTCTTACTTATGTTACTGTCACTCTATATATAATATACTAAGTTAAAATTGATCTTCTGTTGCATATATATTGATTAAAAAAAATATGTCCGTCATGCTACTGAAAAAGTTAGATCCGCCGAATAGCTCATGTAATAGTATAAAGATGGTATATAGAAGTTTTGACAATAACGTCATACATGTAAAAAATTATGATACTGGTCAATGTACTTCTAAGTATATTTTTATCCCCGAATTCAACTTTCGTCTTCCGAAACTAAAGAATATCCTTTTAAATTTGTATGAAAATAATTTTAGATATATTTATATTTTGCAATTATAATAAATAAAGCACAAGAAAAAATATACTAAATATTAGGCTATATTTATTGCAATATGTTTTCTTGCACGAATAACTATTGTGAGCACGTGATTTTTGCCCTATATGAATTATTCCAACAAATTCAAAAGAAATAAAATTTTCCCATTGTTTGCAATTTCATGGATTTTTGTAGCATTTTTTTTGATTAATTGCATGCATTTGTCTGTGCACGTTTATTTTATTCATGAAAATATAAAAAATACATTGCATTTGCATTTAGGATTCAATTTTGCATTTTTCAATTAATTAGTAGTTTAGTTGTGTTACAAAATAGGAAAATCACAAAGATAACTCATTTTTGCATTTTTAACTTTTAATTTTGAAATTTTTAGTTTTTTTGGTAATTTAGGATTTAGTTAATTATTGAAAATACTGTGTTGAGTAATTAGCTTAATTTGGTAATTTAATTTAGCTCAAGAGTTGATTTAGGATTTAAATTAATTAAAAAAGAAAAAAAGAAAAAAAAGGAAAATTGAATGTGGAAAAGGACAAGAAAAGAAGGGCTGTTTTGGGCCAAATTGTAACGGCCCAAGTAAATTCCCCCTCCCAAAACCCGCTCGAGTCCAGGCCAAAACTTGTCCAAACCCAGTCCCCCTACCACTTAATCAAACGACCTCGTTCCTGACCCAAACGACACATTTTGAAGCCCTTTGATCTGGGCCGTTGTTTTTGATTAATCAGACGGCTGAGAACTAGGGTCTTCTTGGTATATATATGTCCGAACGCCATTACCCCCATCTCGTCTCTTTCAGAGACCGATCCCCAACGAACCCTAACTGAGCCGCCTCAAAATTCCACCGCCTTCCCCTGGCGGCGCCACCGTGAACCGCTACCAAACTTACACCAGATGCCTTCCTCCATCTCCACATCCCAAATCCGCACCCCTCTTCCCTCAAATCGGTCCCCAACTGTTCAAATCTCAAATCGAAGTCTCAAACCCTAACCGCCGCCCTAGAATTCCCAACCCCCTGCATGGCGGCGCCGAGCCCTTTCCCTACCAAATCAACACCAAGTGACCACCAGTCCCTCCCCATCTCAAATCCCATGTTGGTTTCTTTCGAATATCCCTGAAAGCCCCTGAATCTTGGAATCAAGTTTAGCCCTAAAGTTCCGGTTTTATACAACTGAATTTCTTGGTGAAGTTTTTGTTCATTTTGAGGTTATTCATGTATTTTTGATGAGAAAATACATGTTTAATCTCAAATTGAGCCGAGATTGGAGAAATTCGGAGGCTGTTCCCTTTCTTCTTCTGTTCAAATCATGTTAGGTATTTTTCTTCTTTATCTTTTGTTCAGTATTCTTTCTGTTCTACTCCTCCATTCCTTCTTTTATTTTATTGTATTGTTTGACCCTTTTGTGTTCGTTCAGAGAGTCATTTATTCATGCCTGGTTAATTTAGGGTTCTTGCTTAGTTAATTAGTTCGCCTAGCAATTGGGTTAGTTCCCTTTCGTCATTTAGCACTAATATAGGTTAGGTTCTAGTTATGAGGTTTATGACAGTACTTGTATTGTTTTTTCTTTTCTCTTTCAGAAGCTTATAGAATTAGGGATTTGATTTGGAGCCTCAATTCATTACTAATCCGTTTGGCAATTGAGCCCATTCAATTTGGCTTGTATTTTTGGGTCGAACTTGACCCGTTTGGTTTGTGTTTGAAGTAATTCTCAGAATTGGGAGGGTAGTCTAGGTATTTTCGGGAGGGAATCTTTTCTGTAACTAACTAGAAGCTTCCAGGGAAAGGGGGAAGGGGGAAGAGGGGGGGTAGCTCAGTAATTGGTTTTAATTGAGGGTGTTAAATGAACAAAAGAAAATTTGGAAAAGGGCCTGAGGGGTAAGAATCAAATTCAGAAAGTTGCCCTACCTGCCTTGCATATAAAGGCAGGCTTTCTTGCCTTTGAAGGCAGAGATTTAAGAACTGAAAAAATTCCAGAAAATTTCAGACGGCCAAATATTGAGAATTACTGTTTCATTGAGTTTAAACTTGAACTTTGAGGTCTCTTTGAATTTCTGGAGCAAATCTTCTGAATTAAAATGGATTGATCTTGTGGTTTGAGAAAAGTTTTGGAGTCAAGCTGTGTTGAGAAGCACTATTTCGTTGGTTTAAGTTGGTTGCCTTGCTCGGTTAATTGAACCTGTTGAATCACTGCTACTGTTGTTTTTATACTGTGGCTGGTTTCCTCTTGGACCTCAAATCTTGTTTCTGATTCTGTTTCTGTTACATTCAGGTACCTGCTCTTGAAACTCTATACTTTGTGAAGTTTTCCTTGAAGAATGAAATAAGAAGCAGAAGTTTTAAAGCACAACATTAATGTTTTGTTGATTCAGTCATGTTAATTTTGATTTTTTTACCTAATGAGTTATATTGTCTAATTGAGTTTCTAGTTAGTATAGATAAGTTTCATTACTGTACCTAATTTGGAATTGTCATGAAAAATGGAAAAACAGCTTGTTGGTTCAAATCAGTAGTTTAGGCTTTGTATTTCATCAGTTAAATCCTGGACTACACTAGGCATTCTCTATCATGTAATTCATTTAATTTGTTGGCAAATGCTTGTGGTGTTTGGATGTTGCAATGTTCATGTAAGGGTACAGTTGAATGCTCCTTTTAAGATGGTTTGGTTTGCTTCAGGGGGTAAAATCATGCATTAATTTACTGTTGAAGGGCATGTGAATGTGTCAAACTTTAGAAATGGAGTGGAAATTGGGGTGCTCATTTAGTCGACTTAAGGGTAAATATCAGAAAAGGTATCATGATTAGCTAGTTAATGTCTCAGTAGTTGTCAATTAATATTATTTCAATGATTAGCATGTGAACGTATTTAAACAAAGAATTGGTTGAATTAGTTGTCAGTTTAATGCCGATCAGTGTTTCAATAGATAATAATTTTCAGTTTAATTTTGTGGTTAATCAGTGTCGATTCTGCAGGATAGATTGAGGTTTTTGTGTTGGGTAAGACTCGATATTGAGTCTTGAATTCCAGTTTTGGTCTTGCAAGTCTTAGGTTCATAAAGCCTTAGATTTTGGGCCATTTTCGAGATAAGATGGTGCATTGATGCATTGGGCTTATCCGCCAAGCCCAATAGCTCATATTAATTGTTGTTGGACAATTTCTGCGTAACAGAGTTGATTCAAAATGTGCTAGAATAAAATTGGAGGCTCAAGTTGGTTAATTTGTTTTAATCAGTAGAAAATCAGAAACAAGGATGTAATTCAATTTTATGTTTCCATACAGTGTTCTATTGAATTGGTAATGCAAATGTTTGGTTACGGAGATTGGGCCTACGGGTGGCCCAATTTGCCTAAAAGGCATCTAGTTTGGACGTTCGTGTCTTCACAAATCAAGGGGGCTCACTTTGGGCCCGAATCTGGACTCCTCCTGTGTTTAATTGATTAGGTCCATCAATTAGTGAATGCGAGCCATACTAGATAATAATAGTTCATGGCCCTCATTTTTAATTAGACTTTGCTTTAATCCTTAGAATTCGAGGCGCGCCATTTAGCAAATTCCATGGCCCTCGCAAAGTGCAAACGCGTAATTGCTTAGGCGCGTATTCTAATAATCTACTTTCCTAAACTCGGGTGCACATTTATGTGACCCAAATCCAAATCTCAATGATGTTAAAATATGTCAAAAATCACGGGCGCATTTATATGACGTGATTCAAGGCGTGTTTTAATAACGTTGCAATTTCTCACTAAAAATGGATAAAAGCGGAGAAAGTCAAAATTTGCACATAGGTTCATAATTGTTTAAAATCAGATAATTAAGCCGAATATAACAGTTGAGCGACCGTGCTAGAACCACGGGACTCGGGAATGCCTAACACCTTCTCCCGGGTTAACAGAATTCTTTACTCGGATTTTTGGTTCGCGGACTGTTAAACAGAGTCAATCTTTTCCTCGATTCGGGGTTTGAAATCGGTGACTTGGGACACCATAAATTATCCTAAGTGGCGACTCTAAATTTAATAAATAAATAATCTCGTTTTGTTTGTCACTTTAAATTGGAAAAACTCCCTTATACCTGCCCCCGGGTGTTAAAAAGGAGGTGTGACAGCTCTGACGACTCTGTTGGGGAATGAACCTAGAATCTCTGGTTCAGGGTTCAAGAATTTGAGCTTAGATGAATTGTTATATTTGGTTTTATCTGTTATCTGATTTTATTACATGTTTTGGGCCTAATGTGCTAAGTGATGCTTTTACCGCTTTGATATTATCTGAACTGCATATAAACTGTTACGAAACCCTTCTCTTCTCATCTTCGGGGATGTGCTCGCTGGTCGAGACTCCCTATTATGTTAGTGTCATACGTTGAAATAAGAAAGAGGCTCGGACAAGTTACTTAATCGGATGGCCTTTTGGTTCCCGATACGTAGCCCCCTCATCGGATTAAGTTGTCCGCTCGGGTACACAGTCTAGAACATATACCTAGGTTTTGAACCTAGAATAACTCAGCCTCATGCCGGATCCCTAGTCAGAACGTTTGTTTTGCATCATGTGCATTTTGACTTTTGAGATTCAACACAGGGGTTGGGTCTGTCTAGGACAGGTGTACCCGAAATGTAAAGATCATTATGATGCATTTTATTTGCTACTTGTGTATTCATTTGCTTCGGATTTGCATGTTGACCGGCTTATAAGGAAAAATTAGAAGGGTTAATGAGATGGTTGAGAGGGATAAGTGTCTGTTTTGAAAAACCAATGTGTCAAACATACCGAAACTCTACCGAAATTTTGAAAAAATAGAGAATTTTGTAGTTTTCAAAGAAAAGAAAAAAGAGGAAAATCTTTGTGTTTTAGAAAGGAAAAATAGTTGGTTTTATTTTGACAAATTTGCCCAAACTACGCCAGTTTGATTCCCACCGGATGTGGGATACGTAGGCAACCCCCATCGGGTCCAACTTCCTTTTTGCAAAAATAGCCCAAAAGAACAAATAATTTACTTTTGTTTGCAAATAATTAGGGTGACGTCATTCTTGTCAGAAATAGCCGAATGTCCCTAAAAGGGCGCCGGAAGGTTGTTTTTGCAAGAACAGCCACCTGTGGTCATTTTCTTCAAGGTTTTCACCTGTTAGCCAACACAGCCTTAAAATCTTCGACTCTGAGGTGCTGAAGGGCCGTATTTGCAAAACCGGATTTTATTTTTAAATGAAAAAGTGTCAATTTGTTTTTGAGTCAATTGAATCGTGATTTTTGCTTAACCACCCTAATAAATGTGCAGAATGAGCACAAGTCGGAATTTGCCAATAATAGTCGTGAACAAGATCCCTTTGGAGTTGCATGTAGTGGGATGATTTGGGTAAATCGGGACAAGACACGGTCAATCAATACTTGGGAGGCCTCACTGGGTTGTTGAAGATTAATCCTAGGGGAGACATCATAAAGGCGTTGGTTACATTTTGGGACCCGGCCCATAATGTATTTCATTTCTCAGATTTTGAACTTACCCCAACATTGGAAGAAATAGCCGGATATATTGGGAATCCCAAAGTTCCCCTGCGACACCAGTACCTGATTGCTCCAAGGGCCGTAGCCGTCCACAGGTTCTTAGACTTTTTGAAAATAAGCAGGGGGTCCACAACCTAGACCTGACAACTAGTTTTTGTACTTTGCAGTTTATATACAACAGATATGGTCATGTAGGAGGGTTCAACAAGTCGGAAAATAAAATCTGCAGCAAAGGAAACCGCCTAAAATGGGAAGAACACATGTGTTTCGCATTCATGGTGGTCTTCTTGGGACTTTTGGTGTTTCCTAGAAAAGATGGGAATATTGACATATGAATAGCCGGAGTTGTCAGCACTTTGCTTACTCAGGCCAACAACACCCTCGTACCCATGATAGTAGCTGAAATCTTCCGCGCTCTCACAGCCTGCAAAGCCGGAGGAGACTTTTTTGAGGGGTGCAACGTGTTGTTGATGATCGAGCACTTATGCCATCGTCCTCAATTTATGAGCTATAGGTCGACAAAAAAGACATGCGTAGAAGAATTTTACACAAGGGTTAACGGGATCAGCCTGCCAGAGGGGGCCACAGAGTGGGAAGCGTGCCTCCATTCCATTACTGCAAACCAAATAGAGTGGACGTTTGGATGGCTGTCTGTGGATGAGGTCATATACATGCTAGCCACCGAGCCTCATTTCCTCTTGATGGGACTCAGGAGTATCCAGCCTTATGCTCCATATCGGGTTTTGAGGCAGCTGGGAAGATGCCAGATAGTTCCGAGAGATGAAGATCTTAGTGCCCAAGTAGTCGAGATCGGACTTAACGGTCAATTTCATGAAGCACCAGTCCGCCAAATATGGAGCGAATGTCGATACTTAACATCCAATACCTGTGTGCGTGATCGATCTAAAGGTGAGGTTTCACCAGGGTACCTTGCTTGGTATAGGGGAGAAATTGAGTTAGGAAGGCCGGCTAAAAAACCCCATCTTCAGGAATTCATCGAGGCATCACAGGATAGGGGTGGGCATCGGTCGGTTCGGTTCGGTTTTGAACATTATCGGTTTTGCCTATCGGTTATCGGTTTACAAATATCATAACCCGATAACCAAACCGATAAGATATTGGTCATCGGTTATCGGTTAATCGGTTATATATCGTTATCAGTTTACCCAATAAGATAAAACAACTAAAAAAATTTGCAATATATAAAACAAAGAAATCAAACTGCCAGAACGTGTAAACTGCCAACTTTTGTTGTTTCTTAACAAAAGCACGCTCCCACTTCTGTGCAGTATCTACTGATGTCTGGCGGAGAACTGGTGGTGAGTCTTGCGTCTTGACTCTTGGGGGCTGCGACGGAAACAAGAATGAGAACTGAGAGACAAAGGACTGAAGACTGAAGAGTGAAGAGGGAATTAGGAAAATAAATAATCCTAGTATATACTTAAGGGTAAATTAGTAAATTACATCATTCTTTGGGTTATCGGTTTTTACCCAATAACAAAAATGCAAACCGAGCCCGAACCGATAACCCAATAAAAAAAAATTTAACCCGTTACCGAACCGTTAACCCAATAATCCAATAACCCAATACCGATAACCCAATAAAGAATTAACGGTTCGGGTTATCGGTTTTACCCGATATATGCCCACCCCTATCACAGGAACAATGGGACTGGTTAGCCAAAGAAAGCGAGTATAGGGCTACCATAAGCAAATTGGAAAAACAAGTCAGGGACCTTCAGTTTGAAAATAGCTTGCAAGCCACTGTGGGCGAAGGAGAAAAGAAAAAGCTAGCCATAGAAAATGAGGCCCTTCGAGCCCAGATTCAGAAAATGAAAATAGCTGCAGAAAACCCAGCCCGAAGTGCCAAAGATGAGAAACTCATAGCTAACTTGAGGCAAAAAGTGAGTGATTATAGTTTTGATTTGAACAAAGCAGAAAGTGCACTAGCCAAGGCTCGAAAACAGTTGGCTAAAAATGCAAATGAATGAGCACGCCTGGTTAAGCAGTTGAAAGAAAAGTACGATGATGAGGTCGCGGGATTAAAGAAAAGGGTTATCACCACGGAAAAAAAATGATCAAACAGGCTAAAAACTTCAAAATTGAAAGAGAGCATTGTTATACAGCATTAGCACAATTAGAAATAAATTTGCAACAACTTTAGGAGCAGAATCAAGCGTCCGAGCAAACTTTGGAGGCCAGGGCCCAGCAGATTGGGCATTTGTTACAAGAAAAAGGTGTCATAAGAGAGAGAATTAGAAACATCGCCGATTACATCGTTATGAAGTGCCAAATCTGTGAGGATATGACTCGCACTACCCTCTTCGCGGCAGTGATGCCATTCGTTAAGTAGATAATGAGTGACTTGGAACGACTTCAAAGGGATCTTGCATATAGGCCCGCGACGAGACCGAATGATATCCCGCGGGCACCAGGAGCATTGATGTACTCACGATTTTTCATTTGAGTCTGTATTTCCTTTTTCGATGGAGTCTGTCAGTTGTGTTGAGTTTGTATTTTCCTTCTACTGGAGTCTGTCGTTTGTTGTCGAGTCTGCATTTTCTTCTATCGGAGTATGATAGTTTATTTTTGGAGTTTGTATTTCATCTTTTCATCAGCTTCTATTAGTTTCTCTGGGAGTCTGTTAGTATTGAGTCTTTGTAATCAAAGCGTTTGCTTTTTATGAAATTAAAAATCTCAAAAATTGTTTTGTTATTTGCTTTCACACTTATCTCCCAGAACTACGCTCGGTCTGATTCATGCGGGGTCATGATACATAGGCAGTCTCCATAGGATTCGACCATAACCAAAAGAGAAAAAGAAAGAAGAAGTAAAAAAAGAGAGGAAAACAAGAAAAAAAAGAAGAAAAAAAGAAGAAGGAAAGAAAAGAGAGAAAAATAATAGGAAGAAGCAATGGCAAAACAAGAGAGAAATGAGTGGATAAAAACAAAAGAAAAGGCCAGAATGGAAAAAGAGAAGAAAGAAGTTACAAATGGAAAAGTCGGGATGACGCAAGCAGCCGATCAAATGCATAATAGAAACGGTTAACTGCTTAGGTGCATTCATTCCCCAAATGTGTGGTTATTAATTTGTTAAAGCCCTAACCACTAACAAGGTTGTTGTTGATGCATTGAGTTCAGGCAGGTGGTTAGTTGATTGGCATTCTGGAAACTCACTCATACAACACCCGATCAAAAGACAGGCTGAATATGGCCAACCAAGAACCGGAGACAAGTATTGTTGAACCGTCAAAAGAGGTGGAAGAACTAGATGTTAATGCAACGAAGGAAGAGATGTATAAGTTAAAGCAGCAGATGGCTGAAATGTACCAAGCCTGGGCCAAGGGGCATCCACCACCGGTTTATCCCGCCAACCCTGCCTATCCCACCATCGGCCCAACCTCAGGATCCTCCCACTGTGAACTCATCTCTAGCCTTTCCCCTCTACCAACAATGCTATGGTGCCACTTCCCATACTTCTCAAGCTCCACCACCCAAACAAGTCCCATACCCTCCCCCACCAATCACACCTGTTTTTGTGGCACCTCCACCTTCTACATTACACCGATCTTCTAGTGAACCTCTGTTCCAAACTCACGACAACCAGTACTATCCCCCTGAACCCACCTTCAAAGTTCCAGAACCATATTCTTACACCCCTCATCTTGATCTCCCGGCAGAGACCGAGAAGCCACCCAACAATTCCGAGCATGAAGAGATGATCAAAAAGGTCAAAAGCTTAGAACAATCGTTAAGAGATATGAGGGGGTTGTGAGGTCAAGTAAGTGTGGCCTATAAAGATTTATGTTTGTTCCCAGATGTTCAGTTGCCAGCAGGGTTCAAAATGCCCAAGTTTGATCTGTACGACGGGCATGGTGATCCAGTAGCACACTTAAGAGGATTTTGTAGCAAGATGAGAGGAGCAGGTGGAAGAGATGAATTGCTGATGGCATATTTCAGCCAAAGTTTGAGTGGATCGGCATTAGAATGGTATACCAGATAAGATCGCAGCAGGTGGTACACATGGGACGATTTGGCCCAAGCCTTTGCCTGCCATTTTCAGTACAATCTCGAAATTATCCCAGATTGTCTGTCATTAACAAAGATTGAGAAGAAGCCCGGTGAGAGTTTCAGGGAATATGGATTCTGTTGGAGAGAGCAAGCCGGGAGGGTTGACCCTCCGATGAAAGAAAGTGAGATGGTTGATTATTTCTTGCAGGCTTTGGAACCCACTTATTTTGGTCACTTGGTGTCAGCAGTGGGCAAGTCTTTTAATGAAGTTGTAAAAATGGGAGGCATGGTTTAGGAGGGACTCAAGTCTAACAAGATCATGAGTTATTCAGCAATCAAAGCGACCACCCAGGCCATCCAAAACGGTAATGGAGGTGTACTCGAGAAAAAGAAGAAAGAGGACGTTGCGACAATTGAGTTGGGAGCTTGGGTCGGTTCCAGGAACCTTCCACGTTACTACAACCCGCCTCGACCCTACCACCAAACTTACCCCCACACTCCATATAGCCCACCGTAACACTACTACCCACCGCCAGATCCCCATTTTTACGTTCATCACGCACAAACCTATACCCAACCTTCTGCTCACGCACAATGGCGTACGCCAACCCCACAAAGTCCATATCTAGCTCCACAAAATGCCCATCCACACCCAAGAGCCTACAAACATCCCCCTAGAATAGGTTTTCGGCCAAATCAAGCCTTTAAGAATGAGAGGTTACAGAAGCAGAAGACTTTCACTCCATTGGGAGAATCATATACTAGTCTATTCCACCGGCTGAGACAGTTGGGTATGTTAAATCCGATCGAGGCTAAACTGCCGAATCCCCCTTCCAGAAATCTTGACCGCTCGGTAAGTAGTGAGTATTGTTCAGGGACCCCGGGTCACGATATAGAGAAATGCTGGAAATTGAAAACAGCTATTCAAGAGCTCATTGATACTAATCGGATTGAGGTCCAAGCCCCAGAGGCACCCAACATCAACCAAAACTCATTGCCGGCCCATCATAAGACTAATATGATTGAGATAGTTCATAAGGGAGGGGAGCCTAAGAAGCCTTCGCAAAGCGTCATGATGATTCAGGCTAGTGAAGCCAAGCCGTTCGAAAAGTCAACAAATGAGAAGTTTGTGATCAAGTTGAACAGGGCAATTAATGAACCATCTGTGGAGGTCAAGAAGGGGTCCTCAAGTGACGTTGCAAGAAAACATGAAAGAGAAAAAGTGGTTGTGCCAGGAGTGACGAACAAGCCTGTGGTAATTGTGAAGGGCGTCCGCACAGATCCTGTCGTTATCAAACCGGTAACTCAATTACCGATAGTCAACAGCAAGACAGTCCCATGGAATTATGAACGAGTGATAGTAACTTACAAGAGGAAAGAGGTTAAAGAAGAAGTGTGTGAGACCTATGGTTTGACTCGATCGGGGAGATGCTTCGCCCCCGAAGAGTTGAGAAAAGCCAAGACATCAAAAGATAACCCAGTGTTGGTGAAGAAACAAGTGACTGAGGAAGAAGCAGAAGAATTTCTGAGAAAGATGAAAGTACATGACTATTCCATTGTGGAGCAGTTAAGGAAGACACCAGCTCAGATCTCGCTCTTGTCATTATTGATCCATTCAGACGAACACCGTCGGGCTTTGATGAAGATCTTGAACGAAGCCCACGTTCCTGGAAAAATCTCAGTAAACCACTTGGAAAAGATAGCTAACAAGATATTTGAGGTAAACAGAGTCAATTTTTCTGATGATGAGTTGCCCATGGAGGGTACCGAGCATAATAGAGCCCTCTATCTAATGGTGAAATGTGAAGACTCCGTGGTTACTCGGGTACTGGTTGACAACGGTTCCAGTGCAAATATTTGCCCTCTTTCCATTCTGAACAAGTTGAAGGTGGATGGTGAAAGAATTCATAAGAATAGTATCTGCGTTCGGGGATTCGGCGGAGGAGGGAAAGATTCGGTCGGGGATATAGTGCTCGAGCTTACAATAGGGCCAGTTGAATTTACTATTGTATTCCAGGTGCTCAATGTGTCTGTTTCTTACAATCTGTTGTTAGGTCGACCCTGGATTCATGCTGCCAAAGCGGTCCCGTCCACTCTGCATCAAATGGTTAAGTTTGAATGGGATAGACAGGAAATTGTTGTGCATGGCGAAGACAATTTGTGTGTTCCCAGTGATGCCATTGTTCCATTCATAGAGTTTGAAGACGACAAGGGGCCGTGGGTATATCAGGTTTTTGACACGGTATCGGTAGAGAAAATTCCTGAAGGGAAGTGCGTGCCGACTCCAAGGGTAGCTGCTGCATCAGTCATGGTAGTCGCTGAAATGTTGAAATATGGTTTTGTACCGAGCAAAGGTTTGGGCGCATCTCTGCAAGGTACCATACAACCTGTTTCTCTTCCTAAAAACTTGGATACATTTGGTTTGGGGTTCAAGCCCACAGTCGCAGAAGTGAGAAGAGCTAGAAAAATGAAACAGAGAGCATGGGCCCTTCCAAAACCAGTCCTGCGTCTATCCCGATCATTTGTCAGTCTTGGTACCAGTAAGCGCCTAGTGACATCGGTTCCCATTTCGGTGGTTGATGTGGATGGAGATTTAATGGAAAGTTTTGAGAGGATATTCGCCGATGTGAATGTGTTGGAAGCTGGAGAGGGTTCTAGCAAGGCAGATGTACAATTTGTTGGGCCCGGTGCAAAGATTAACAATTGGGAAGCTACTTCTCTCCCCACCAGGAGGGAGTTTTGGTAGTTTGCTTTGATTTTCTTTCAATTTATCTGGATTATGCCAGGGTTGTAATTCAGATTCTATGTTCCGTCCGTTTGGATGTATAAACCCCGTCATCTTTAATTTCAATGAAATGCAATTTCTCTTTTCCTTGCTTCCTGATAGTTTTATTTTTGTTTTCCTTTCTTCTTTGTACAGTTCTTTTATGCTGGCCTCGATGATATGACATGCATGCGGAATCTTCGGCCCAGTCTTAAAAGCCAATCTAGTTCTGAAATAGTAATTCAAGAAATAGAATGTGATGTTGAATCGGAATATGATGAGGATGAAGCCTTTGAAGAGATTAGTAAAGAATTAAGCCATTTTGAAGAAAAACCCAAGCCTAACCTGAGTGATACAGAAGCAATCAATTTAGGGGACCAAGATAATGTCCGGGAAACTAAAATAAGTGTCCATCTTGAACCACAACTCAGAGAGGAGATAATTAAAACATTGTTCGAGTATAAAGATATTTTTCCATGGTCCTATGACGACATGCCAGGTGTAAGCACTGGCTTGGTAGTTCAAAAATTGCCCACTGATCCGGCATTCCCCCCATCAAGCAGAAGCTGAGGAAATTTAAAACTGATATGAGTGTGAAAATCAAGGAAGAGGTCACCAAATAGTTTGAGGCCAAGGTCATTCGGGTCACTCGGTATCCCACTTGGTTAGCCAATGTAGTGCCTGTGCCGAAGAAGGATGGCAAGAACAGGGTGTGTGTTGATTATCGAGACCTCAACAAGGTGAGTCCCAAGGATAATTTCCCACTGCCGAACATCCATATATTGATCGATCATTGTGCCAAACATGAGGTTGGTTCTTTTGTGGATTGTTATGTGGGCTACCACCAGATCTTAATGGATGAGGAGGATGCGGAAAAGACAGCATTCATCACGCCATGGGGAACGTACTGCTATCGAGTCATGCCATTTGGTTTGAAAAATGCTGGGGCAACCTACATGAGGGCAATGACGACCATATTCCACGACATGATATACAGGGTGATCGAGGTTTATGTGGATGATGTGATTGTAAAGTCTAAAAGTAGTCTGACCATGTCAGAGATCTGAGAAAGTTCTTCCAAAGGCGTTCGTAGGTACAATCTCAAGCTCAATCCTGCAAAATGCGCGTTCGGTGTTTCGTCTGGAAAGTTGTTGGGATTCATAGTCAGCCGCCGAGGTATTGAATTAGACCCGTCAAAGATCAAAGCTATCTAGGAATTGCCACCCCCAAAGAACAAGACTGAGGTGATGAGCCTGTTGGGGAGATTGAATTACATCAGCAGGTTTATTTCTCAGCTCACGACAACTTGTGAGCCCATCTTCAAATTGTTAAAGAAAGATGCTGCAGTCAAGTGGACAGATGAATGTCAGGAAGCATTTGATAAGATAAAGGGGTACTTGTCAAACCTACCTGTGTTGGTCCCGCCAGAACTAGGGAGACCTTTGATTCTGTATTTGACAGTCTTGGATAATTCATTTGGATGTGTGTTGGGACAGCATGACATCACTGGCAGGAAGGAGCAGGCCATATATTATCTCAGCAAGAAGTTCACATCTTACGAGGTTAATTACACTCAGCTTGAGAGGACGTGTTGCGCCCTAACTTGGGTAGCCCAGAAGCTGAAACATTATTTGTCATCTTATACTACTTACCTCATCTCTCGCTTGGATCCGTTGAAGTATATCTTCCAGAAGCCTATGCCCACGGGAAGGCTCACAAAGTGGCAGATCTTGCTCACAGAATTTGACATTATCTATGTGACCAGGACCGCAATGAAAGCACAAGCATTGGCCGACCATTTGGTTGAGAATCCTATGGATGAAGAATACGAACCTTTGAATACTTACTTCCCTGATGAAGAGGTAATGCACATTGATGAGTTGGAACAGATTGAAAGGCCAGGATGGAAGTTTTTCTTTGATGGTGCTGCTAACATGAAAGGCGTTGGAATAGGAGCGGTACTTGTTTCTGAAATAGGGAATCATTACCATGTTACAACACAACTTCGGTTCTACTATACTAACAACATGGCGGAATATGAGGCATGCATTTTAGGTTTAAGGATGGCTATGGACATGGGTGTCCAGGAAGTCTTGGTCTTGGGTGACTCGGACCTTCTGGTAAACTAGATATAGGGAGAATGGGAAACACGGGATTTAAAACTCATACCTTACCGGCAATGCTTGCATGGTCTCTACCAACGGTTTCAATTAATAGAGTTCAGGCATATTCCGAGGATCCACAATGAGGTCGCCGATGCTTTGACTACTCTAGCGTCAATGTTACATCATCCAGATAAGGCTTATGTAGACCCGTTACATATTCAGGTTCGCGATCAGCATGCTTATTGTAACATGGTGGAAGAAGAACTCGATGGCGAACCTTGGTTTCACGATATCAAGGAATACATCCGAAGGGGAGTATATCCGGTACAAGCCACATGTGATCAAAAGAGAACAATTCGCCGCTTGGCAAGTGGAGTTTTCTTCAGTGGAGGAGTTTTCTACAAAAGAACTCTAGATCTCGGGTTATTAAGATGTGTAGATGCCAGACAGGACGCAACCATCATGACCGAAGTACATTCTGGAGTCTGTGGACCGCACATGACCGGGTACGTGTTGGCAAAGAAGATTCTTCAGGCGGGTTATTATTGGCTCACTATGGAGCAAGATTGTATCAGTTTTGTGCGTAAATGTCACCAGTGCCAAGTGCATGGAGATTTGATTCATTCTCCCCCATCTGAATTACATACAATGTCTGTACCATGGCCTTTTGTTGCTTGAGGAATGGATGTCATTGGACCAATCGAGCCAGCAGCGTCCAACGGACACAGGTTTATTCTAGTGGCCATCGATTATTTCACCAAGTGGGTAGAGGCTAAAATATTCAAGTCTGTAACCAAGAAGGCGGTGGTTGATTTTGTGCATTCAAATATCATTTGCCGATTTGGGATACCGAAGGTGATCATTACAGACAATGGGGCTAATCTCAATAGTTATCTGATGAAAGAGGTATGTCAGCAGTTCAAGATTACACATCGCAATTCTACCCCATACTGCCCTAAGGCAAACGGAGCAGTTGAGGCGGCTAACAAGGACATAAAGAAAATACTTCGGAAAATGGTGGAAGGTTCTAGGCAGTGGCATGAAAAGTTGTCGTTTGCATTGTTGGGTTACCGCACTACTGTCTGTACTTCAGTAGGGGCGACTCCTTATTTGTTGGTGTATGGCACTGAAGCAGTAATACCCGCAGAAGTGAAAATTCCATCCCTTCGAATTGTCGCGGAGGCTGAGATCGATGATGAGGAGTGGGTCAAAACCCGCTTGGAACAATTGAGTTTGATCGATGAGAAGAGACTGGCAGCAGTGTGTCATGACCAGTTGTATCAACAGAGAATGGCAAGAGCATACAACAAGAAGGTGCGTCAACGGAAGTTTGAAGTGGGGCAGTTAGTATTGAAACGCATTCTTCCTCATCAGGTTGAAGCAAAAGGAAAATTTGCCCCAAATTGGCAGGGGTCGTTCGTTGTGACTAGAGTGTTGTCCAATGGTGCATTGTATTTGACAGATGTAGAAGGCAAATTTGTAGAAATGGCTATCAATTCTGATGCAGTCAAGAGATATTATCTATGATTTCTTTCTTTGATTGTACTTGTTTGTATTTGGCATGTCTCGAATATTGAAATGACGAAGGCATTTTGTTCTGCTATCTAAACACTTTATCCCTCGTTACCCCTTTGAGACTCATTTATTTCCTTTCATACCCCTCCTTCGGAATCAATAGCAAATATCGGAAACACAAGCGTAAAGATAAGTAAAGGAACGAGAGAAAAAGAGAAAGGAAAAAGAAAAGAGAAAGAAAAGAATGGAAGGAGAAAGAAAAGAATGAAAAGAAAAAGAAAAGAAAAAAGAAAAAGAGAAAAAAGAAACACAACAAAAGGAAAAACAAAAGAGGAAAAGAAGAGAAAGAAAAGAGAAGAAAAATTACAACAAACAAAGTAATTCCTATGTCATGAACTACGTTCGACCTGATTCCTTTTAAGGATACGTAGGCAGCCTCACGGTTCGGTCCCATCAAAATAAAAATTCAAAAGTCCCCAAGCAAGAAACTGGTGTAGAAGTTGTGGTTGTTATAAGAAATCTGGTTCCGAAAGTTGTAATTTTGAACCCATGATAAGTTGTTTTGAGCCTTTTATGCCCTTTCTTTCTAACCCCATCCAAAAGCCAACATTACGGTCCAAAGAAAGATCTTCTGATCAGTCTTCAAGAAATGCCAAGGCAAGAAAGTAGCGGTGATTCACATCAGGGGCAACACTCTGGTCCAATTAGGAGAAATAAAAATGAGAGAGTCTTATTGGTGAAAACCCTCACGGGCACCGTAAGGCGACAAGAGTTGAGAGAAATAAAAAATGAGAGAGTCTTATTGGTGAAAACCCTCACGGGCACCGTAAGGCGAAAGTGAGTTGAGAGATGAACGGATGAGAGAGGTCTGCTGGTGGAAACCTTCCAAGACACCGCAGGATGAACAAGGTCAGGATTTGGTTGAAGAAATCAGGTTATGGAAATTCCAGGGCAACAAAGTGTGGCAATTGGAAGTTGATTGGTTGGACAGATTGGGCCGAGTAATCCAAAATGCGCGTCATGATCATTGGGGCCGGCTGCTCCGCTCAGATAAGTCCTTTTTCTTTTTCATCTTCAGATAGTCTTCCCGTTTTGGATTTCCTTATCCTTAATTCTGAAAGTCATTGCATTTCATTTCTTTTGGGTTTATTCCTCTAAGATGTTCCCAATGTCAGCTCTGTTTAAGCAAATGAGAAGGAGTTTCAAAGCTCACACCAACTTCAAGACTGCAAAGCACAGCGCAGCCAAAGCATACTAAAGATAGCATGATGTAAAATGGGGCAAAGTGCCAGCAAGAGTTCCATCGGAAAAATGATTTGGTAATTTCATGGGAGATGTAGGGGTTCTGTTAAAGGGGTCAGAGGTGTGAAATAACGGTTCAAGTGTAACTCGGGTCATTCAAGGTCATAGGGTTTTGAAAGTCAGTCAGAAAGTCAAGCAATTCAGGGCCAGTTCGAGGAAGCCAGTCAAAACAAAACAATGCAGCGGAGAGACTTTCAGCAAAGAATGCCATCAGCTAACCACCACATTTTAATCTGATAGAATTTTTCTTTGATTAAAACAGGGGCAAGAAACCTAGTTTAAAGTTCAGAAATAACATAATCTAGCATAAATATATCCCAAAGGAATATAAGTTGGCTTAGAAGTTTGCATATTCGAGATAGGATTCAATTAGGAGTTTCCAGGACCCTCCTGAATAATGGGACTTAGCTTTAAGATTTCGATTAGATAACAACATGTAGCGTAAACTCTGCTGTAGGATAGTATAATTTAGCCATGAAAGTTGTCACCCTTAAGATAAGATTTGACCTTTGGTTTTTAGGACCCTCCTGGATAATAGGGAATAGTTTAAATGTCCTCTTAGATAGCAAGATTTAGCAGAAGTCACACCTTTAAAGGATATAACTTAGATTTAAAATTGTCGTTTAGTTAAGAGTTGTCAGGACCCCCTGGATAATGGGACCTAGCTTTCAAATTCTTAGTAATACTTGGTAATATGATTTAGTTTTACACTCACATCTGTGCCCAGCCACCAAACTGGGGCAGAAAATTTCCTTTGTTTTTGTCTGTTCTGTTAAAGTCAGGAGCCCGCCTGGAGAGCAGGGAATACATTTCAATTCAGCAATCAGGAGCCCGCCTGGAAAGCAGGAAATACTTTTCAAGTCAGCAATCAGGAGCCCACCTGGAAAACAAGAGAGTATAACTCAAGTTTTAGCTTTCAAGTTCTTATTGATATTTGGTAACGTGGTTCGTTTTACACTTACATACGTGTCTAGATACCCAAACTGGGGCAGAAAAATTCTTTGCTTTGTCTATTTTATTGAAGTCAGGCGCCCACCTAGATAGCAAGGGAATACTTTTCAAGTTCAGCAGTCAGGAGCCTGCATGGAGAGCAGGGAATACATTCAAGTCAGCAGTCAGGAGCCCGTCTGGAGAGCAGGGAATACATTCAAGTCAACAGTCAGGAGCCCGCCTGGAGAGTAGGGAATACAGTTCAAGTTAGAAGTTAGGAGCCCGCCTAGAGAGCAGGGAATACATTTCAAGTTAGAAGTCAGGAGCCCACCTGGAGAACAAGGGAATACATTCATGTTTCAGCAATCAGGCGTCCACCTGGAGAAAGGGAAACATCTCAGATTACAATGCAAGGCGGCAACAAGGGGATTCCACCAGGAGAATACCAGTCAACAAAGCAACAAGAACCACAAGAGCAAGTCTGAAGATATAGATAGGATTTTATAATGCGTAGATCATAGTCTAGTCTAGCTTCTTTTCATTTTATCATGGTGTAATAAGGGGGTTCAGTAAGCAGTAGAAGCAACAACAACAACAGTGAAATCACAGCTTTATGGTAGTCCCAGCTACCAAAACTTTTGAACTACACAGACCTGATTCCTTTATGGCCAAGGATATGTAGGCAACCTCGGAAGTAGGGTGCGGTCAAATCATTTAAAAATGCTTCCCACAGAATACTCAAACGGGCAAAAATAGCTCATACCCGCTCACTTTATCTTTGCACGAAAACTCTTCGTGTTTCCGAGAAAAGAGGGGCAGCTGTGAGCACGTGATTTTTTCCCTATATGAATTATTCCCATAAATTCAAAAGTAATAAATTTTTCCCATTGTTTGCAATTTCATGGATTTTTGTAGCATTTTTTTTATTAATTGCTTGCATTTGTCTGTGCACGTTTATTTTATTCATGAAAATATAAAAAATATATTGCATTTGCATTTAGGATTCAATTTTGCATTTTTCAATTAATTAGTAGTTTAGTTGTGTTACAAAATAGGAAAATCACAAAGATAACTCATTTTTGCATTTTTAACTTTTAATTTTGAAATTTTTAGTTTTTTTGGTAATTTAGGATTTAGTTAATTATAGAAAATACTGTGTTGAGTAAATTTAATTTAGCTCAAGAGTTGATTTAGGATTTAAATTAATTAAAAAAGAAAAAAAGAAAAAAAAGGAAAATTGAATGTGGAAAATGACAAGAAAAGAAGTAAGGGCTGTTTTGGGCCAAATTGTAACGGCCCAAGTAAATTCCCCCTCCCAAAACCCGCTCGAGTCCAGGCCAAAACTTGTCCAAACCCAGTCCCCCTACCACTTAATCAAACGACCCCGTTCCTGACCCAAACGACCCCATTTTGAAGCCCTTTGATCTGGGCTGTTGTTTTTGACTAATCAGACGGCTGGGAACTAGGGTCTTCTTGGTATATATATGTCTGAACGCCATTACCCCCCATCTCGTCTCTTTCAGAGACCGATCCCCAACGAACCCTAACTGAGCCGCCTCAAAATTCCACCGCCTTCCCCTGGCGGCGCCACCGTGAACCGCCACCAAACTTACACCAAATGCCTTCCTCCATCTCCATATCCCAAATCCGCACCCCTCTTCCCTCAAATCGATCCCCAACTGTTCAAATCTCAAACCGAAGTCTCAAACCCTAGCCGCCACCCTAGAATTCCCAACCCCCTGCATGGCGGCGCCGAGCACTTTCCCTACCAAATCAACACCAAGTGACCACCAGTCCCTCCCCATCTCAAATCCCATGTTGGTTTCTTTCGAATATCCACGAAAGCCCCCGAATCTTGGAATCAAGTTTAGCCCTAAAGTTCTGATTTTATACAACTGAAGTTCTTGGTGAAGTTTTGGTTCATTTTGAGGTTATTCATGTATTTGTGATGAGAAAATACATGTTTAATCTCAAATTGAGCCGAGATTGGAGAAATTCGAAGGTTGTTACCTTTCTTCTTCTGTTCAAATCATGTTAGGTATTTTTCTTCTTTATCTTTTGTTCAATATTCTTTTTGTTCTACTCCTCCATTCCTTCTATTATTTTGTTGTATTGTTTGACCCTTTTGTGTTCGTTCAGAGAGTCATTTATTCATGCCTGGTTAATTTAGGGTTCTTGCTTAGTTAATTAGTTCGCCTAGCAATTGGGTTAGTTCCCTTTCGTAATTTAGCACTAATATAGGTCAGGTTCTAGTTATGAGGTTTATGACAGTACTTGTATTGTTTTTTCTTTTCTCTTTCAAAAGCTTATAGAATTAGAGATTTGATTTGGGGCCTCAATTCATTACTAATCCGTTTGGCAATTGAGCCCATTCAATTTGGCTTGTATTTTTGGGTCGAACTTGGCCCGTTTGGTTTGTGTTTGAAGTAATTCTCAAAACTGGGAGGGTAGTCTAGGTATTTTCGGGAGGGAATCTTTTCTGTAACTAACTAGAAGCTTCCAGGAAAAGGGGGAAGGGGGGGGGGGTAGCTCAGTAATTGGTTTTAATTGAGGGTGTTAAATGAACAAAAGAAAATTTTGAAAAGGGATTGAAGGGTAAAAATCAAATTCGGAAAGTTGCCCTACCTGCCTTGCATATAAAGGCAGGCAGACTTTCTTTCCTTTGAAGGCAGAGATTTAAGAACTGAAAAAATTCCAGAAAATTTCAGACGGCCAAATATTGAGAATTACTGTTTCATTGAGTTTAAACTTGAACTTTGAGGTCTCTTTGAATTTCTGGAGCAAATCTTCTGAATTAAAATGGATTGATCTTGTGGTTTGGGAAAAGTTTTGGAGTCAAGCTGTGTTGAGAAGCACTATTTCGTTGGTTTAAGTTGGTTGCCTTGCTCGGTTAATTGAACCTGTTGAATCACTGCTACTGTTGTTTTTATACTGTGGCTGGTTTCCTCTTGGACCTCAAATCTTGTTTCTGATTCTGTTTCTGTTACATTCAGGTACCTGCTCTTGAAACTCTATACTTTGTGAAGTTTTCCTTGAAGAATGAAATAAGAAGCAGAAGTTTTAAAGCACAACATTAATGTTTTGTTGATTCAGTCATGTTAATTTTGATTTTTTTACCTAATGAGTTATATTGTCTAATTGAGTTTCTAGTTAGTATAGATAAGTTTCATTACTGTACCTAATTTGGAATTGTCATGAAAAATGGAAAAACAGCTTGTTGGTTCAAATCAGTAGTTTAGGCTTTGTATTTCATCAGTTAAATCCTGGACTACACTAGGCATTCTCTATCATGTAATTCATTTAATTTGTTGGCAAATGCTTGTGGTGTTTGGATGTTGCAATGTTCATGTAAGGGTACAGTTGAATGCTCCTTTTAAGATGGTTTGGTTTGCTTCAGGGGGTAAAATCATGCATTAATTTACTGTTGAAGGGCATGTGAATGTGTCAAACTTTAGAAATGGAGTGGAAATTGGGGTGCTCATTTAGTCGACTTAAGGGTAAATATCAGAAAAGGTATCATGATTAGCTAGTTAATGTCTCAGTAGTTGTCAATTAATATTATTTCAATGATTAGCATGTGAACGTATTTAAACAAAGAATTGGTTGAATTAGTTGTCAGTTTAATGCCGATCAGTGTTTCAATAGATAATAATTTTCAGTTTAATTTTGTGGTTAATCAGTGTCGATTCTGCAGGATAGATTGAGGTTTTTGTGTTGGGTAAGACTCGATATTGAGTCTTGAATTCCAGTTTTGGTCTTGCAAGTCTTAGGTTCATAAAGCCTTAGATTTTGGGCCATTTTCGAGATAAGATGGTGCATTGATGCATTGGGCTTATCCGCCAAGCCCAATAGCTCATATTAATTGTTGTTGGACAATTTCTGCGTAACAGAGTTGATTCAAAATGTGCTAGAATAAAATTGGAGGCTCAAGTTGGTTAATTTGTTTTAATCAGTAGAAAATCAGAAACAAGGATGTAATTCAATTTTATGTTTCCATACAGTGTTCTATTGAATTGGTAATGCAAATGTTTGGTTACGGAGATTGGGCCTACGGGTGGCCCAATTTGCCTAAAAGGCATCTAGTTTGGACGTTCGTGTCTTCACAAATCAAGGGGGCTCACTTTGGGCCCGAATCTGGACTCCTCCTGTGTTTAATTGATTAGGTCCATCAATTAGTGAAGGCGAGCCATACTAGATAATAATAGTTCATGGCCCTCATTTTTAATTAGACTTTGCTTTAATCCTTAGAATTCGAGGCGCGCCATTTAGCAAATTCCATGGCCCTCGCAAAGTGCAAACGCGTAATTGCTTAGGTGCGTATTCTAATAATCTACTTTCCTAAACTCGGGTGCACATTTATGTGACCCAAATCCAAATCTCAATGATGTTAAAATATGTCAAAAATCACGGGCACATTTATGTGACGTGATTCGAGGCGTGTTTTAATAACGTTGCAATTTCTCACTAAAAATGGATAAAAGCGGGTAAAGTCAAAATTTGCACATAGGTTCATAATTGTTTAAAATCAGATAATTAAGCCGAATATAACAGTTGAGCGACCGTGCTAGAACCACGGAACTCGGGAATGCCTAACACCTTCTCTCGGGTTAACAGAATTCCTTACTTGGATTTCTGGTTCGCAGACTGTTAAACAGAGTCAATCTTTTCCTCGATTCGGGGTTTGAAACCGGTGACTTGGGACACCATAAATTATCCCAAGTGGCGACTCTGAATTTAATAAATAAATCATCCCGTTTCGATTGTCACTTTAAATTGGAAAAACTCCCTTATACCAGTCCCGGGTGTTAAAAAGGAGGTGTGACAACTATATGTTGCACTTTCAAGAGGAATAGCAATATCGACAACAAGAATTCTGGTTACGGCAGAGCAACCAAAGCATTAGAAGGAACCATACTAAAAAAACATCAACTACAAAGAAGTATTCGGTAAGATACCATCACATTAAATATTTTTAAACTATAATATATAATTATCTAACTAACATTATTAAATTGATCATTTGTGTAAGTTCTAATGATGACCTTTCATTTTGAATTCACGTATTATGCTAATGTAATATTATTTTCTAGCTGATAGATGATTTAAATGTTTAAGCCATCACGTACCATTATTAACACGCAACACACGTTCATAGATACTAGTATAAGATAAAATTGTGTATGTTTAAATAGAGAAAGGAAATTATGTTAAAAATAATACTCCTAAACCAAAAAGGAGTTCAAAGTGTCGTTTTGTACCTAATATATTCGTAAAAAGTTAATTTGTCAAAACTTTACTAACTTTAAAAACTTTTCTAAACCTAAAAGAAGTATAAATTGGTCAAAACTTTCCTAGTGTAAAATTTAATACTCCTAAATTTAAATGAAGTTCAAAGTAAAAACTTTCCTCCTGAAGAAATTGGAAAAGGAACGAAATTTTTCAACTAAAGGGATTGAAATCAAACGAAACTTTTGAAAAAGAACTAAACTTTCCTACTGAAGGATTTGAAAATTTTAATTAATTCTCTAAGATTTAAACTTTTCTAGTGTGAATTGAACGCTCTAGAATTCTAGAATGGAAAGAAATTCAAAAATCAAAGCTCTAAATATTCAGAAAATAATTAATTGACTATTCTTAACTATTAGGGAATTCATTAAATAGTAGTGATTAGGGAAGTCAAATGACTATTTTATCCAGTGCGAACTCTATTTTTATAAGGGCAAAAAAGGCGAACGACATTTCGCTAAGGGCCTTCGTGCTTTTAATATAGTATAGATTAAGATGCCTGAATCTGAATACACATCTAAATATCAAGATGTGTATTAAGATTAAGACATCTGAATTTGAATACACATTTGAATATATTAAGATGTGTATTAAGATCTGAATAGAAATAATTAAGACTGTTTGATTTTTAACACCTGAATGTATAAAATTTGTCTTTATTTGAAAATTAATAAATATAAAATTCAAATGAAATACTAACTAATCTAATATCGTATCAATAAAATATATAGTTTTTTTATTAAAATACGATAGCCGTTGTTGGTGATGGCTAACGGGTGAATGCCGACTAGAGACGATGGTTGGTGGTAGTTTTGGTTGATGATGGTGGTTCATGCTAGTAGCTAGTAGTGATTGGTAGTGGTGGCGATTATGATTGAGGATGGTGGTAGTGGGTGGTAATAGTTAATAATGGCTGGTGGTGGTAGTAGTTGTGACTGAGGAAGGTGGTGGGTGGGTAGTGGTTTGTTATAATGATGGGCAATGGCGGCTGTGGTTGTTGATGGTGATGGAGTGGTCAGTTGTGGTAGTTGAGGTGGGTGAGTATTGATTGTGGGTGAGAATGATATATGGTGGCCGGAGTGATGGGGATAGTGTGTGGTGATGGTCGATAATGGTGGCAGCTATAATTGAGGATGATGGTGGCATGGTGGCGGTGGTGGTAGTGGGGGTGGTGGCGGCGGCATGGTGGTAGTTGATAATGGTAGGCGGTAGCGGTAGTTAATAATGAATATGTGATAGCATGTTAATTAAATTAAGTTTCTGTTATAGATCTTAATCATACAGACCTGTTAAGACCCAATAAGTAGTTGTGAAGTAAAAAAACAAACACACTAAATGATTAAAATTTGAATAATTAAAATTCTGACTTTAAAAACAAACGCACTTAATGTCTGAGATCTGAATGATTAAGATTCAGATCTCCATTAAATGCAAACAAATGAGGCCTAATTCTTCTTATAAAAGAAAGTCAGAAACTAAACAAGACTCTCCATCCCCGTTTCATTGAGGAAGTGTTTTGAGATAATATCATTAATTTTCCGACGGAGATTGTAATTGTTATCAGTCAGCCAGCAGGATTGTAATTCTCCTATCTTATAAGAGGGAGTTAGCACACACATGGACGACATGCCTGCTTTACACTACAAATTGTCTTCCCATCTAAATTTTTATTAGTTTCGCTTGGATTATATCGACCACTTCGGAAAACCTGGCAATCACCGATATTTTGCTTCTGTCTTCTTCCTCTTCTTGTTCTTATCGGTACCAGACAGATAGCTCTTTAAGAAACTTGGCAGATGCAGGTTCTCTGTATCAAAAACCAATGTAGCAATAGTTTAAAAGTTCCAACGTCTGGAAATTGAAGTTTTCCAGCTCCACCTTTTCGCTCCTCGCAGTTCCTGATCTTACCGCCAATATTTCTCTTTGGGTCATTGTTTTTTGTGAGTTTTCTTCTTCTTATATTTTGTTTCTCTATTTAATCTTTCATGGTATGCCAAGGCTTTGCTGCACAGAAAGTTTAATGTGTCTATCACCTTTGTTCTTTAGGTGTTCGAGGCAATTCCTGAATGAATTAGGCCTTTTTCAATATTTCTATTATTGTTTTAGGTTTAACTACACCTAACAAGAGCTCCCTTTTTTTGTTCCTTTCGTCCACCCCACATCGCCACCCCCACATCGCTAAGCTAAAGAAATTATATTTGTTTTGGATGATAAACAATTAAATGAATGTTGATGTGTTAAAGAAGAAGAAAGAAAGAAAAGAATAAATTGGGAACAATTTCTGATGCTAGGTGTGCTAATTGTTGTGAGATTTCTTGTCATCTTCTTTTTCTTTGTTGTATCTTTTATGGCATGCTAAGGCTTTGTGCACAGGAAGTTTAATATGTCAGTCGCTTATGTTCTTTATGCGCTTCAGAAAATTCTTGATAGAATCAGTCTTATCATTGCCGGTAATTTTGATTTTGGATAAGCAGTAGGCGGTGACACATTTTTAGGCTTGAATATTTCATGAAAAATTTGGGCTGAAAATATTTTACAGATAAAAAGAAGTTGAACTTGTATAGCTGATGGATTCAAAAGAACCAAACAAGTGCTCTTACGCGGAAAAAAAGAAAGGCTGCAATGCAACTCAAACGGTGTGCTACGCAAATCCAAATATCTGCTCATAGAAGGGAAGCGATGTTGCTATCGTGACATATGAGAAGACAAGATTCTGCTAAGCACAGCCTTCTTCAAAGCTCGAATTTTGCTGTCCCAGAGCAATCAACATCATCTTAGGACAAAGTAGGATTCCTGAAACAAACTGCTCTTGCCATACGAGAACCTCCTTCCCTTGCGGAAAAAGGTTAGATTGTTGTACTCATATTTAGAAACCATATGTTATTTATACAATGGTTCTTATGTATTTTGCTTGGAAACTTAGTATGACACCTTGTTTATCTTATATGTGCCTATAAGCTAAAATACTCAAATAGTAAGTGCTCTATTGCACTCTATTTTGCACCTGCTGAAGTTTCACTGTACGCTTTTAAACGCCTTCGTTGTTGTATTACTATCTACCAACCATCAAGCTTGCGTGACTACATTGCGTGATAATTTAGAAAAAGGAAAGGCTATCATTTGTGAAACAGGTAACCATATCCTTCTCTTCGTTAAAAAGGTTATATTGTTGTACTGATGTTTATACACTATATATTATTAGGACAAGGATGCTTCTTAATTTTGCTAGGATATTGAGTATGATATCTTACTTATCTTATATGTGCCTATAAACTAAAATACAAAAATACTACATGATATTTTACACTTTATTTTGCATCTACTGTGGCTTCATTGTACGCTTTTAAATGTCTTGGCTATTCTATTTACTAGCTACCAGTCTTCAAACTTGCACGACTACAGTGATGGATAATCTAGAAAAAGGAAAGCGTATATTAGATCCCCCGATCATTCGTGAAACAGGTAAACCTGCTTTAGATTATACTTTTTTTGAGAATAACATATTGTTTGTACATTACTATAATTTGTGACTATTTACATATAAGGGTCCACATCGGCTACATCTAACCTGCCTCATGTTTCCTTGAAAATGGAGAGTATGAATTAGCAAAGAACAATTAGGCACCATTGGAATAAAGTTAATAACATAGTGCGGACAACATTACAGAGCTAAGAACATTAAAAGTTTGTTTGTTCAAGTATGAAGGATTACATGCATCAGGCCGTCTCAAGCTCCAAAAATGAATCAAACAAACCAAAAAACGGATAGATAGCCTATGAAATTTGTAGAACTTTAGAGGAACAGGATAATTTCAAATGGACGAACACTTAATCATAGAAGTTTGACTGTGGATTAATAAACCCTTCTCCTTTATCGGGCTTGGGACCGGCTGTATTGTAGTATAACTGAAATACAGGCGGAGTTAAAATTTTGATTATTTAGTTCTTGAGGTAGGGTTCATAAGAAATTCTATTATAACAAAGTTCTTGGTGGAATAAGGCTCAGTATGGTAGAATTAACACTTAAGTACAATAAACCCTCACAGATGTTCCACTTTATTTGATGTTTCAACACACTTAAAACGAAAAGGAAGAGTAGAGGACATTCAACTATATGAGGTTGTACGTAAAAAATAAGTTGTATATTTATGAGCACTTGTTTGGTTCTTTGGAATCCATCAGTTATGCTAGTTCAAGTTGTTGTACTCATATTTATACACTATATATTATTAGGACAAGGATGGTTCTTAATTTTGCTAGGAGATTGAGTATGATATCTTATCTTATATGTGTCTATAAACTAAAATACAAAAATACTACATGATGTTTTACACTCTATTTTGTGTCATGACCCAATTTTTTCTCCGTTAGGTTTCGTGATGACACCTAGTCTTAGGGACTTGGTAAGCCTACCAATTTTTGAATATCAATAATAAGGAAAATCCAACAATCTTAATACAGAATCTTTACAAATTTATAGTCTTCCCAAAACCGGTAGTACAAGTCATAAGCTCTATAGAATTTACTACCACTTCTAAATACAACTGTTTGAAGATAAGTAAAACAGTGTGGACATGAAATAGGGAGGTGACTCCGAAGCCTGCGAACGCAGCAACAGGTTTATCTTGAGTCTCCTCAGTAACGACCCGCATAGCTACTAACGAGCAATACCTGGATCTGTACAAAAAAATATACAGAAATATAGTATGAGCACACCACAACGGTGCCCAGTAAGTATCAAGACTAACCTCAGTGGAGTAGTGACGAGGAACAGTCATGACATCTATTGGTCTAATAAACTGAATAAGGATGAGTATAAAAACAACATGATATGATGTCTACATATAAAGACTACGCAGTATGGCTAACAGTACAGTAATTACAATAAGGAATGAAACAACAAGTAACAGTGGAACATTATAATAACGACACAGAAGGATGGACGGAATCACAACTCAAATCCGAAAATTTCAATACAGCAAGGGCAATTAGTGACTCAGCACTGTAAAACGTTTCCACGTCAGGTCTTAGCCAACAACCCCAATATTTTAGTCAAATCCTTCAAGTATAAACTTTCACTCGTAAGTTTCTATATTGAAATCTTTAAAATATAATCCTTTTCAATTGGGAAAAATTCTTTTAAAATATACCTACTTTGAATCTAAACTTTTCAACTAGATATTCTTCAAATATAGTTTCTTCAAGATAGTTACTTTTCAAATATACTCTTTAAATAAATGTCTTTCAAACATAATTTCTTCAAGATGAATGCTTTTCAAATACAACTTTTTAAGTAAATATCCTTCGAGTATAGGTCACTCTGTGATACGTAAGTATAGAATATTAACAGCTATGAACACAGATATATCAATAGGGGAATCTACCGGGGTCCTATCCCGTAGCCCCGAATTCATTATACAGTATAGGGGGATCTCCTGGAATACGTCCGTAGTCGCAAAATAAACATGCAGTGCTGAGGGATCTCCTGAAATACGTCCGTAGTCCCAAAATAAATATGCAGTACAGGGGGATCTCCTGGAATACGTCGTAGTCCCAAAATAAATATGCAGTGCTGGGGGATCTCCCGGAATACGGCCGTAGTCCCAAAATAAATATGCAGTATAGGGGGATCTCCCGGAATACGCCGTAGTCCCAAAATAAATATGTAGTACAGGGGGATCTCCCGGAATACGCCGTAGTTCCAAAATAAATATGCAAAGGATCTCCCACGATATCGTCCCGTAGTCCAAATCATAAATATGCAGGGGGATCTCCCGGAATACCAATCCGTAGTCCCAAAGTAAATATGTAGGGGGATCTCCCGGAATACCGTTTCGTAGTCCCAAAGTAAATACGCAGGGCAACCAATAGAATCAACAATTATATCACAACAGAAGGATCAAACTTCACCGCAATACATATAACCACAACAATGACAATAATATAAGGTAAGACAAGTAAATCAACTCAGGGACTGTAAATCACAAGGAAACGATATAACCAGTTCACAAGGAATAACCACATAAAAGAATGCTGGCATAAATGGAACAGTTCAACAATGGAAAAACTAACATGTAGCAATGATCCCACAATCTACAAGTCAATAATAAGAACTTCAACACGAGTCAAGTCGCCCCAAATAAAAGTAAGTCAACCAGGATATAGATTATCTGAACCCCCTCCACCCATTTTTAAGGTTGGAAAATTACAAGGATATTCAACAATTCAATTTGGGAAAAATGATCTTAGCTTCAGTTAAGACTAAACAAATTTTCAGGAGGGATAATAATAATTCTCAAATAAGACAAGCAGTTATAAAAATATAACATGACAATAGGAGAGGCAAAACTATTCAGTTAAGTCAAATAGGAGTCAATTAGGTAATAAGAGTGAATCATGAAGCAATTAATTACAATTAAGCATGTAGAGGTGAAACTAGTAAATAGGAACTCAGTCATATCAAGAAAACGTTCATACACAACGAATGTAAAGACCTAAGAACCCTAAAAGGCCAAATTTCCCACAAATAAGTCCGAGTACACACTCGTCACCTCGCGTACACGAACTACAATCAATATAGAAGACTTAAATCCTAAGGGATAGTCCTCCACACAAGGTTAGACAAGATACTTACCTTAATCCGGCCAATTCAATACTCAATTTAGCTTTTCCTTTTTCCAGTTCATCAATGCTCGGCTCAATCTAGCCAAAAACGACTTGAATACATTAGCAATGCAAGAGAACATAATTCCAATTAACAAAGCCATGATTCTTATACAATTTGTAAAAAGTCAACTCCTCGGGACCGCACCTCGAAACCTGATAAAATTTACAAAAATCGAATACTCATTCTGATACGAGTTCACCCATACAAAAATTATCCAATTCCGATATCATTTGGTCCTTCAAATCATCATTTTACATTTTTGAAAGATTACACAATTTTTCCCAAATTCTATCCCAAATCACGAATTAAATGATGAATTCAAATGATAGATTCATGTATTCTATCCAAATCCGAGTTAGAATCACTTACCCCGATGAATTTCTTGAAAAACCTTCGAAAAATCACCTCAAACTAAGCTCCCTAGGTCAAAATATGAATTAAAACCCTAACCCTCATATTTATAGAGTACCTTCCAGGTTCCCTGACTGCTGACCGCACAAAAACTAGTGCTGACCACGGTGGAGCACCGCTGACCGCACAAAAACCAGTGCCGTCCGCGGTGGATTTGACTGCAGTGATAGACTTTAGTATTTTGGTCATAACTTTCGCTACAAATGTCCAAATGCCTATCATAATATGTTTCTGAAAACTAGATTCAAAGATCTACAACTTTTATTTTTGAGTCATCTCCAAATTCCTTATAGATCAAAAGATACGAGTTTTTGAAGTCGGACCAGCGATCCTACAGAATGTTTTTGGTGTGCGGCCGCACACCATTTTGTGCGGTTCGCACACCATTTAGTGCGGTCCGCACTCCCCTCTGCGGTATGCATATTTTTGGTGCGGTCCGCACTCCCAAAAGTGCCAGAACCATCTCAGAGTTCCGAAATGCCTAGACTCCCTCGAAATTCACCACGAAACACACACGAGGCTCCCCAGACCTCAACCAAATGTACCAACATATCCCATAACATCATCAAAATTTAGTCGAGCCTTCGAATTACTCCAAACAAAACCAAAACACCAAATCCACCTCGGGTTCAAGCCTAAGGACTTAGGAACTTTCAAATTCCACAAACAACGCTGATATCTATCAAATTAAGTCCGATTGATCCCAAATTTTGCACACAAGTCATAAATGACATAATGGAGCTATTCCAACTTCTTGAGTCAGATTTTGATCTCGATATTAAAAAATCAACCCCTCGGTCAAACTTTCAAACTACGACTTCTCGTTTTCACCATTTCAAGCCGAATTAAACTACAAACTTCCAAAAAAAAATCCAGGCACGCTCCTAAATCCAAAATTACCATATGGAGCTATTGGAATCATCAAAAATCCATTCCGGATTCGTTTACTCATATTTCACCTTCCGGTCAATTTAATTCAACTTAAGCTCTCTTCTTGGAGACTAAGTGTCTCAATTCCTTTCAAAAACCTTTTCGACCCGAACTAATTTCCCCGACAAGTTACATAAGAACCGTGAAGCATGAATTTAGCAGTAAATGGGAAAACGAGATTGTACTTATTCAAAATGACCGGTCGTGTCGTTACATTTTGCATCTACTGTGGCTTCACTGTACGCTTTTAAACGTCTTGGCTATTCTATTTACTAGATGCCAGTCTTCAAACTTGCACGACTATAGTGCTGGATAATCTAGAAAAATGAAAGCATATATTGGATTCCCCGATCATTCGTGAAACAGGTAAACCTGCCTTTAGATTATACTTTTTTTGAGAATAACATATTGTTTGTACATTACTGTAATTTGTGACTATTTGTATATAAGGGTCCACATCAGGTACATCTAACCTGCCTCATGTTTCCTTGAAAAGGGAGAGTATGAATTAGTAGAGAATAATTAGGCACCACTGGAATTGAGTTACATTTTTTTAATGATACTTCTTATATATTCAGTTCATAGCCAGGCCAGAAAGGTGTGTCTGGCTGCTAAAGAGCAACGAAGTTGACTATATTGCCCTAAAAAACGTTCCGCATTGTCAATACTGTCGTGCAAAGAGGTTCGAATATGAACCTCCAGGATTTTGCTGTAACAGTGGTTCAATAAGGTTGACATCTCATAAAATGCCACCTGAATTATCAGAGTTATACTTTGAAAATACTGAAGAATCTGAAAACTTTCGAACTTATATTAGAACATACAACAACATGTTTGCATTTACTTCACTAGGTGTAAAGTATGATAAAGAGCTAGCGAGAAGAAATTGCGGTATCTACACATTTAGAGTCCAGGGACAAATGTATCATTTTATAGATGATTTAATTCCTTCTAATAAAAAACCCAGGAATTTACCGTTGTACTTCTATGATTATGATAATGAACTAGCTAATAGGATGGCTTGTTTGACAAGAGTTAATGAATCAATAGTGAAAAAGTTGATGGACATATTGAAAGTAAATCCATACACTATTTTCATAAAATCTCTCTTAAATGTTCCCCAACTATCTGATTTCAATATTGCTCTTAAATGTCACTCAATCTTAGATCAACAAACATATAACTTACCCAGCTCATCAGAGATTGCAGCATTATGGCTTGAAGAAAATCATATAGACATTTCTACACCACATATTCGAATTTATACCCATAGCAATAAAGCTCGATTAGTACATTATTATTATGGATGTTATGATCTGTTACAATATCCGTTATTATTTCCTTTCGGTGAAAACGGATGGCATTGTGGAATCAAAAAAATTATTCAAACAAATAATGTGACGAAACGTAGAGCTTACTGTGAACATGAACAGTTGCCCAGTATATCAAACATGTGTTCAGTTGATGGATTTCTTGATATGGAAGACGAATCATTACAAAAAGGAAAACGAAAAAGAGATACGGTGTCTTGTCGAGAGTATTACTGTTATAAATTTCAAATAAGAGATAATGAAACAAATGATGTGATACATTGTGGAAGAATATTCCAACAATTTATAGTAGATGTATATATAAAACTTGAAACACAAATATTAGACTTTTTCTCATTTAATCCAGATTTATTTAGAATTGAAGTCTTGCAAGGACTCTTTGATATCTTAAGATGTGATGAAAGGGAAGCCTCTAAAATTGGAAAGAAAACGTTCCTCCCTATTACATTTATAGGGGGACCAAGGGACATGCGCCGACGATACATGAATGCTATCGCATTGGTACAATATTTTGGAAAACCTGATATCTTTATAACAATGACTTGTAATCCTTCTTGGCCAGAAATAAAAGAACATTTGTCACTAGCTGATGAGGTACATAACGGACCTGATTTAGTTAGTAGAGTTTTCAGAGCAAAGGTAGAAGAATTAAAGACGGATATTTTAAAAAGACAAATCTTTGGAAGAGTTGCTGGATTCATGTATACTATAGAATTCCAAAAACGTGGTCTTCCACATGCTCATTTCCTTATTATACTTGCTGATAAACACAAATTACTGACTCCTGAATCTTATGATAAATTTGTTTGTGCAGAATTGCCTGATTCTAAAAAAAGATCGCGATCTATATTCACTTGTTACTAAACATATGATGCATGGTCCTTGTGGAAAGTTAAATCCTACAAATATTTGCATGAAAAATAATAACTGCAAATTCAGGTATCCAAACGATTTTGCTGAACAAACATCAGAAGGGAAGAATTCATATCCAATATATAGAAGGAGAAGAACCGGAGAAGCTGTAGAAGTAAGAGGTGAGTTTCTCGATTATTCTTGGGTAGTTCCATATAATCCATTTTTTCTATGCAAGTATAATTGTCATATGAATGTTAAAGTTTGTTCTGATATCAAGGTAGTAAAATATATTTACAAATACATTTGCAAAGGACACGATAAAATTACATTTAATATACATGGTAGTGATACAGATACAGACATAGATGAAATAAAATAATATCAATCTGCTAGATGGGTTTCACCTCCAGAAGCTGCGTGACGATTATTTCGTTTCCCAATAAGTGAAATGACTCCAAGTGTTTTTCACTTTCAGTTACATTTGGAAGGACAACAATTTGTCTCTTTTAAAAGTATTGAGAATGTTGATAGAATACTGAGTAATCTGATGGTTCAAAAAATAATGTTAACTGAATTCTTTGTTATGAACAGAACAAATAAAGATGCTATGCAATTGTTATTATTATATAAAGAATTTCCTGAGAACTTTGTATGGTCATTTAAGGAAAAAATGTGGACACGTCGAAAACAACGTACTGTAATTGGACGTGTTGTAACATGTCATCCAACAGAAGGAGAAAGATATTATCTTAGATTATTGTTGATGAACGTTAGAGGACCAAAATCATATCAGTACTTATGTAAAGTTGATGGCAAATGTTATAATACATTTAGAGAGGCTGCAGTAAAAAAAGGATTGTTACACTGTGATAACAACTTGATTGAATGTATGTCTGAAGCTAAAAATTATCAAATGCCATATAGTTTAAGGCGTTTATTTGCAACATTATTGGTGTACTGTA